>NC_141382.1:20273285-20750679 GCF_017979445.1 Akebia trifoliata
GCTCTTTTCTGCAGTCATCCTATCTATGGGATTTTCTAGATGCCACTCTGACCATATTTGTTTTATTCGACGAGGAGTAGATGGTCGCAATACCATTGTCTTGGTTTATGTGGATAATATTATAGTAATTGGGAATGATGCACAGTGGATTGACAGGGTTAAGAGGCAATTGGGTAATGCTTTTGAGGTTAAAGACTTAGGTCCCCTCAAGTACTTTTTAGGGATAGAGGTAGCCTGCTCACGTCGTGGTATTTCATTATCTTAACGCAAATACACATTAGATCTTCTTCAGGACACTGGTATGTTTGGTTCTCGTCCTGCCTCTTCCCCAATGGATCAGAATCATTGGCTTCATGCTGAATCTAGGGAGCTTTTATCTGATCTTTCATCTTACCAAAGACTCGTAAGCCAGTTGATTTATCTAACTAACACTAGACCAGATTTGACATTTGCAATTAGTGTAGTCAGTCAGTTTATGCATGCTCCGCGTACCTCTCATCTTGACGCTGTGATGAGACTATCGTTGTTCTTCTCACCGGAGTTAATAATAATCTTAGTTTTACCTTACTTGTGGGGCAAGCAGGGGATCGAACCCAAGAGAAAGGAGGAATAGAGCTAAGCTAAGAAGATAAAATTCAAATTAACTAAAAGGAATTAAAATTGTTTTTCTTTGTATTTTTGAACTTATAAGAAGATGTAAAATTGCTAGAAAATAAACTAAAGTAAATGAAATTAAAAGCAAGTAAACTTATGAATTAAAACACCATTGGAGGTGGATCTACCTAAAACATGTTAATGAGAAATTTCTAGTCTCTAGCCTTTTTATAACTCAATCATAAGGGCTTGGTGTTAGCTCCTTAGATCGGAAAGTTTTGCAATTAAAATGAAATAAAGGAACAAAAACAAAGTAGAATTTCTTGAGAACTTCTTACTACAAATTATCTAATTTAAGCATACTTTATCTTGATCTAATCTAAGCATAAAGTATCTATATTAAGAATAAAATGTGCAAGAAACTTAAAGAGAATTCATAAGCATTTTAAATAAAAGAAAGGCATAAAATTAGAAATAACACAAGAACTTGCTCTAGGCTTTTCCACTCTCCAATGGAGGGGAACTTAGCCTAATGTCATTGCAAGAGAGGGAAGACAAGAGATGAAAGAACTTTTCTTCATTTCATGGAGAAAATTACAACTTCTTCTTCTTCTACTTCTTACAAGACTAGTTAACCAAAAGAAAATAACTAGAAAATGAAAATACAAAAAATAAGAGAATAGGCAAAGAGCCTTAGATTAAAGGAGTCTTGGATAAGAGAACCAAGATGGGACCCTTTCTCTAGAAATGAAGGCTCTATTTATAGAGAAAAATGTGTGTAGAAGAGTCTAAAAGTAGCCTCCACTTTTCTTTGCACAAAAAGACAAAAGAGGAGAATATGAGTTAAGGATTAGGGCATTCCAAAGGATTAGGGCATTCCAAAGTGTTAGGGCATTCCAAAGTGGGCCCAAATGCTTTTGCCTTGAGATTTTGATTCCAAATTGTTGATTTTCTGCACAAGAAACACACGTAATTAGATTTATCTAGTAAATGAATTTATTTATATATAATTAAGCCTAATTAACATGCAACGTGGTGGTTTGAGGCTTATCATGATTATTATCTTAATATAGAGAAATAGGTACAAAAATCAAGATAAATATCCAGAAAATGTGCGTATAATTGAGTGTTTGGAGACACTCATCACGCTGTGCATTGTATCTTTCGCTACTTGAAGTCTCGTCCTGGTCTAGGCCTATTTTATTCGTCTACTACTCAGTCGCATTTGTCCTGTTTCATTGATGCTGATTATGCGGGTTCTCTTACAGATAGGAAATCTACATCTGGTTTCTGTACTCTCTATGGTGGTAACCTTATTTCGTGGAAAAGTGAGAAACAGAGTGTGGTTTCTCGTTCGTCTACTGAAGCTGAGTATCGTGCTATGGCTCTTGGCACATGTGAACTTCTTTGGCTTATATCTTTGCTGACAGAGTTGGGATTTCTTTATTGTTGGTTCCTCCTCGCTGTTCTGTGAAAACAAGTTTGTTATCATGCTTGCATCTGACTCAGTCCTTCATGAAAGAATTAAGCACATCGAGGTTGATGTTCACTTTCTTAGGGAGAAAGTTCAATCTAGTGTACTTGAAACAGTCTTTGTTTCTTCTTCAGATCAACTGGCCGATACGCTTATAAAGTCTGTTGGACCTTCTATCACTAACTCTCACCTTGCCAAACTGGGTCTAGTTGATATATTTGCTCTAGCTTGAGAGGGAGTATTGAAAATCTTAGAATAGTTAGTTCTAGTTTTACTAATATTAGTTTATTTCGGTTTATTCCTTTGTAAGGGCATTTATGTCTATTCTCTTTTTATTGATTATAAATATATGTCAAGCTCTCATTATGGGACTTGACTTTTCTTTTCTAAAATTCTTCTTACCCGATTTCAGAGTTTATTTTATGAAAATGGGTATCTGTTGTATAGTAATTGTATGAACAATTTGACGAATTTATCTTTATGCCCTTGAGTTGAATGTAGATCCACAGGAAGGATAGATAAGTAAATAGAAAATATGCCCATACATATATAAAAAATTTAGTAAAAATAAAAATTTTCAAAATTGCGTATATAGCCATCTTCATATAAATATTACATGACTGGTTCTGTAATTTTTGCAAAATACTCGGCCATTTTTGTAAAACACTAATGTAAATGCTGCATCCACAGTCCACACCAATGGGAGAATGTCAGCTACTGCATTGCATTGACAATCATACATATCAAGCCAATGTATACAAACTCAGTCGATTTGTCCATGTTGACTCATTTTGAGTGGGCACCGACTTGAGCCATTCAAGTGACTCAAGACTATCTTGACATTATCGAGAATTATAGTTTGAACAAATACAGTATTAAGTATATGGTTTTATATAGTTTTAACTAAGGCTTAAAATCTCCTGTTGTTTTGGTTTTTCTAAAAACCAAAATGGAACTGAAACATTCTGAAACAGTTGGAATGTTTTGTTTTTGATCAAATACAAAATGATTTGTATTCATAAATAAATGTAGAAAATGATTTGTTTCACAACTGCCATTCACATTAGAAAACCTATACCCTTAATTCTTCAAATATATCTGCTTCTCTTCCATATGGACATCTTTTTTATTTAATTTTTTTCTCTTTTAGGTGCCCATGTTTGAAATTATGGATGAGAAACTCTTGGATGCGATATGTGATCGCCTCAAGCTGGCACTTTACACTGAGAAAAGCTTCATAATCCGGGAGGGTGACCCCGTTGATGAGATGGTCTTCATCATGAGGGGAAAACTATTAAGTGTGACTACCAATGGTGGAAGGACTGGCTTCTTTAACTCTGATTATCTCAAAGCCGGGGATTTCTGTGGAGAAGAGTTGCTGATGTGGGCATTGGACCCACACTCCTCCAACCTCCCCATCTCGACGAGAACTGTGCAAGCCCTTACAGAAGTTGAAGCCTTTGCACTTGTGGCCGATGACTTGAAATGTGTCGCCTCCCAATTCCGAAGGCTACACAGTAAGCAACTCCAGCACACTTTCAGGTTCTACTCAGAGCAGTGGAGGACATGGGCTGCATGCTTCATACAAGCCGCTTGGCGCAGGTATTGTAAGAAGAAAATGGAGGAGTCTCCACGTGAGGAGGAGGATCGATTGCAGGACTCTTTGGCTAACAATGGTGGTAGTTCACCAAGTCTTGGTGCAACCATATACGCGTCAAGGTTTGCTGCTAATGCCTTATGTGCCATTTGGCGCAATGGGACACGCAAGACTAGGTTGCCAGAGAGATTGCCACCAATAATGCTTCAAAAGCCCACGGAGCCTGATTTTTTTTTCTGAAGATTGTTAAACTGTCATCGTGTGTGTCAGATCATTGTGTATATAGCATATAGTGTTGTTTAAAATTTTGGACCGTTTGAAATGTAGTGGCCAATACATTCAGATATAGGCCGTGAATGTAACTATACATTTTATGTTATTGGAATATCTTGGATTGTGTATTGTCTTGGTCGAGATGAACTCATTCTATACGAATAGGGCGATGCCTTGATACGGGATTCTAAATTTTGGTTTGTAATTTCTCCTACTTCTGTACTTAAGGAAATTAAAAAAAATTATTTGAATATACAAATTGCATTCTCTCCCATCCAAATGTGACAATATTTACCTCCCAACTCAAAAATAAAATTCTTGTGAAAATTATCGGAGGCAACCCTAATCTTTTTCTTCCTCTTCCTCTAGGAATCAACAATTGACAAGCAACAGACTTCATCCTTTATTCCACTTCCACGCATAAAAGACAACTGGCTCATCATGAAAATACCTAAGCTAAACCAAGAAGTATATTCAGACATACAATCAAACGCTGGTATTGTATTTTTCAGAAAATATATATATATATATCCTGGTTTTTTTCTTATAAAAAGTAAATTTTCCAGAGGTTATCCTTAAGACCATGTCACAGGGGAAGCCCCATTCATTGATCCAAACCTAAGTTGTAATCCAATTTGATGGGCCATTTCCTTAAGAGGCCGAAAATCACTGAAAATAGAATCTTTATTGTCCAAGCTTCAGTATATCACTATTTCCACATCGAACGACTTGTTGGATCGTTCAGATCAATGAGATGGGCAGCTGGTAGTAGAGCAACAAAATTTGATTCAACAAACAGAAATCACTGATGGAATGACATGAAACAGGAATATACCCTTCAAAATTAATATACAACAAACTCTGATGTAAAACAACATAGATCTGTATATTAGATGAAGAACTTAGTAATTTACATGTGAGGAGTAACTAATCTCTGTAACCAAGAGAAAGGATGTACTAATAGAGGTGGCTAGAGAGTACAAGAGGCTTCAGCTCTGTTTTCATCTTCGCTGAGCTACCACAAAGAATTGAATCCAAAGTTGAAACAGCTTCAGTGATATATTTCCCTTTGTTTAACATGATGCAACTTGCCCTGTAAAAGAAAAGTACATGTATCTAAATTTCACATCAACCAAGATGGTTGGAAGTAAATGAAAATTTGTATTTATTCGTCTTTTCCAAATGAAGATCTTTGTGTTCTGAAGGATTGTGGAGAATCGATATAGTTATGCCCAAACCAAATATATGGCTCACCAACAGAATCATCTGTCACATTCCATAGTTAGAGAGAGAGCACCACTTGAATGGGCCAAAACTGCTGAAAACTCGCACCAACCAGATGACCCCAACCAACTGATTAGTGAATGGTGTTTCCCGTGGACTGTTTAACAATGCCTATCAGTCCTCATCCACAACTTTCAAATTAAGGTCATCCGATTGGTGCAATTTTTTAACTTTGAAAATCCAGAAAGCCAAAAAAAAAAAAAAAAATATTCTTTTTTGAAAGTTGCTAGAGTTGACTCAACTTTTTGATTAGTGAGTGGTGCACACTTCGAAGAGGAAACAGACTAACTAAAAAGGGTCCCATGGACCGACATGATTAATGTTCACTCTTCAAGAGATTTGCATCTACAAGAATAGGGGTACCAACTTAACTGAAAACTAAGGGATGCCAATGATGTTGCCGTTCAATAACAACGGAGAGTATTTTTTGAAGATGTCAGTGTCATAGGAACTCTATCCCGGCCCTGAGAGTAATCTTTGTTCCATTCTACTTTACAGAGATTCTATAGCCACACCAACTTTTGCTAATACCACCCCAATTCACATGTAAATCACCAAAGAATTAGCACATATCTTGGGGTGGTGTTAGCAAAAGTTGGTGTGGCAATAGATGTTCTCCTATTTTATTAATTTTTTTTTTATAAATATAAATTATATTAATGAAGAGAAGAAAAGGAGGCTGAGATAGCCCCCACACAACAAAATCAGAAATACAACAACCAAAAAGAAGAAAGGAAGCAAATAAATACGCACGACAGGGAACTATGTATCACAAATGGTATCTCAGTTAAAAACAAAATCTTGGAAACCCACTCCCTCAAAGTCTATACTCATTTTAGACCAAAGGAAAAGGAAACCCAAGATCTCTAATATCACTGTATGCAATGAGATTGGCAAAACATACTAGGGTTGCTGTTTTTTTAGTGCAAATTATGCCCAGATTTCTAAGGGTTTTCTTTGAGGATTTTGTATTTAGATGGGACTTTATGTGTGTTAGTTTCCTTGGTTGGTCACCTCGACCACCTTTTGTATCTTTGTTCCGACTTTTTCAATAAAATTTATATTTATCAAAAAATAAATTATTTTATGTTATTTATAGGTAGGGTTCAAGAGCCAATAACATAACCAAAGTGTTTAGTCCTCTATATGGGTTAAAAGTTTCACAATGGACTGATTTTTTGTGAAGGTGATCTCGATGGTGAGGAGCTCATCCTCACAAAAAATCAGCCCATTATGAAACTTCTAACCCTAGTTTACAAGTTGAAGAATTGTGGACTATCAATTCTCAACATTAATTTGTATAGATCATCTCCACAAAAAATCAGCCCATTCTGAAACTTCTAACCCATATAGAACAAAATTTTGACTCCCAACTTCAGCTGCCTAATGGGACCCTATTTATATAGTGGTGTATGCATAATATAGTTGAACTTTTCCATTCACTAATGAACGATTGGTAAGATACAAAACCACATACCTCTTTCCATTAGCCACATCTGTGATCTCAGCCCTAGAAGGCAAACCGGACTTGACGAGTGATTCCAGAACCTGAGTTGCCCAAATGACAGGAATGTGAGACGCACCACAAATAGATAGAATCTCTTCCTGCATGTCTGCCAGCTTCTCCCATCCACACTCCACGGCAAGATCTCCTCTCGCAATCATAACCCCCAAGGGATTTGGGGACTGCATCGCATGTAGTAGCAAAAGGGAAAACTTCTCATACCCACTACACGTCTCAATTTTTAATACAACCCCGAAGTTCCTAAGTTTCCGCTTCTCTAGTTCTTGCTGAAGAACAACAACATCAAGGATATCTCGGATGAATGAGATTCCCACCATGTCGGCATGAATAGCAACAAATTCAAGATCCACCAAATCCTTTGAAGTGAGGCCTTCAAATCGAATATCACTCTCAGGGATGTTGATGGACTTCCCTGAGCCAAGTTTAGAGCTCTAAGACCAGCATAAGTGATAGACACAATTATCTCTGAGATACTCGTTCCTTGGATTACTCCCCAAATCTTTCCATCATCAAAAGCAATGGGCTCACCAGGTTTGACTGAATCAAAAAGACGGCTACACGAACAAGTTATCCTCAACGCACCAGCTGTTGATCCACCAAATTTATCTTCTTTAGTTATAGATGGTTCTCGTGATATAATTAACAAGTCTCCAATTCTCAACCTGATAAATTGCTCTATCGGGGGGACATCCACTACTCGTCCAACCGAAAGTTTTCCCTTCCTTCCCTTCATATTCAATGTCGCGCCTGATTCAACATAAGCAGTCCTCGAACATTCAGCCACACAACCAATACCAGCAAAAACAGAAAACTTTTTAGAAATCTTTAGCATCCTTTGTCTTCCTCTGGCATCACAGAACCTCAGAATATTACCCACCTGAAGCCTACTAAGAAATTGTTGATTATCTATGAAAAGAACTGCATCTGGGGACAAGTGTTCAGGAGGGGGACCTGATCCTTTGTGAGACAACCAAACTTGAGCTGGGAAGATCACATTTCCACTAGTATCCTTCTTAGGGGATATTTTCATCACACATGGGCCAACCTTCATCTGACCTGTCCGGAGCTTTGGTCCAGTTAAATCCATGAGGATCCGACATGGTTTCTCCAGCATCTGAGAGCTTTTCTTTACCCTTCTGATTATCTCACTCCAAATGCTAGGGTCACCATGTGCACAGTTGATTCGTATAATGGTGGCCCCTCTCTTGATAAGATCACTTATAAGTGTTTCACTCTCGATAGCTTCGTTGCCGACTGTTACCATAATGTGCGTAGTCCTCCTGTCTTGAAGTGGACCCAATAATGAATCTCTGTGGGAGGATGCCTACTTCCTCATTGCAGTAATCGTGAACTCTCCCTTCTTTCCCTTCTGGTCTGAATGTTCTCGAGTAGATGTACTACCATCGACAACATCAAGGTTTAGAGTCATGGAATCCACATCCTTTTTGCTGTTTAGAGAACTAGATTTCAGGTTTTCCAACATCTGGATCCCTGCATTTATACTTGCAAGAACATAGGGGTTTACGGTTTCCAAATTCAGAAGCCCAATGGAAGAAAGTTCCTCTTTGAGTTGCTGAACATCAAGGCATTTTAATGCAAGATAATGTATTAAGTTTGTTGCACTGACTAAATAATTTCTGCTAAGACAAACAAACCAAAAGATGACCCATTAGTAAATAAACAAATAAAATTAGAGTAAGAAAACCTCAAATGTTTTTGGCTAGGAAGAAATTAACTTATCCTAACATCTATTTCAATCCAAGGTGTTTAGCCTTAAAATGTCCGTGGTGAAAACAATTCTACATTTTCGTTTAAAAGATTATTCAGGTTAAGTAAAACAATTGCATTCAGATGTAAAACTCGTCCAAGAAAATGAAATTAATAACATACCGGTGGCATAGTTTTAGCCGAGAAGAATTCCATTGCTCCATTGCTCCATTGCTAATAGATGCAAATGAACAGCCTTTAATTTGTCAAGAAGGTTTCCTTGGTTCACCGAATGCTCAGGTATACCTTGAATGAGGTTCATTTCTGAGTGTGGAACAGATGCAGCAACTTCAACATTTGAATCCTCAGGACTTTGATTATTTCCCGAGGCTTGAAAGATAGATTTGAACATTTCTTTTTCGTTGTAAGGTTTTGAACTGCCTCTTTCAGGTTCCTCATTTCCTTTTAGAGTAGCAAAAACTATATGATTTCTTGTGAAGCTACCTTTTTGTTTCGCTAGTTGACTGAGATGATACCCAAACACTATGGTTGTAGAGTGAAATCTACTTGCTTGATGTGATAACTTTCCACTTGTATTGAGAGATGTGAAATTGGACTGACTAGCTCTCTGAACAGCCTGCAAATTCAAAAAGATACAACACCTGAGATGGTTTCCATAACAATCTTGGTAAAACGTCCAAGTTATCATCATAATTACAAGGTTTTTCTTTGAAGCCATACAGAAGTAAGTTATTTTTATTATTTGGGCAAGATTCTAATTGTGAGTGTGCTTGATTAACAAAAGAGGATTATCGTTGACTTGTGCTCCATGTGCAATGCTTATAGTAAATCCAAGCACCATCTCCTTCTCCATCAGAATTAGCGGGTTTCTTCGAAGATTATGTATTCAGGTGGAATTTCTCTGAAAAATGGAGGAGTAATTTTATGTTTCATGTATTCTCTTTCCTCCCTTGTAAAATTTAGATTGATCGAAAAAATCATGTCAGACGAATACGGGGCCAAGAACCCAGATTTTTCCAAAGCCTCAGAAACAACAGTGATTAAACAATCCTACCATCCTAATATCATATTTAGTCAATAAAAAATTTTGAGTGATCTACCTAAAAAAGCATCGCTAGGATGTTCAGGATGCATGAGGCCTTTTCGGCTTGCCATGCATCCAATCAATGAGAAGAGACAGCCTGGTGGAGAAATTGTGAAGCACCACACAATTATTGGAAGAGAAGCAATTACTGGTGATATAACAGTTGGAAACAAATGCACAGAAGCATTATAATATGCATGCATAATGTGTTAGAGGGTAAAAGGTTTCACTTACATGGTTTGCAGGAGAACACTGACTTGTAATCACATGAACTGAAAGTCCCTGCAGCGTCATCTATGCACCGATGCTTAGAAACATATCAAGTTGTGACCTGCAAAAGAAAATAAAAGAACGATACTTGAATTAAAATCAGACAAAATGAAAAAATAGGAGAAAAAGTCGGAAAAAAAAGGAATAATGTCATGAGATTGGTTGATAATTATACATCAAGTACTAGTCTTTAAACAAGATAAGATAATGACAATATGAACATATATATTTCTAAATACCGCATCTTCCTTAGCTGGGTAATAGGTAATTTTGAACAAGTTTCGTGCTATTTTTCCAGCGTATTTGGAGACGAACAACTAAACTGAGTCATCTTGGTCTTGAACAAGTTTTAAAACAATGGTCTTTACAGAGTTAATATGGTGGTTATTAGGAAAAAGAGTATATTGACACTACTAATGATATGCATATCGGAGTTTCAACTAGCAGACAATGGAGTTTCTAATTCCAATGGGTATCCACCAAGGATCTGAACTAAGTCTATACCCTTTTGCACTAGTTAAGAGAATTAACAATTCCATATGCAAAAGGAGGTCCTGTGGTGTATGTTATTTGCAGATAATATAGTGTTGGTAGGTAAAACTAAAAAGATAGTAAATTCACAAGTAACTATGGGAGAGATCCATTAGAAACTAATGGTTTTAGATAAGTAGGAACAAGATAGAATATATGTAGTGCATCTTTAATCAAGAAACCTCCATGTACGAAGTATGGGTAAGAATGGTAAATAAATATATAAATATTGATGCAGAAGTTGGTGAAGATGCGACCAAATAAAATTAGGTTAGGTTGATTAAGTGGAGGATCACTTTTCAGAGTAATGTTATTGACATGTACTATCAATCTAAAGATAATTTTGCAAGAAAAAAAAAAGACTAGTTATGCTTTATGGAGCTGAATATTGGGCTGTCAAGAAATGAAACTTTCATAAAATAAGCTTAGCTAAGTTGCAGAAAAAATTTAGGGATAGCTCCTCCAATAGACGTAAAATGAGGCGAAATCATCTGAGATGGTTTGGGCAAGTGCAGAAAAGACCAATAACAATACTGACAAGAAAGAAAGAATGCTTTGGTGCAAGTCGAGGGCTATAAAAGAGCAAGCGAAAGACACAAAATGACATGGATGGAGATAGTAAGAACTAGTGTAAAGGAAAATTCCTTGTGCAGTCAGATAGAGATAAGGATATGGTTTACATGACAATGATTATGTCTTTTCTGTGCTTATAAATTGCATGAAATTCAGAAAAAATCACAATCTTCTTGGTCGCTCACACAAATCAAATCCAACAACACCAAAAATTCAGAAAATTCCAATAATGAGGTCAAATTCATTGTAACACAAAGCCTAATCGATAAAATAAATATATATAATAATAATAATAATAATAATAATAATAATAATAAAACAGAAGTTTAACACTTAGAACATGAAATATAGAGATTTCAGAAAATTCCACAGATGAGATCAAATTCATTGTAAACAAAACCTAATCGATCAAAAACAGGAAATTTACAGCTAGAACGTGAAATATAGAGATTTCATGAATCAAAGCTAGGTTACTTGATTGAAAATTAAATAGAGATCTACTAATAGATTCTAAGAATCAAAACTCTGAAAAGCTTAAACGAGTAAAAAAAATGGAGAATAAAGGAGATAACTTTTTGGAGATTTGACGAAGAAAGATGAAGTTGGAAAGACTTAAAACACAGAGGCTTTAGGACTTTTTGTGCAAATGAGAGAGAAAGAGAGAGTACAGCATGTGCCAGATTCCAATTGACACAAGTCCTTCCATTGGGATGTTGGACCAAAGATCTACACACAACTTATACACAATTATAATCCATCCTTAACAGCGAGAACTTGGACTAAAGAAACTAATTACATTAAGTCTTGAACCTTGTCAAATACGAAGGTTCTATCAATCTGCTTGCTGGTTATGTTTTGAATTGCGGACACTTCCAGTCTATTTTCATTGCAGGAAATCACAACAGGTGTTTTTGCCATTAACTCATCCTCACTTAAAGGCCTACGGATACAGAACGTGTAATTGTCCAACATTCAGAGATGAACTCCACAGATAACTTGGAATTTGAAGGAAAAAAACATATATTTTTTTCTAACCTGCAACGGAGAAGAACCTGAACATTCACTCCTTTATCTTTATCATGTTTATTACTCGAGTTTACATCCCCCAATCTGGGATCTCTTGTGGGTTTATCGCTTGATTGTGGTGTTTGAGAAGGGGAAACTGACATCAGTCCCCTCTCCTCTGCTGATGCTGAGAATGTGAAGAATCCATAACTAAATGGATCAATGAATCTCCAATATTCCTGCAAAATAGTTCAACAAATAACATCAACTATGAGCCTCAAATCAAATGCTCCAACAATCAAGAATCTAATCAACCTACCAAGAAACCCCAAAAAAGCTCACAGATCGAAGAATTAAATCCTACAATCTGAAAATCAAGTTTGAAAAAATCAATGTACCTTACGAGTTACGAGTCAACAAAATAAAGATTAGTGAAAAAAATTGAACATATATTTGGAAAATGTCAACAAAAATCTTAATCCACAAACAAAACGCAGGAAAAAAAATTCAGTTTTCGAAACATTAAGAACATTAAAAACAAATTAATGCAGCAAAATCTTACTGTAGGATAGAAAATGGTGGATCGAACTTTCAAATCTACAATGAAAGTAGATCAAATGAGATAGTTGAATCAAGCTGAAGACTTAATGTAAATCGAAGTGTCGTCCAATCCAGTCCTTCAATGGTGGAAGAACAATCCAATAAGATTTAAACGTCTATTAAAGAAAATATTCCAGAATCTCTAACGATGATTTCAAGCATTTTGAGCGAGATGAGGACAAATTTGAGATAAAATAAAGTAGCAGCACAGTAGCAGACTAAGAAGAAGAATATGAGACGATTTATCCTTTTAGAATATTCATTCTTAGGAGAAGAATCAAGTTCTTTGGACAGAGCGGAAAGTTCCACAGTATCCATCGGGAACACCGGATCACCTTCAATGGTAGAGACATGATTCTTTGGCAACAAATGTACATTGAGCTCACTTGACCTGTCTGCAACGCATGCAGAGGAAGTTTTGATGTCCTTTACAAGGGTGAGAAATGACACATTATCATCCGGTAAAACAAGATTCCATACACAAGTGGATACACAATCTTGGGATGGCGTAACATGGGGTTTTATAGTCTGTTTGAACTCTTAGATTCTTCATAGCTGGTGATTGGGATCTCAAATTCCTTGGCATGAGCGAAAATTGTCGGAATATCATTTCGAGACACTGAACCCAGAAGACCTTGAGAACTAGACGTCAGGTGATTTAATGGAGTACTCGCTAATGATGTCAGATCTCCCAAAGGAAATACCTCAACCTCAATTGATTGTTTGAGAACTTTATTTTTGTAGGATGACTCAATAAGTTCTTTGGTCACAAATAAAAAAGATGACGTATCATCTATTGGTTGTACCAAAAAATAAAAAATAAAAAATCCGTTGATCGCAACCAATCCTTCAATCGCATACTATTTGACTCCTCTGCAATTGATGCAAAATCAATCACTTTTTGGTAATTTACTGGAGGCCAAGAAAAACTTCGCAATATCATCCAACACCAAATCTCCTTCACCACCAGAAATTTTCTCTCACCCAGCATGCCAATCACCAAACCAAGGCTCATTTGAGTCCATTTTTTCAGCAGATGAAATTCTTTCTACTCTGATGGCCTCCTTGTAGAATTGTTTTTTCCTCAGAGCACTAGCCATTAGAGACCTTCAACACATCAAAATGGACTGGTAAGAATCACGTATTACTTGAATACACCTTCGACCTCAATATCTTAAAATGGCAGTAGCCAATATTATAGAGAGCTACTATAGGCACCCCAACTATTACTTACACCCCAATTAAAGATTAAAACACACTTTTTAAACATTAGAAAGGTTTGGCGCAAATTATAATATCAACATTATAACACTCAAATTTAGACAATTTCAGTAGTTGTTTACAATAATGGTTAGGCTCATAAAATCCTAAACCCAAAAATAGAAATCAAGAAAAAAAGAAAAGAGAGCTTCTATTGTCACCCCAATTTTTACTTACTCTCAATCATTCACTTATTATTTTATTTTTAATTGGGGTGAAATAAGTAAAGTTGGGATGCCAATAACAGCTCTCATAAATATGACTAACCTACAGTTCTTGGAAATAACAGCTTTAGCGTGTTCCATAGAGAGTCCAAGCAAATATGACAAATTGGCAACATCATATGGCCTTCTTTACTTTATTTACAGAAGCGGCAGCACTTGACAAAATGAGATTTTTCCCTCCTGTCCAATCCACTAGCAACTACAAATTCAAGTAATACGCTTAGATTACAAACTTGATGCTTGGTTGGAATAACTATAAATACTTAATATGCACAAATACTAATACTTCTACTGTGTTTCAGGAACCTAAAAAATGAATAATTAAATTTTAACTCAATTCCACTAGGCTTGGGAATACCTCTGATAATAGTAACCTTAAAATAAAATTAAAAAAAGATCCACATTCAGTTATGATCTTCAGCCACAATTTTTTTTAAATTAAGAAAAAATCCAAATTTTGTTTCGTTCAATTATCAAACAAGTGGGCTCTTGGGGCACTTTAATTCCCAAAAGTATTTAATTTTCATAAAGCATGCCACTACTTTATCTTGCTCTAGATCCGAGTCAGATCTTGATCAACTACTCATATTTTAGCAGCATAATAGCAATATTCTGACATAGATGATGGAAACAGCTTCACCCACTTCACTTCTAAGGCTCAAAGAGCATATTTTAAAAGAAACAGGTTAAACAAGGCAATTAGGGATGATCTTGACGAAAATTATTGTTATAGATGTCTAATTGATGATAACTAAGAGATCAAAAAATAAAATAAAATTGCCACACCCGAATAGATGATTTTAGAAGAAAATAAGAATTCCACAATGAAGAATTATTTAATCAAATTTGTTATGTAAGAGAATGAAAAACATGGTTACTACTTTTCCTAATTGTTAAAAGAACATGAAATCAGATGAGAAAGGGACCAATGGTTCAGGATAGTTCATCATGGGTGACTAGAGATGAAATAATGAGCTTCAATTAGAAAACCAAGCCAAAGTAACTCGTTTGGCACCTGATACTGAGATTCAAGAGGTTCAAAAGCATCACATCAATGCTAAAGTGGACAATTTGGCTTTCTAGAAAATTCATTAGCACAAAGGAGACAAAGAATTCATTGTTTGTAAACTATGATTGATGGTTTTCAATTCAACACGGAGAGCACCACCATTTGAATAAATCATCGAGGCCATCAATTCTTTAAAGATTCCCCCAATTTTCTCTGTATTTTGAGATCAAGTTAACAAAATTTTCTATTTTACAGCAAATAAATTCTCACCTTGGCATTTGTAACCATTTGCCTCCTTGCTTGAACATCAGAAATAAGATGAGAGTACGTGATCTCAAAATATACTCCGCGCTGCATATCGACACCAGAGTAAGAACGTCACTTCAAATAATTGATCCTAATTTACACAACTATAAGACATTATACAATAAACTATCATAGTCAGGCGAATTCAAGAAGAAACCTCAATCGCAGCTTTGACCATTGGAAGCTTCAATCGAAACGGTAGTTTTTCGGAGAAATCTATTGCAATTATATCTACCTACACCAATACAAGTATACAACACTCCAAAATCATTATTAAAAAAAACTTCAATAATTCAAAGTAAATCAAAAACAATTTCTTCCGCAAACCTCAGAAATTTTGCAGGTTGATCGAATACAGTCTGATTAATGGTCGAACAACGATCAAATCGTAAGTCTTCAGAACTAGATTTTCTAGATTCAATGCGGCGATATGAACCAAATTATCAACGGAAACTGTCAAACAGGTATACTGGCAGAAAGGAGAGTTCATAGGAACGTTTAAGAGATCTCTGTGAAACTTAACGGAGGAGTAGAGAGTTGGAGCTACTTTAAGCAGAGAAGAGATGGGGGAAGAAAGAGATTGTGCGTCTGTGAGAATCAGACATTACGCCTTTGATCAAACGGTTGTAAGCGATTCCACTGTAACCTAGTTCCATAGCCTTCACTACAATCTTCAATCTCGCTTTCTTTCGAGTGTTTCTGTCGGGCAAAAGTTTCTCTGATCCTCCAACAACTACTGCTCCTTCGTTGTAAGGGATGTTGAGAATGAAGAAAACCATTTTAATGGCTTTAGGGTTTCAACTATTGGCTTCTGTAATCTCTGAAACCACTGTGTCTCAGCATGTGTGTGTGAGAGAGTAACCAGATTTTAGGGTTTCGGTAAAAAACGAACATGGATCGTTTTACCTTCTATAGTTTGATTAATTATGAGGCGCTATCTACACCCACTCACTACTTTAAGTAATGTACTAGTCGATGTATTTAGCAAAAAGTTCTCATCGTTTCTTCAATTGATTTATTTTAAAACAAAAAATAATTTATAATCTTTCAATAATTTTTGGTAAATACATATCGAATATTTTCAAAAAGATTCAATAATAACATACTGAACACTTTTCGCATGGGATCTAGAGTAAGAAATTGTTTGGTGCGTAACTACTGATCAAAGAATGATAAATTCAGTATAAACATACTGAAAAATACGTTATTGTACGATACATACATACGAAACAGTTCTTTACAAGGCAATACTTGGTGAAAAACTGTGTTCAATATGTATCTACTGAAATAGTACTGATGAGTTAGGTATTGACTTCCCGAACGTACTGAAAATTTTGAAAAAAAAAAAAAAATTTATACAAACAATAGATAAAATTGATTTTTAATATGATTCATTTGGAAAACGATTAAAAACATTGTTTTTTCTCCTTTAAAACAAAAGCATATTCATGCTCTTCTATCTCTATCTAAAATACTTTAATCTATTTCAACCTCATCTTCAATCCTTGCTTTTCAATCTAGTCTTTAATCCCTTGTAAAAACAAAATCCTTGATTTTGTACTCAAAAGTTGATCCCAAAATACTTATCTATTAAGATTCAGTTTTTGCCCTACACATGTATCTGCTTTATATTGGATTTTGGAGAGAAATCGGATTTTTTGCCTCCTCTTTCTCTTCTCTTCTCTTAATCGTCAAAGATGCAACACATTTTTTGTTACCATGCTTGAGATCTCCTCTCCAATGAACAACAATGGGAGGGAAAATGAAAAAAAAAAAAAAATCTAAATAGCCCAGAACAAGCAGTCACTGAAAAAATATGCACACCTCATAAATCAAGAGATTACTTACTGATGGTATGAGCTCAACTCATCTTAAATGTGCATTATTTGCAGTTCAGAACAGATAAATCTCCTTTAATTTGCATAATAAACAGAGAACTTTGGAAAAATCAAACAATTTATAATACCAGCGAACAACTTATAAATCCTACTGTTTAAATTATCACCCTTCATACATCTAAATCATCTTCTCCAATGTGGGTACTGTTTGATAGTAAGGTTGTGCCTTACTAAAAAAAATAATGAATTAAGTCAAGAAAGGGAAGAAAAAAATTATATTAGAAAAACAAGACATTCTCAACTATTTTGATTACTTGTGTTGGTCAAAACTGATAACGTAAGCATGGAGTCCTTACACCATGTTTATCTTTCTATTCGACTTTCGAGATTTTTTCTTGGTTAGTACAGACTTCAACAAAGGCTTGAAAGGAAACGGGAAAGCTCGAAGAGATGTCATTTGCTTATATCTGGTCTTCCCTGCAAAAATAGAACCAAGAGGATTAATGATCAAGCAGGACCAATTTTATAAATGTGATGGCTAGAACGATTAATAATTGTCATTGATACATAGGATCGAACTCTACATGTCAATTTGGTTGCATACCTGATTTACATTCGTCCAGTCTTGAACTATTGGTTTCAATTAAACCTTCTTGCTTTTTTTTCTCGTCAGGTACAATTAAAGCTTCATTGGGTGGCACATTATTTGAAACCAATGCTACATCTTCTTGCATCTCAACATACGATACCTCCAACAGACTGTCATCCGCAAGTGAAACTGCATCATTACTGTGTTGTTTGTGCTGTTCAATTCTGGGAAAATCTCTACGTATAGACACGTCACATCCAGTCAAAACTAAGTTTGTTTGCTCCCTTCCTTCTGTCTTAGTTGAGACTTCATTCATTCCCACATCGTGTGAACCAAAAACTACACCAAGGCCATTTATCCTTTTAGAATATTCAATCTTAGGAGAAGAATCAAGTTCTTTGGACAGAGTGGAAAGTTCCACAGTATCCATCGGGAATACCGGATCATCTTCAATAGTAGAGACATGATTCTTTGGCAACAAATGTACATTGAGCTCACTTGACCCATCTGCAATGCATGCAGAGGAAGTTTTGATGTCCTTCACAGGTGTGAGGAGTGACACATTATCATCCGGTAAAACAAGATTCCATACACAAGTGGATACACAATCTTTGGATGGCGTAACATGCGGTTTTATAAGTCTGTTTGAACTCCTAGATTTTTCATAGCTGCTGATTGGGATCTCAAATTCCTTGGCATGAGCGAAAATTGTCGGAATATCATTTTGTGACACTGCACCCAAAAGACCTTGAGAACCAGACGTCTGGTGATTTAAAGGAGTACTCGCTAATGACGTCCGATCTCCCAAAGGAAATACCTCAACCTCATTTGATTGTTTAAGAACTTTATTTTTGTAGGATGACCCAATAAGTTCTTTGGTCACAGATAAAAAAGATGACGTATCATCTGTTGGTCGCAACCAATCCTTCAATCGCATGCTATTTGACTCTTCTGCAATTGATGCAAAATCAAGCGCTTTTGAAGTTATTGGTAATTTATTGGAGGCCGAGAAAAACTTCGCAATATCATCCAACACCAAATCTCCATCACCACTAGAAATTTTATCCCACCCGACATGCCAATCACCAAACCAAGGCTCATTTGAGTCCATTTTTTCAGTAGATGAAATTCTTTCTACTCTAATAGCCTCCTTGAAGAATTGTTTTTTCCTCAGAGCACTAGCCATTAGAGACCTGCAACACATCAAAATGGACCAGTAAGAATCACATATTACCTGAAGACGCATTCGACCTCAATATCTTAAAATAGCACTAGCCAGTATTATAGAGAGCTGCCATTGACACCCCAAATTTTACTTCTTACACCCCAATTAAAGATTAAAACACACTTTTTAAACATTAGAAAGGTTTGGCTCAAATTATAATATCAACATTGTAACACTCAAATTTAGACAATTTCAGTAGTTGTTTACAATTACGGTTAGGCTTATAAAATCCTAAACCCAAAAATAGAAATTGATAAGAAAATGAGAGCTTCTATTGGCACCCCAATTTTTACTTATTCTCAATCATTCACTTATTATTTTAGTTTTAATTGGGGTGAAATAAGTAAAAGTTGGGGTGCCAATAGCATCTCTCATAAATATAAAGGTTGACTGACCTGCAATTCTTGGAAATAGCAGCTTTAGCGCGTTCCATAGAGAGTCCAAGCAAATATGATAAATTGGCAACGTCATATGGACCTCTTACTTCATTTACAGAAGTGGCAGCACTTGAGAAAATGAGATTTTTCCCTCGTGTCCAATCCACTAGCAACTACAAATTCAAGTAATACACTTAGATTACAAACTTGATGCTTAGTTGAAATGGCTATAAATACTTAATATGCACAAATACTACTACTTCTGTGTTTCAAGAACATAAAAAATGAATAACTAAATTTTAACTCAGTTCCACTAGGCTTGGGAAAACCTCTGATAATAGTAACCTAATAAAAAATAGAAGTATCCACATTCAGTTTTGATCTTCAGCCACAATTCTTTAAAAGTTAAGAAAAAATCCAAATTTTGTTTTGTTCAATTGTCAAACAAATGGGCTCTTGGAGCACTATAATTCCCAAAAGTATTTAATTTTCATAGAGCATGTCACTACTTTATCTTGCTCTAGATTCTAGTCAGATCTTGATCAACTACTCATTTTTTTTTTTTTTGTGTGATAACGAAGGGTATCCGGGCTAGCTTGCGCGCATCCTGACTAGTCCCTACGCCCCACACCCAGTCTATGGCTGGTGCCTGCTTGGTCCAAGCCAGTGCGTGGCCACCACAGGAATATATAGTTGGTGGGATTCGTACTTGAGACCAATTAGGGATCAACTACTCATATTTTAGCAGCATAATGGCAATATTCTGGCATAGATGATGGAAATAGCTTCACCCACTTCACTTGTAAGGCTCAAAGAGCATATTTTAAAAGAAACAGGTTAAATAAGGCAATTGGGGATGATCTTGATGAAAATTATTGTTATAGATGTCTAACTGGTGATAACTAAGACATCAAAAAATAAAATAAAATAGCCACATCCGAATAGATGATTATAGAAAATAAGAAATCGCCAATGAAGAATTATTGAATCAAATTGTTACATAAGAGAATGAAACTCATGGTTATTGCTTTTCCTAATTGTTAAAAGAACATGAAATCAGATGAGAAAGGGACCAATGGTTCAGGATAGTTCATCATGAGTGGCTAGAGATGAAATAATGAGTTTCAATTAGAAAACCAAGCCAAAGTAACTCGCTCGGCACCTGATACTGAGATTCAAAAGGTTCAAAAGCACCACATCAATGCTAAAGTGGACGATTTGGCTTTCTAGAAAATTCATTAGCACAAAGGAGACACAAAGAATTCATTGTTTGTAAACTATGATTGATGGTTTTCAATTCAACATGGAGAGCACCACCATTTGAATAAATCATTGAGGCCATCAATTCTTTAAAGATTCCACCAATTTTCTCTGTATTTTGAGATCAAGTTATCAAAATTTTCTATTTTACAGCAAATAAATTCTCACCTTGGCATTTGAAACCATTTGCCTCCTTGCTTGAACATCAGAAATAAGATGAGAGTACGTGATCTCAAAATATACTCCGCGCTGCATATCGACACTAGAGTAAGAACACCACTTCAAATATTTGATTCTAATTTACACATCTATAAGATATTATCCAATAAACTATCATAATCAGGCGAATTCAAGAAGAAACCTCAATCGCAGCTTTGACCATTGGAAGCTTCAATCGAAAAGGTAGCTTTTCGGAGAAATCTATTGCAATTATATCTACCTACACCATTACAAGTATAAAACACTCCAAAATCATTATAAATAATAAAATAATAAAAAACTTCAATAATTCAAAGTAAATCAAGAACAATTTCTTCCACAAACCTCAGAAATTTTGCAGGCTTGATCGAATACAGTCTGATTTAACGGCCGAACAGAGATCAAATCATAAGTTTTGAGAACTGGATTTCCTGGATTCAAGGCGGCGGCATGAACCAAATTATCAATGGAAACTGTCAAACGGGTGTACTGGCGGAAAGGAGAGTTCAGAGGAACGTTTAAGAGATCTCTGTGAAACTTAACGGAGGAGGAGAGTGTTGGAGCTACTTTAAGCAGAGAAGAGATGGGGAAGAAAGAGATTGTGCATCTGTGAGAATCAGACATTACGCCTTTGATCGAACGGTTGTAAGCGATTCCACTGTAACCTAGTTCCATAGCCTTCACTACAATCTTCAATCTCGCGTTCTTTCGAGTGTTGCTGTCAGGCAAAGGTTTCTCTGATCCTCCAACAACTACTACTCCTTCGTTGTAAGGGACGTTGAGATCGAAGAAAACCATTTTAATGGTTTTAGGGTTTCAACTGTTGGATTCTGTAATATCTGAAACCTCTGTCTATCAGCGTGTGTGTGTGTCTGAGAGAGAGAGCAATCACATTTTAGGTTTCGGTAAGAAAAACAAATAACATAGATCGTTTTACGCGAGAGAGAGGGAGCAATCAGATTTTAGGTTTCGGTAAGAAAAACAAAGAACATAGATCGTTTCACGCGAGAGAGAGAGAGAGAGAGAGAGAGCAATCAGATTTTAGGTTTCGGTAAGAAAAACAAAGAACATAGATCGTTTCACGCGAGAGAGAGAGAGAGAGAGAAATCAGGATTTAGGTTTCGGTAAGAAAAACAAATAAAATAGATCGTTTTACGCGAGAGAAAGAGAGAGAGAGAGGGCAATCAGATTTTACGTTTCGGTAAGAAAAACAAAGATAATGATCAATTGTGGGGCAATGTCAACACCCACTCGTTGCTTCAAATAATGTACTTGTGGGTGTCTTTAGCAAAAATTTGTCTCATAATTTCTTCAATCGATTTATTTTAAAATAAATAATAATTCATAATCTTTTAATAATTTTTGATAAATACATATCAAATATTAAAAAAAAAAATTAGATAATAACATTTCTTTTATTTTTGCTAACCGAGTGTCCGGCCAACTTGCATGCACCACGACTAATCTTGGGGAAAAATTAGATAATAACATACTAAATGCATTCTCTCCTCGTTGAGAAAAAAACCTTTAAAGAATCAATGGATTAGAAGGTCCATATTGGATTCTTAAAAGGTCAATTTGGTCTATGAGTTGGACCTCAATGGGGGCCCACCCACCCTTTTCTCTAGTGAGAGAACACAAAGTTAGCAATTTGATGAATGACAATAAATCGATATGAGATTAATTTGAATATGATTCGAAATATACAATTAATTAGTGGTTCGTTTAAAAATTCATTCGAAAAGTCAAAGGACTACAAAAATGTGATACGAAAATAGTTCGGGTATAATTTGAGTTCAACACTCTTGAAAACTTTCAAAAGTTTGTGTGTACACACATTAAATTTTTCAAAGTACTCATATCAACATATTAAAGAAGAGTCGTGCTACTGACGCCTACCATATACGCTCTTGGTGCCCACTTACTCATGGCGTCCACCTAATCTTTCATAATACTCTTTTCGTCCACTTAGTAAAATTCTTAAAAGTCACTTAATGAACTTTGGTAAGTTCAAAATCGAACTTGTTTTAGCTAATTCAATATCTAACTATCAAATATTACAAAACCAATTCTATATGTACTGACATACCAAAAATAAAGATTTACACAGGATAGTTTTGTTCTATGGGTGCCTATTGTTCATTATAAAATAGATTCGATAAGTACCTATCAAACAAAATTTTCCTGTGTAAATATCATGTTCGGTATGCTAGTGTCAAATCTTTGTCTATAAGATCGGTAGGTATCTACCAAATATTACGAAATCAATTTGGTATGTACTAGCATACCAAACACAAAAATTCACACGAGATAGTTTGATTCGGTAGGTACCTACCGTTCATTACAAAACAAATTCAATAAGTACCGGCTGAACATAAAATTTTCGTGTAAATCTCTTGTTCGGTATGCTAGTGCCAAATCTTTGTATATAGGATCGGTATCTATCGAACCTTGAAATAATGATTCGATATTGGCATACCAACCCAAAGATTTCATAAATAATTTTTTTCACGTGAATGACTTCAAGTCGATTGATTTTTGAGGTGTAAAGATTAAAAAAAATGTAAGATCAAAGAAAGAAAAGACCCTCGTTAGAATTCAAAACCTTCATTCTCATTGAAAATTAAAATCCTCGTTCAATCTTTTCTAACACATAGAAAGGAAGAAGAAAAATGAGATAAAGAGAGAAATAGATTGTGGAAAAGAACCAAACAAGAGATTTTAAGCTATGCAACCACTTTTCTTTATTTCACATTTCCAGCAATACAGAACCATGGAAGAACATAGGATTTCAGATATGTTATTTTTTTTTATCAGCCATCTTCAAGATTTTTATATCTTGAAGCCAAATTTCCTTCTTTATTTTATTTATTTCAAACATTTTATGCATCTTTCACAACTTTTTTGTGAAAAAAAAAAATCATTTTTCCCGTCTAAAAATAAAAAAAATTTAATTCGGCCTTTAAAAAAAATTCAAAAATATAAATAAAAAATTCGGCCCTTAAAGGACTGATT
Organism: Akebia trifoliata; assembly: GCF_017979445.1. Taxonomy (NCBI): domain Eukaryota; kingdom Viridiplantae; phylum Streptophyta; class Magnoliopsida; order Ranunculales; family Lardizabalaceae; genus Akebia; species Akebia trifoliata. The sequence continues at coordinate 20,297,125 of NC_141382.1, forward strand.
TTGGTTCCTTTTGATAAATTTTAAAAAATTGTAACTTAAAAAAAAAAATGATAATTTTCCCTTAAAACAAAAGCATATTCATGCTCTTCTATCTCTATCTAAAATATTTTAATCTATTTCAACCTCATCTTCAATTCTTGATTTTCACTATAGCCTTTAATCCCTTGTAAAAAAAAATAATTCCTTGATTTTGTACTTAAAAGTAGATCCCAAGATACTTATCTAATAGGATTCAGTTTTTGCCCTACATATGTATCTGCTTTCAATTGGATTTTGGAGAAAAATTGGTTCATTTTTTTTCTCTTTCTATTTTTCTTATCTTCTCTTAATAAGTTTATTTTCTCTTCACTTCTCTCAGCTCAAATAAAACATAAAGGGTGAAAATTAATAAGATTTTAACTTCTAAAGGAGTTTTTAAGTGTAGAATGCAATTCGATAGAAAAATATTTTGCTCATGGATTGCAAGGGATCGATCAATCAAATGAGCCCACATATATTGAGACACCTCCAATTTGAAAAAACAACCCTTGTTAACCTCCATGTGTCACTCAATGGAGAGCCTGTGATATCAGTGAGGGAAAAATTCATACTAGTTAATGTGCAATCAGCCTTCGTTTTTGAAAAAGATAGCTGTTATTTGCACCCCGAGATTTACTTATTACACCCTAACTAAAAACAAAGAAAATAAGTGAATGATTGAGAATAAATAAAAGTTGGGGTGCCAATTTTTGGGACTTTTCCTAAAATGTGCGCAACTTATATCCTGTAGACACCCCATTTTCGTACTTGCTTGATTAATCAACTCATCAACCCGATTACGACGGTTTCCAATGATGGGTGAATATTCCAATATTTTTTATTTGTTACTAGATATATTTCAAAATTTCGGATGAGGTATTTCAAATAAACAAACTTTAGAAACCATGCTACGCTAGAAAAATATGACTTAAAACATAAAAATCATCATTCTTGAGACAAAAAGAAGCTTTACGAGAAAAATCACTAAAAAATGACTAAATTATCAAAATACCCCTTAATAATTAAAATATACCTAGAGCCTACATTACGCTTAGGAAAATCCTTTTGAACAGATAAAACGACAAATTAAAACCAAATAAATTATTTCGTCAATTTTCACCAAATTTGATAAAATTACGAAAACGCCCCTCATAAGGGTCCACAATCATTTTACGACAAAACCCATAAAAAACAAAAATCGATACTCTAATTGAATTCCTCACAAAAAACTGATTTCAAAATATCCCAAAACATTGAAAATCAACCTCTTAACTTAAAAGCCCTCTTTGAGGGTAAAACGATAATTTCCCAACCCTAAAGATTCAAAATTTCAAAATTAATAATTAAAATATTAATTAACGTAAAGTAAAATCTTAATAAATTGAATTTAAAATTTGAACAAATAAAGTCAATCAATCAAGCCAACGGGTCAAATTTTAAGTGGTGGCCCACTTACTTAAGTGGAGCCCACATAATATTTATTAAAAGACCCATCCATCCGAGGGTCCCAAAGAATTAAAAATATAATTAGGGGGATTCTCCAAAGAACTAAAAAATATATTCTTTCATGGTACGCAAGATACAAAATCTTAATTAAACCCTAATAACTTAACTTTATCTTAAAAGACTTAGTCAAATTGAAAAACTCCCAAAAGAAAACTCTATAAAAAGGAGTCTCCATAATCTAATCTTACAGTTCAAGAAAAATCCTAGGAAATGGAGGTCAGAAACTCTCCCCAGCCTTTCCAAAATCCTAAATCTGAAGTTATAAGTCCCTATTTAACATCCAAACCCTAGTTTTTGCTCAAAAAACACCTAGAAACCCTAAAAAAAATCCAAAAAATAAGAAAATACTCAGATCTAGGAGGAGGATACCTTATCTTGGAGATCTGAAGTAGATCCAATGATGGGAAAAAAAGTAGGAAAACTCACACGAGGCGTTATCCGCCAGCTCTGAGGAAACCAGTTGCCGCAATCACTCAGGTAAAAATTAATTTTATTTATTTATTTATTTTTTAGGTCTTTTAGCAATGTGATTTTTTTAGGAAAGTAAAGACCGTCATTTGCCAGGTGGGATTGGTGCTTGACACCTTCTAATCCCGTAACATGATCCCCGGACCCTTTTTTTCGTAGATTTAGTTATTTTTTCGATTTTGAGTCATGTTTCAGTTCCTAGATCGTAAAACTAGGTGGCGATTCCCAAAAATAAATAAAAAATGGATTCGTAACCCACAGATCGAGGGCGTTTTCATATCCATATTTCGGTTTCGGTACACTATTCATTTTAATTCCCAAAACATGCATTTCGAGTGGATTCACACTTTTATAATCAATGAATTCTTTGGTATATCTACGAATTCATAGATATGAAAAGTGACGAACTCATAAGTTAAAATGAACAATGTACCAAAGTTGGAATTTCGTCATATTCAACTCACGAAATGAAGATTCCCTTAAATATTTTGCTAGATTATTATTTTTTGGGTTCAGGATTTTACACGAACCTAATCATAATTGTAAACAACTAATGAAATGTTTGAACAATGGATAATGTTTTATAATATTGAGATTATAATTTGAGCCAAACCTTTGTAATGTTTGAAGAGTGTTTTTTAATGTTTAATTGGGGATGATAGTAATTTAAGAAATTGAAGTGTAATAAACAAAAGTTGGGGTGCCAATAGCAGTTCTCTTGAAAAAATATACAAAAAAGAGAGTCAACAGTCTAAGTCTTGATGAAGCCAATTGTTTGGATTGACTTCTCCAAGTGTAATCATCTCCAGCAAGTAATCAGAAACACTTCACCAACGATTTGGATGAATTGCTGCCCCAAGGAGTAGCTCCTTGTTTAAGCACTTTCATGTGTTGTTTTATAAAAGTACCAGCATAGGTACTTCTCATAAGTGTTGTTGCAGGAAGCACACAACCTCCGTCAAAATAAGGGAAAACTTCCAAGTATACCCCTCATGAAATGAGATATTTACCCAATATATCCCCACCTATATTTCTATCATTGTTTCTCACCAATAATCAAACCGACATTTTGCTCAATGGGTTGGGCCGATTTTGGTAGAGGTTTTCATATTATTTGATAATACCAAAATTCAGTAAAAGTCTAAAATAATAAATTTAGAGATTTTCTATGATCTTATTATTAGCAATAGCCAAATCATTTAATTCAGTAAACAATTTAGGAATTTTTCTAAGATATTTATTTAAAGATGCCTAAACATAGAATAATTTTGTAAAATATTGTCCCTGACACTTGCCTATCAGTCTTGCTAAAATATTGTCTCCATTGAAGATGGAGAGGTAGAACATATAACTTTTTATTGATTTTTCAAATTTTGAGAATCTAATTTAGAAAAATAAAATGAAATTTTAGGTATGTATTTGTTCAGATGCCTGTTATGAATCTAGTCGGTTTAAGTGAAGTTGAATAATGAATTTGTACGTACAACCCAAGTTGCAATGACTCTCATCACTTATCCTATTTATAATTTATAATTGTGTTTGTTTCCACCACCCGATGGATGTCAATCTCGTATACAGTCATTGAATTTCTCTGAAAAGAAGACTATTTTTCAACTGTACGATTTTTTTATAATATATATATATATATATATTATATATATATATATATATATATATATATATATATAAATCGACGTTTGACTAGTGGGATTGGAATAACCAGAGACTAGGCCAAGGTGTGTAGGTTCCTTCCCTGGGCATGTGCAATGCCCACACACTTCTTATCAGTTTGAAATTGCCATCGAGCCAACCCCTCAGGGTTTATTATTATTACTATAGAGGCGTTAATCTTCATTGAAATAGTAAGTATTCATTTGTTACAATGGTTTTTCTTATTTATTTATTTATTGTTATGTATGGGAGTACATGAGTCTGACCTACTCATCTTTTTTGAATCCTATTGTTAGATTGTGGTTTTGTTAGTTTTATTTACATATAATATAAATTACTGTTATTTAAAATAAGGTAGAGTACTAGTTATGGGTCATTTACGCATGCATGTGTTCCTTACTTACTGGAGATGAGTACATGTGTGCAAGAAAATAATCGTAAACTCAGATTTGCTAACATTCCACTATTCAATTCATATTTCATAATGAGAAATTAGAACTTGCCTAAACTCATAAGGATAGGATGCATGAAATTCTAATGAGAAATTAAAATATAAAAAAATTATGATAATAAATATTATTATATTTAGATTATAAAAAATATAAATTATTTTAATAAAAAAAGAAATCCCAATTTTCATAAATATCGAGTATGTCATCTCAGTCTCAGACGAGTTTTGAAATCATGAATCCTTCTCATTTATTCTGTGGCGCCCCGCCGAACACTAACACAAATCCCCATGTCAGATTTCAAGGTACGAGGTGGCACCTCGAAATTTCGACATGGTCTCCTCGTTTATGTTAGCATTCCAAGGCGATTCAACCTGCACCTGATAAACGACATACAATCCTGCATATAACAAACAAAATATAATACTAGCAGAAGCCTATATACGTCTAATAATGTTCGATAGATCAGAGTGCGGAAGAAGAAAAATTATATACAGGATTATACAAAATTCCTCACTCTAATAGAATTCCTAACACTCAAGACAAATCCATAAGACTACTTGGAGAAACTGACACCACTATGGGGTATAGTCCTAGTACTTACCAGGTGACGGACTCTAGTTGTCTATCTGACCAACCAGATGATCCTCATTCGTTTTCTACACTTGTTTCGCCAAGCTTCAGATCTGAAACTAAAAAAAATGGAGAAGGAAAGGGTGAGTAACAATGGTTACCCAATAAGGAAGCAACAATTTCTGCCAATAACCTCTCCTAACATGAACGAATAAACATACTGAATCATTTTAAAATAAACAAAATTTTACAGAAGAAAACTACGATTAACTGGTACATATAGCCAGGGATGAGCAACTAAACATTTTAAAACTCACATTACATCGATCAGCAGTACTCACTATAACATTCTCTTTTTATACAAATCTAATTGATCAAATGGAAACAATAAACATTCATTTCATCTTATATATCAAAATAAGCAACAGATACATAATACACAATGGTGAAGTATTGGAATTAGAGAGTTGGGATTCACGACTGGATCGCTCCCAGTCGGGACATGATGTTACAATTCTTCTCGGGCTTTTAGTTCTTGATTTTGTGGCTGGTCGCTGTTTACCACGCTTGGTTGACCATTTATCCGGCTCAGGCTGGCCGTTTGACGTGACCGTAAGCAATGGGTCTCTTTTCGATGTGTTAGAACGTTCGACTACTATAGATTGTTAGTGATCACTGACTAATCATCTTCGTCTATGCCTATCAGGCGTACATGTGATTCCCAAAGATACAAACCATTCGTATACGACCACCTTTACATTACAAGTTCACTGGTAAAGATAGAGAGGAATAAACCCGGATTCCAGTTGTGACTCCACTCTCATACGCGTCCCATACCACGTATGAGTTTGGTGGTCCCTACCGTACATCCCAGGATAGTACACCACTCCGGATGATATGATGCACTATCCCTTCAGGCATTCACAAACTCTTTAACAGCTCACAAAATAGCTACTTATATATATTATTTTCATTTGAAAACAAAAGAGAAATTAACAATACAAGGTTGAGAATAGATATCCAGTTTCCTACCATGCAAGTGTGGCCACCCGGCCTAAAATAAATAACATAACAGAGCGCCTCGCGCTAACAGAAAGTAAATAAACATGCAACCAGTAACATTATCCCTGGATATCCGTTCACCAACCTGCATACAACACAACAACGTAAAATGCAGACATCACCCCTCGGGTGTGACTCTGACATTTTACCATTTCATACCCTTTTTCCCTTTTTTTCGACTTTTACAGTTTTCAATCTCTTCATAAAATATCCATTTTCTGATATTCATCAACTCAATATGAGTTCATTGAATATTAAATCACATTTTTCAACTATACAATTTATTTCTATCAATAATATTGAAAAAAAAATATAAATTTCATATCAAAACGGGGTCCGAGCAGTGCACAAGACCCAATTTATGGCAATAACCCGCTAAAATACTCTACCCACGTATAATTTGTTAAAAATACAATTAAACATATCAAACATGCAATTTCTGGCGTGAATTTTGAAATAAACAAAGAATTCTATATTTCGAAAATACATCCAAATTTTTCCAATAAAATCCTAAATGCAATTTTCACAATCTATGATTATTAATAGAAATTCAGAGTTCCTTACAATCTCTAGGCGAAAGGATCAAAGCACGTGCACGGAAATCGAGGCGATCCGAACTTGGAAGCGGCTGATTTTTGAAATCGACCTGGTGGTTTCGAAGATCTCGATGTGCTTGTCTCTTCTCCCTTCTACGGCGAAAGACAGTTTGACCCCGAAATCGATGAAAACCGAGGTCGAAGTTACGAAAATCTCCGTATAAAAATACGGCTGATTTTTGACTATACGGGGTGAAAAAGACGAGAAAACGGAAGGAACTTGGTTGGGTTATGTAGAGAATGAGGCTACGGACGTTTCTCCCTTCTGCGTCGGAAGACGGTTTGACCTCGAAACGGACGAAATCCGAGGTCAAAGTTTCGAAATTTCCGTATCCAAATACGGCTGATTTTTGACGATATCGAGTGAAATAGAAAGTGAAATGAAGAAAGGTTTGGTGGGTTTTGTAGAGAACGTAGCTGCGGACCTTTTTCCCTTCTGCGGCGATCGTCGACGACGAACTGTTTGCGAAGGATCTGAGGTGGAAGGTCGAAGAGAAAAGAAAAAAAAAATCGTTTTATATGTCTCGGTTGTATGGATGCGTTGGGGAAGATGGGTTTAAAAAAAAATTAAAATTTTTTTTTTATTTATATAAAAGTTGGGACGAAATTGGTATTTTGTCAATTGTTTGGATCGTCGATAACTTGATCATTCGGACTCCAAATCTGACAAACGAATACTCTATTTTGCCTAATTTTTCATTCCGGATCTAATGGTATAGTCAATTTCTACAAATTATGTCTCCATCAAAAATTTACATTTTTAGCCTGACGTGACCCCTAAACTTGATGTCAGTTTCGTTTTTGGCGATAATTCGACTTCCTGATCTCCAAAAATGACAAATAAATAGTCTATGTTGAATAATTTTTCGTTATGAACCCAATGGTATGATCAAATTTTAAAAATTATTCCTCTAACAAAAAGTCACTGTTTTAGCCTGGTCCGACCCGGTAAATCAAGGATTTTGCAACTTTTATATTCGGACTCGCATTTGAGCGTGCTTACAGGCTAAACTATGTTTTTCGATCATTTTGAATCTAATGGTGAGGTCAGATTCCATTAAAAATGATCAGAAACATCTTAAAATTTTACCCCTAAGTCCCACTTTCAATATTTTCTCAAAATTTCACTATTTATTTTTCCTCGAGATACAAATCAGAAATTCGGGGTTTCACATATTCCTCCATCCTACCACTCAAAGTTTTGTCTTCGGAGATGATAAGAGCTTTTTCTTATTATCTTTTTTGTCAATTTTCATTTTTTGGTGGGATAATTTTTCACAAAAGAAGAGAATTATATTTTCTTCAAGAGAATTATTTTTTTTTCACGAAAATGTACAATTGTACTTCTACCAATTGCATTTCTTTTTGGGAAAAAATTATTTTCCCATTGATTTCCATTTCCATACTCGACTCATAACAATTGGGCTCTTCTTATCCATAAAAAAAAAGGCCCAATAAGAAAATCCACATTGATGGACATGTGGGTGCCACTTATCTTCCTGATCACCAGTCGCAATGGAGGAGTGGACCTAATGCGTGTGTCCCATTTTTATTATCGGTGCAACAGTCGCCGCCATGAGATTTGAAAACCAACGCAAAATGTTTCAGAGATCAGTTCAAGTTTTAGAGATTCTATCAATTAACAATGTCAGGTCATGGAAAGGGAGGAGTAAAGCGTCATCGCAAGGTGCTTCGAGATAACATCCAAGGCATCACGAAGCTAGCGATTAGGAGATTGGTGAGAAGAGGAGGAGTGAAGTGTATAAGTGGTCTGATATATGAGGAGACCAAAGGAGTTCTCAAGATCTTTCTTGAGAATGTGATTCATGACGCTGTGACCTACACTGAACATGCTCGTCGTAAGATTTTCACAGCCATGGATGTAGTTTATGCCCTTAAAAAGGCAGGGAAGGACTCTGTATGGTTTTGGGGGTTAGGGTTTTTATTTTATTTTATTTTATTTTATTCCCTTGAAAGTCTTGATGTCAAGAATGCAATTTAGAAACTAATATGGGTTTTATGAATGTATATACTGCCTTTTGTTAATCAGGAACTATTATGGGTTTTATGTATGTTATGGATTTTAAGCTATATTGCTCAGAAATTGTGAAATTGTTGTTAGTTTGGATAATGGTTTATTATTTAATCCAATTACTCTTTAGTCTTTGTTAAAATGACATGATTAATGGCTATTAGACCAACTTCAATTGTCCTTCAAATCTCTATATTTAAAGATAAATGGCTTCTGAACCGAACTCCAATTGTCCTTGAACTATTGTTCACATCTTCAATGGCCATTTTTTAAAAGATTAGTCATAGAGTTTTTGTTGGTGGTTGTCTTATTGTTGTTTCATATTCAAATGGGTTTAGTCCTGATTTTATTTCTTATAAACTAAATTTTGTTGAATTTGAAATTAAAAAAAGACAAAAAAAAAGATGTTGTGACTTGCATGGGTTTGGTTTTTGATTGGCGGATTGGATATGTAATGCTTAAGAAGTTTGGTGATTCTTTGGTGAGTTGATATAATGCTTATATGATCATAAACACACTTAAGCTTTGTTTGGATTGAGAAATATGAAGGGAATATGAACTTATTAGAATAAAAGAAAACAAAGTTTCTTTCCATTTTGTTTGGTAGAAAAACTTATGTTTGGAAAGAAAAAAAAGGGTAGAATTATAATTTTTTAATTCTCTTATTAGTTATGAGCATCTCTTTTCTCTCTATTTCCTTATGATTTGGAGAGAAAACTGTCAACAAGAAAGTGGGATGGAATCAAGGTGGATCAACATTCCACATGCCCATACAAACTTAGTTAAGTTGCACCTTCCCAATACAAGAGCAAGAGAGGTATTTCTACTCATTAAAAAAATTAAATCGTTGAACAGTCCAGCGTTTTAAATTGGGGGCTAAATTGTTGGGTGTTAAAGCAAGCTGTTAAAACATTGGATAGTCCAGTGTTTTAATCATTCGAAGGGTATTTTTGGTAAAATAACGTATTTTAACACACTAAAACATTGGATTGTCTTGCGATTTAATTCATTTTTTTGAGAATGTTTAAAAAAATAATTTTTTTGTAAATAGTAAAATATTTAACTCTTTTTTAGTAATTTTCTCTTTTTTTAATGCATGTGTGCGTACATGAGCATTTGTACCTAAAATACCCTCACATTTGCTTTCAACTTTGTTGTTTTTTAAGAGCATTTCTGGCAAAATAAAAAAGTTTACAATCCCACGATTTTGAGAATTACATTAGTTAGTTTTAATTTTCTATGTAAATTAATGCATACACTAGCATGCTCACAATTATTGTAGACATCAAATCTACGTAAATTAATACATTTGATTACATGCTCACATGGAATTCATATTGTTTGGAACTAATTATAACTGCAAGTACGATTTTTTAAGTCTATCATATCAAATTATAGTAAACTTCGAATATGGAAAATGTATAGAGGATGGAGTGGCTTGAAGCAAATTCAATGCATCCCCTTTATCTTAAGCAAATGATGTCCTGCCCATAGAGTCAACCTAGTCTTCAACTTTTCTACTAATTCTCTATACCGAGCAAAATGATTCGAGCACTTATTACAAATTTTCTTGACAAGGGAAGTGATTGGTTGTTCTTTCCCAGTTAATACCATCTTATTCAAACTTTTCACATGGTTCGTATAAATAATTCCGAACCTTCTACCCAGTATGAATGCACTTGTCCAATGTTTTTTTTCAATAACATCATGTAATAATAAATATTTGGGGGATTGATCCCATACATCTTGCTAATCCAAATAATCCATGGTAATGAAGAACAAGATCAACTAATCGAAGAAGAAGAAAGAGCTTACTTTTCTATCTCTCCTCCAAAACGAAGTTACAATGGTATTTATAAAATAAATAAATAAGAAAAAACAAATAAAACCTAGTTTTATTCTAATTGGCATACTTACAAAAATAGTAAATACTGTTTATAGTAAGTCTAAAAATTGTAAAGTACTAATTACTTTGTAATTGAATTAAGAATCCTAATTACATAAAAACACTCTTTTGTCACAATTTCAGAATCATGATCAAAATAAAGTTATTCATGGTCAAATATTCTATAAATATAAAGTTAAATTTAAACTGTGATTTCGATCGCGTAGCCCTCTGAATCCTCTTTCCAATGCCTTTGAAATCGTCGAATTACAAGTTTGTATGAGAAAGCTATGCTAAATTTACTATAGACTATGCATGTAAATCCTCCTAGAACACTCGCCTACTTCTGATGTTCCCTCTTTAAATTTTTATTGGTCGATGTCTCACTGATTGCTTCAATTGGATACAAATCGACTTCAGGTTGATTTTAAAATTTTAGTTAAGGTTTATTTTTGATTGATTGATGGTGGAATTGGTGAATTAAGGTTTATTTAATTTTCTTGATCGGTCAATTTTTTAAAGTTGGTCGAAGGATAAATTTTGATGATTGGTGACTTTGAAGTTCGATTGGATGAATTAGGTTTTGATTGAATGATTGATTAATTGGATTGATTTGACGGGTGATTAGATTATTAATTCTATTAGGTTTTGATTGAAACTTGAATTTGATTGTTTTAATGGGTGATTTTGGTATTAGACGATTTTAACGGTTACCGTTTCAATTTATAATGAATTAGATTAATCTAAAATTCGCAATGATGGGTAAACCCAAAATTCCTTATGAATTAATTTTGATTGAATAACTTTGATTAAAATCCCATTTTTTCAATTTTTAGTGTTTTCATTTAAGATTTTAATTTTGCGATGAGTTGTCATTTTATGTGACAATGGGTGTCATTTTGTGCAACGAAAATCATCATTTCATGTGGTGGTAGATGTCATTCTGTGCAATGAAAATCATCATTTCATAATTTCATTTTCCTAAGCGTCAGAGGTGTTTAGGTTTAGTCGACTTGCGTGAATGTTGGCGAAAGACTCAATTTTATTTCGGAATCCCATTTTCCAAGAGGAACGAGGTTTCTAACTGCGAATTGAATGTCAGTAGTATTTTGGTTATTTTGTCAATTTGTATGAATTTCAACAAGAGGCTCCTTTTAATCCTAATGTGATTATTCCTAAGTCCCACGGTCCTATTTTCCTAGCATTGCGAGATCCCTAGGTTATCAAAATGTGTAATGATCCTGTAGACACCCCAATTTAAATGGGTCCCCACTCGAAAGGGCCCAAAAATATCATATTTTCAATAAAATTTACCAACGGGCCTTTATGGCCAAATTCGTCAAAACATGACATTTTGATCGATCCGATGATTACCAAAACCACTAAAAAGATGAATAAATTTAGAATGAGACTTGGGATACCCACCACCTTCCCTACTCTTCACCGTTCCACCTCCGAAATAAAAAATACCCCAAGTCCGTTTAGGGCCCACAAACCCTCAACTCTCCGAAATTAATTTATCACATTATCCAACCTAACCTAAACCTAATTCCACATTACCCTAAAAGGCCACCAACACATCTAACCCTATCATAAAACAAACCCTACCTAATCCCAAATAACCTACAACCTTTCATAATCCAAGCCCAATCTACTAAAGGCCACAAACTCTTATCCATATCCAATTCACATCCACACCCATGCCTCTAACACATAAACCATTAGCCATATCAACCAATCACCATCTTGATAACCAAATATGACACATGTCATCACTCCATCTCACCTAACTCATCCAATTACCTACCCCCATCACCTTTCTCTAATAATCCATTTACCCACATCACCTCCTTCCAAAAATCATCTCAACCCATACCCTTCCCTAACCTACCACATCATCTATTCTCTAAACAAATCACCTACCCCCTATCTCAACCTATACCCTTCTCTAACCAACCCTCATTATTACTTATAAAATCATTTCTACAAACCAAACCCACACCCCTCATCTCCAATCTCACACTCCATCCTTTTGACATATGTCATCATCTCCTTAACCCTCCCCAAAACCCAAACACCTAATTCCTTACACAACCTATTTTCCTAACCTAAAAACCTCACCTCTTCAACCTACCCAACAACCCATTAACAAACAACTACCTTACACCCCTATTCTCTCCATCGCACATCACTCATCTCACCTCACCTCACCAAACACTCCACCTAAATAGATTAGGTAGGATCCAAACCATTTGGATTAAAACACAATCCATTTACCTTTATTACACAACTACCCTCACCTTCAAAACCTATGTCATTCTCTACTCGCCCAATACTTCACCCCACTATATCCCTTAAGTATCCTCCAAACACCTATAAATACCCCCTCCCCTTTCAAAAATAGTTACCAAGTCTCACACTAAAAATACTACACTTAACTCAATTATCTAATCATCTCTTCTCTATTCCCTCAATTACATAAAAAAAGTGATATTTTCCTAAATTACTAAGGACTCAAGAAGACATAGAAGAAGAAATAAAGAAAGAAGAAAAAGAAAATAGACTAAAGCTTTAAGGTAGGTCAAAGGAATACACCTCCCCCATTCTCTCTTTCTACCCTCTCCATATCCCTCTTCTATTATCCCCTTCCTCTCTTTAATTTTTCATTTTAGATAGACTTAGGATGTAATGCTCCCCCTCCCCTATCTTCGGTAGATCAGACTTTGGTTCGGTTGAAAGTATTAAAGTTGTAATCACTTTCAAAATAAAAATTGGTTTTAAACCTTTTAAAATGTTTCGAGACAGCCGAAATCCGGATCCTTCTCAACTCATGAGAATAGATCTGTAACCATAGCCAATACTTTTTCAAAAATACGTGCAATTCCCAAGGCTAATTGTTTATAGGGATCATCCCCTTCGATGGGATGATCCCATAATCAAGCTGAAAACAAATCTTTACTTAGGGTACAAGTTATCTACACGTGGCACTTTATTTTTTTGTATTTTCTAATAAAAAATGATCGAGTTGTGTTGAGATTACCACCACTTGGTGGGGAGAAAAGGGTAACTAACACCTTCCATTTTTTTCCAACTGAGCCACTTACCCCGATCTCAAATTGGTTGGTACATTATCCGAACGAGAGTCACTAAAATGCCCAAAATAACACTATTTCGAAAAAAGTATATTACAGGTGACCATTCACACCCTCTTACAATATGAATGGTGGCGACTCCAATCCTTTGTAGAAGTAGCACTCGTAATAAAAAACCACGCATCTACAACTGGCGATTCCACTAGGAATCTAGGCTCATCCCTCGTGACAACTCAGTCATTTTAAAAAGAAAAAAATAGATTTTTATTTACTAACATGGTTTATTGGTTGTTTGATTGTGTTTTCTTTTTTTGTTTTCATTCACATATCCATGTTGTAATATTTATTTACTTACATTCTTGCTTTATTTCAAAATGCTTGTAAGGGGGTCGATGAAAAGAAAAAGAAATGAAAAAAATCGCACAAGCACTCACGAGCATAGTCCATTGCACAAGCCACCTCACCCTCAATATATTTAGCCCCGATGCTTAGTAGTCCTACGGCTTGAGATTGTTATTTCAAGTATCGGGAATGAACACATCAAGCCCGATCACCAACCAACGATGTGTGTACCCCAGTATGCATCGAGGTTTAAATATCAAGTAAACGCAAACCCACCTATTAGCCGTATGCATGTGCCCGATTAGATAAGTTAGAAGATGTGTTTTCAAGTTTGTATCGACTTCTGAACAAAGTTGTAATTGCTTAAAGTTGTTGTCGAGCCTCGAAGCCCAAATTGTAAGCCCAAAGAGGAGCACTTAGATCATAGGTCGCTTATTTCCACTTTCTTTTCATTTCCCTTTAGGTAAAAGGGGAGGAATGCACGTTGCATCATGTTAAAAAAAATAGTAAAGGAAAAGGGAAAAAACAACAACTAAATGAGGGACATTCATAATATGGATCAAGGAACCAGTTTCTATGAAGGTCCAGGAACTGGATTTCTTTCTAGTCCATGTCCATAAAACGGATGGACAAAAATGTGTCTCATCCATTCTGGAAACACAAATGAAACAGTAAATGTCTCATCCGTGTTTCTAGCACGGATGAAACAACACATGTCTTATCCATTCTAGAAACACGGATGAAACAGTGCATGTCTCATCTGTTCTGGAAACACGGATGAAACAATGGACGTTTTTACCGTGTTTAAAGCACGAATGAGACAGTGACAGTTCCACTCGTGCTTTGAACACAGACCAGTATGAATCTTAATTAGCACATCCCATTTTCGATGAGGTTCCCCTACCATCATTCAAGCATTATTGGCACCTTTAAGAAAAATCTCAAATTTTGGAAAAACTAAATGAAATGGATTTTGCTAATCAATGTTTTCAAAAAAAAAAAAAAAAAAGAACAAATTTTCGTCGATGAGCCGAATCAAAACAAATTTAAGACTTTGGGCTTCAAGCGGGCCCATGGTACTTCGGGCAATTATGGGGAGTTATTTGACCAACCAAGCCAACTCGAGACCCACGGACAAGCGGGGTCTATTACTTTCAAGTCTCCCACCGACCATTTTCAAAAATAAAAAAAATAAAAACATAAAAAAATAAAATAAAAGAATAGGCGAATTTGCTCAAATCAAACCAATCTCATGATCCAACCCATATCCAAGTCGGATTGGGTCCACGATCCATACCCATCTAAACCGGGTCCATGACGTTCAAATCGGGTCTACAATCCGTATCCATCTAAATTGGGTCCATGACCCGTGTCTATCTAAACCGGGTCCACGACCCGTGTCCATCTAAATTGGGTCCACGACTCATACCCATTCAAACCGGGCCCACGACCTTTACCTATCTAAACTGGGTCCACGACTCGTGTCCATCTAAACCGGGTTTATGACCCGTACCCATTCAAACCTGGTCTACGACCTGTATCCATATAAACTGGGCCCAAGACTCATACCCATTCAAACCGGGTGTACGACCCGTATCCATCTAAACCAGGTCGACGACCCGTATCCATTCAAATTGGGTCCACGACCCGTATCCATCTAAACCTAGTCCACGACCCGTATCCATTCAAACCGGGTCCATGACCCGTATCCACCCAAACTGGGTCCACAACCCATATCCGATTTCGAATCAAGTCCATGATCCATCTGTGATCTAACAAGGCTGACAACCAATCAAACAACTCAAATGAATTCAATCTTTTTTTAATAAAAAATAATAATAAAGAAAAGATTTAACAGCGCCAATTGTAGTACTTGATCAAAGTTGGTACCTAGAAAGATCTTGCCCTGTTGATACGGAGGGGATAGACTACGTCTACTCAAGGAAATAAGGTGATCTAAGAATGCTCCTGCGAAAGCATTGTGCACCCCCTCTTCCTTGGGGATTTGACTGGTTGACCTTGGTTTCAAATAACTGAATTGGAGGCTAAAAAAAATCATGGGTTATTCCAACTTGATTTACTCACAAAAGTTCGATTTTACAAAATGTTATCCAACCCTGTGTTGATGCCAGCTTCGTGTTAATGTAATTATTTTTCAAAAATATGCAATCCAGTTCCGTGCTGATGCCAACTCCGTGTTGATGCCGGCTCCGCATCGATATAACACAATCTAATTCCGTGTTGATACAATTATAGTAAAAAAAACAACACAACTCAGCTCAGTGATGATACCGGCTCTGTATCTATGTTAGCCCCGAGTTGATGTAATCCATCTTCTCAAAATATAATCCAACTCCGTGTTGAGGCCAGCCCCGTGCTGATATAATTATTTTTTCAAAAATACAATCTGGTTCTGTGCTGATGCCAACCCCGTGCTAATGTAATTATTTTTAAAAATGCAATCTAGCTCCGTGTTGATGCCAACTCCGTGTTGATGTCAGCCTCGTGCTGATGTAATTATTTTCAAAAAACTGCAATCTAGTTCCTTGCTGATACCAACTCTATGTTGATGCCAACTTCGTGTTGATGCTAGTCCCGTGCTGATGTAATTATTTTAAAAAAATACACATTCCAGCTCTGTGCTAATGCCAACTCCTTATTGATGCCAGCTCCGCGTTGAAGAACTTTTTTCTTTAAAAACTCATTTACCTTATAAGAAATAACTTAACCCGACCTAATAAAAAACATCATACATTTTCTTTTTATAAATAAGATAGTAACTCTTCTGTACCCATAGGTGGCCAAATGAAAGAAATATAAGTAGCTAGAGGTGCCTCCGTACTTTCTCAGATCTTCAATCGCCACCATGAGTACTTTCGAAGTAGCATAACCTACAGCACCTGAAACATCAGATATTGATGTAAGGATCACAGCATTATTGAAAATGACTGAAAGGCAAGAAAAAATACTAAGTGCTATGCTAGCCAACGCCAGCTTCATACAAGCCCAGATAGTACAACACCATGTGTTAGGGTCAAACCAATATCTGCCTGAACAATCTCTACAGGAATCACAAACCACTATGCCTCCCACAATTCCAGAGAACCAGGGCCTCCGCTCTATATTTCACATAATTGACTACCCCCTGTGGTCATTCCTGATGATGAGTGTGAATATTGGGCCACAAAGGCTAAAAGTGCAACAGACAAAAAAATGGCCCAACAAATCGAGTCTCTTCAGGAAGAAATGAGGAGAATGAAAGGCCTCAACACCATAAGAGGAACTCGGTTTAAGGACCTTTGCTTTTATCCTAATGCACAGTTGCCAGCCAAGTTCAAGTGCCTAGAATTTGAAAAGTACAATGGGATGGGGTGTCTTTTGTCGCATTTGAAATTGTACTATGGGTCAATGTGTCAATATGGTGAGGATGAAATATTACTAGTGTAGTTGTTCCAAAGAAGTCTAATGGGGTCGACCCTCAAATGGTTATCTGGATTGGACCATATGCTTATCAAGAATTGGCAAGACATAACAGAAATATTCTGGCACAATTACCAGTTCAATACAGATGTGGGTCTGGACCGGAATGATACGACTAAGATGATGCGAAAGCAAAGAGAAACTGTGAAAAAGTACGCCCAGAGGTGGCGGGAGTCTGCTTCACAAGTAAAGCCTGTAATGACTGAACAAGAGATGAACACCACGTTTATCTCAACACTAGGACATGCCTTTTATACTCATCTGGTGGGGCACACTATAGGCACCTTCTCAAATATGGTACAAGTAGCAGATTGGGTCGAGGGTGGGATATGAACCGATCTGATATTTGATTTCACCAGCCTAGGGGCAGCAGTAGGGATCCCTTTTGAGAGAAATCCAATATCCTTGGGAAAGAAGAATGATGAAACACAAGTTAACAACATATAGCCAAATCGATCCCTCTTCATCCCTACACCAGCGCCAAGACCACAAGCTCCATCCACCTCGTGGGCTCTAATGTCTGTAGACACCCAATTTTTGCACTCGCTTGATTAATTAACTCGTCAACCTGATTGCGACGATTCCCAATGATGGATGGTTATTCTAATCATTTATTTGTTACTAGATATGTTTCAGAAATTCGGATGAGGTATCTCAAACTAACAAAACTGTAGAAACCACGCTATGCTAGGAAAATATGATTCCAAAAATATAGAAATCATCATTTTTCAAATAAAAAGAAGCTTTACGATAAAAATCACTGAAAAATGATCAAATTACCAAAATACCCCTAACATCAAAACATTCCTAGAGCCTACATTACGCATAGGAAAACCCTTCAAACACATAAAACAATAAATCGAAATCAAATAAATCATTTCGCCAATTTTTACAAAATTCGACAAAATTACGAAAATGCCCTTCATAAAGTTCATGACCATT
The DNA here is from genome assembly GCF_017979445.1 of Akebia trifoliata. Lineage (NCBI taxonomy): Eukaryota > Viridiplantae > Streptophyta > Magnoliopsida > Ranunculales > Lardizabalaceae > Akebia > Akebia trifoliata. The sequence continues at coordinate 20,315,241 of NC_141382.1, forward strand.
TTGCACAAAAAATTTCATAAATAACACAAACCAATATTCCCATTGAATTCTTTATGAAAAATCGATTCCAAAACATCATGGAATATTGAAAAACGACTTAAAATGCAAATAGTTCTCTCTGAGGGCAAAACGATAATTTTACAATTTTAATAATTAAAAATTCTGAAATTAATAATTAAAATATTAATTAATGTAAAGTGAAATCCTAATTAAAATTAAAGTCAATCAAGTAAGACTTAAGTTAAAATCCTAAATTCTAGTCAATCAAATAAGACTTGAGTCAAAATCCAGTCAATCAAGTAAGACTTAAGTCAAAACCCTAAAATGAAGTCAATCAAGTAAGACTTAAGTTAAAACCCTAAATCAAGTCAATCAAGTAAAACTTAAGTCAAAATCCTAAAATCAAGTCAATCAAGTAAGACTTAAGTCAAAATCCTAAATTCTAGTCAATCAAGTGAGACTCAAGTCAAAACCCTAAAAAAATTCTAATTAAACTCTAAAACTATCTAAAATAATTCTAATTAAACATTAACTCTATCTAAAATAATTCTAATTAAGTACTAACTCTATCTAAAAATCACTTAAAAAATCTATAAATAAGGGTCTCTAAAACCTATTTTCATATCCAAGAGAAAATCCTAGGAAAAGTAGGTCAAGGAGCCTCCCCAACCTTCCCAAAATCTTAATTTTGAAGTCCTAACTCCTTACCTAACATTCATATCTCAACTTTAGCTCAAAAAACACCTAGAAACCCTTCAAAAACACCTAGAAATCCATAAACAAATCCGAAAAATTTAAATTTAAGAAGGAGATACTTCGTCTTGGAGATCTGAAACGAATTCGGTGACACAGCAAAACGAGGAGTGCTGCACGAGGAGCTGCTATATCAGATCTGAGGGAACAAAACCGTTGCGTTCGTAAAGATAAAATTATTTTTTATTATTTGGGTCTTTTTAGCAATGTAGTTTTATTTGGGAAAAGTAGAAATCGGCATTTGCCGGGCGGGGTTGGTGCCTAACACCTTCCAACCTTGTAATGTGATCCCCTGACCCGTATTTTCTTTCATAGATTAGTTTTATTTACCTTTTAGAGTCAATGTTCGGTTCTTAGACCGTAAGAACTAGGTGGCAACTCCTAACCTTCAAAAGTCAAAAGCGGATCTGCGCACCCCGCGGATCGAGGGTGCTTTCAACGTCTCCACCAGCCTGGAACCTTGCACCTCAGAATCAATTTTGAGCAAATCCTTCACCCGTCGCACTACAGGTCCCACAGTATGGGCAGAATCAACAAGTACAACCAAATAGGGTTAATAGGGTGTTCATTAGGCTACTTATGACATTATTAGAGTTGTTCCCAATCCTGTTTAGGGTAGAGTACCTCACGAAATGTCCACCAAATCTCGAAGCTGCAAAGGTACTAGGGTATAATCCCAACTTGTTCTGTAAATTCCACATGGGTGAGTCAGGGTACTCTACAGATTAGTGCTAGCAACTCAAGCACCAAGTACAAAATTTGATAGACAAGAAAGCTCTCATTTTGGATGAACCAGCAAATCCCAATTAGTAGCAGAACATCAACCAAAATCCTCTACCTGCCCACAACGGATGAAGAAATGGTCGTTTGGTAAACGTCATTCTGAGAGAAGAATTGGAAATTAATTCATCAATCCTAATAGCCCCTGGTGGATCAAAGATTAAGGTCCACTTAACAAAGGAAGCATAAACATCAACAGTTAATGTCATTTCCCAGTACACGACAAACCCACCTCGAAACGCACGACCGCCACTTAAAATGGTTGATCTCACCATCCATCTTACTCATTAAGTTCTTAATGCTACCACTCGACCACCTCTCGTTATCCCTATACATCACCAAATCCTCAAAGCTCGACTTGACCCCCCTTCACATACCTTATACTTCATCTACTCGACCACTACTCGTTATTCCATACACTCCACCAACCCCTTAAGTAGCTCCTCCTACCATCACAACACCTAAATCACAGCCACCACTCCTCATTCTCAACGTAAAATTCGATCCACTTCTAATGACCATACGCTCACCTAAACCATTCCCGTATAGTTTTAATCAAGCAGTTCCATGGAGCTACGAAACAACTATCACCATGTCGGTAGGGGTTGATACGATGAAAAGGTCAATGGTGGCCGACATTGGTCATATGACAAAAGTAGGAAGATGTCAGAAAATACCAATGAAAAGGGTAAGCATCAGGGAAGAGACAAAATAAACAACAAAAGGGACAGAAGATGAAAAGAAAGAAAAATAAAAAGAAATGGCAAAATGGACGAGAATAACGAGAAAGATGAGAAGGTGGAAGTGTCAGATAAGGAGGCTGTTGACTTCATTAAGCTTATTCACAAAATGAGCATAATATCATGGACCAACTAAACAAACAGCCTGTTCATATCAGTATTCTAGGACTTTTTTAGAAATCAGAGGAACATCAAGAGGTATTGCTAAGAGTCTTGGGAAAATCGCATGTACCTATGACCACTTCACCCGTACAACTAGAACAAATAGTTGGTCAGATCATGGCTCTTAATCCCATTATCTTCACTGAAAGCGAATTCGTGCCAAAAGGACGTGGGCATGTGGAACCGTTAGATATCATGGTCATGTGTAAGGGCATGATGGTTTTCAGGGTGCTAATCGACAATGGCTCAGTCCTCAATGTCTGTCTTCTTCAAATATTTCGAAAACTCAATGTCGATTGGTCGCATGTCAAACCCAACAATAAAGTGGTATGAGGTTTTGATATTTCAAGAAGAGACTCCCTAGGAGAAGTGGATTTACCGATCACCATAGGCCTTTGTACGTGCGAAGTCATGGAGATACTGACAACATTCAACTTGATGTTGGGCAGGCCATGGATCCATATTGCTGGGACAGTATCTTCCTCTTTGTACCAAAGGGTCAAATTTATCATGGGGCAAAAGATGATATCGGTCTTAGTAGAAAATCTTATCCTGGTTGGGAGAACTCCGGACATGCCATTTATCGATATAGAAATGACGAAAGACAAATCACTGTACCATTCCTACCAATTCGCTGCTATGAATCTTGTTGAGAAGGAGAAAGAGAAGATGAAAGCAAAACTATCAAAGGAAAATCTGATGGTCAGGTGGGTCTTGAAGAAAGCAGGTTACCGACCTAGACAGGGTTTAGGACTTAGAGGAAAAGGGAAAGCCACACCAGTTGAAGCAAAGAAGCATACTCCTTAATTTGATTTGGGGTTTAGGGCATCAGATATGAACGATAAAAAGAGAGAACTCCGTTTAGCCATAAAACAAAATCGAGAACCAAATGTCTGGAATCTGGGTAGAGTTCCTCATATCAGTGTCAGCTTTTCGGAATCACAAGTTAGACCCGACAGCTTATCAGAACAATTACCAACAAAGCTAGCCAGAAAGTCGAAAATGGTAAGTCTCAAACCCGTACACATTCCAAAAGACTCAGTTGTTGAGTCCCGACCATCCCTTGTGGAAGGCATTGATGTCTTATTCAATGGGGATTCCAACGAAAGTCTATCAGAAACAACAAAAGAACCCACAAAAACGGAAATCATTATGAGCAAGGGAAAATAATCACCTTTCCCTATCAGTATTGACTGGGCATCAGTCGTCATCCTACCAAGCTTGGGAGGGACTATGCCTCACTCTAACAACATTCAACCAGAGATAATGGTCATCTTTGAACCACCTTCCCATCTCATCCGCCCCATCAGAGAGGGGGAAATCTTGCACAATTGGGAAGAATTCCCTTTAACATTTGAGGCTGTTGAGGCCTAAAAAAAATGTCGTTAGATAAATCTAATTTGCCCGAGGAACATAATGAGCCCTCATCCTCGGGGAAAGACTATTTTGAGGGCTCCTTATCTTTACTAATGAATTTACATGATTGTTTTTCTTATTTCAGATATCTAGAAAATAATAAAAGAACAAATATTCTTCAAAAATAAAAAAATTAAAAAACATCTCAAAAGATAAAAAAGTAAAAAATCCTTCAAAATTATAAAAAAATAGATATTTTTCAAAAATAAAAAAAAGTTTCAAGAGATTTGTCTCGATCAAATGAGTACCCAGATAAAATATAATTTGAAAGGGACGAGTATGATTTTGATCTTGAATTTGACTTCGACCTCATGGGGATCGAAGAAAAGTTTGATGATGAAATGAAGTATCCACCTAAAGAAATCAAGGACTTGATAGAATGTCACGAGAAAGGTGTTTAACCAAACATTGAGGATACAGATTCAATCAATCTTGGTACTGATGAGGACCCAAGAATCATCAAGATCGGAGCTTTACTAACACAATAGTAAAATAAAGAAATTGTTGAACTCTTACAGAATTTTCAAGACATTTTTGCATGGTTATACAAAGATATGCTTTGGTAAGACAGATATCTTGTTGTGCATAAACTATCGATCATTCCCAGAAGCAAGCCAATCAAACAGAAGTTGAGAAGACTAAAATCAGAATGGACCCTCAAGGTCAAGGATGATGTGATGAAGCATTTCGAAATAAGTTTCCTTGTAGTTTTTACGTACCTCGAGTAGCTAGCTAACATCGTCCTAGTACTTAAGAAAGATGGGAAGGTATGCATGTGTGTTGACTATCGGGACCTGAACAAAGTCAATCCTAAGGATGATTTTCCACTTCCACACATTGACATTCTAGATAATGGTACAACAAGGCATAACATGTTCTCATTCATGGACGGTTTCTCAGGCTATAACTAGATAAAAATGGTAGAAGAAGACTAGGAAAAGACTACATTCATCACACCATGGGACACTTTCCACTACAAAGTCATGCCATTCAAGTTGAAGAACGCATGGACAACTTATCAACGGGCGATAATTGCATTACTCCATGTCATGATTCATAGAGAAATGGAGGTTTACGTAGACAACATGATCGCTAAATTTGACATAGAAGAAGATTATATGGTAAATCTCAAGAAGTTATTCGATAGGCTCAGGAAGTACAGTTTAAGGCTTAACCCAACAAAATATGTTTCCAAGGCAACATCAGACAAGCTATTGGGGTTTATCGTCAGTAGAAGGGGCATCAAGATAGATTCGGTAAAAACCAAATATATCCGAGATGAAGGCACCTGTGTCAGAAAGAGATGTTTGAGCATTCTTGGGGAGAATACAGTATATCAGCCGATTCATTGCTCAACTCACGCTTATCAGTAAGCCAATTTTCAAAATACTCAGAAAGGACATGTCGAAGAAGTGGAACAAGGACTATTAGGAAGCATTCGACAAGATCAAGCAATACTTATTCAACCCACCAGTTTTGGTCCCTCCTGCACTAGGGCGACCTCCGTTAATGTACATCTCAATACAAGAAACGTCAATGGGGTGTGTACTAAGGTAGCACGATGAATTGAGGTGAAAGGAATAAGCTATCTATTATCTCAATAAGAAATTTACCGAGTACGAAACAAAATATTCAATGCTTGAAAAGACTTGTTGTGTATTAGTCTGAGCATCTTAACGACTTCGCCATTATCTACTTAGTTATTCAACTATGCTTATTGCCAGAATGGACCCTTAAAGTATCATTTCGAGAAATCAGTGCTAATAGGTCGCATAGCGAAATAACAATTATTGTTATATGAGTTTGACATCACCTATATTACTCAAAAATCCATCAAAGGGTAAGTCATCACCGACTATCTAGCCGAGCATCCGTTGCCTGACTATGAGCCATTAAAAACAAACTTTCCTGAAGAATCTATATTACTCACTGAGATTGAGGACGATTGAAAGTGCTCTCGATCCGCAGGGTGTGCGGATTCACTTTTGATTTTTGAGGTTTGGGAGTCGCCACCTAGTTATTACGATCTAAGAATCGAGCATTGACTCAAGATGGATAAAGATGGCTAGTCTACAAAAATAAACTAAGCCTGGGGATCACGTTACGGGATTGGAAGGTGTTAGGCACCAACCCTACCCGGCAAACGTCGGTCTCTATTATTTTTCCAAGAAGATTACATTGCTAAAAAAATCTAAAATAAAATAAATAACACAAAAAAAGATAAAAATAAAATATACCTATACGATCGTCGCTATTTGTTCCCTCAAAACTAGTAGAATGGTTCTTCGTAAGATAATCCTCATTTTGTTTCTATCACTGGATCCGCTTCGGATATCCAAGGTGAAATATCTTCTTCTTAGATCTGAGTGTTTCCTAAATTTATTGATAGATTTCTGGGTATTTTGTGGAGAGTTTATAGGAGTTTGTAAACAAAACTTAGGGTTTGGATGATATGTAAGGGGTTAGGGCTTCAAAATCAGGATTTTGGGGAAGCTAGGGAGGCTTTTTGACCTATTTTTTCTAAGATTTTCTTTGACCTGCGAAATTAGGTTGTGGAGGCTCTTTATTTATAAATTTTTTTGGGTAGAGTTAGTATTTGATTATATTTCTTTTATATAAGATAAATTAGGATTTTGACTTTAGTCTTATGAGATTGACTTGATTTTTTTAGATTAGGGTTTTAATTAGGGTTTTGACTTAAGTCTTATGAGATTGACTTGATTTCTTTAGATTAGGGTTTTAATGAGGATTTTGACTTAAGTCTTATGAGATTGACTTGATTTAGATTTTTAAATTAATTTTATTAAGATTTTACTTTACGTTAATTAATATTTTATTTATTAATTTTGAAATTAAAAATTAAAAAATTACCGTTTTTGCCCCCAAAGAGAACTTTGACGTTTCAAGTCGGTTTTCGATGTTCCGGGATATTTTGGAATTGATTTTTCGTAAATAATTCAATGAGATTATTGGTTTGTGTCACTTATGAAATTTTTTTTAGCATAAAATGATTGTCAACCCTTATAAGGGGTATTTTCGTAAATTTGTCGAATTTGGTGAAAATTGGCGAAATGGTTTATTTGATTTCATTTTGTTGTTTTATGTGTTTAAATGGGTTTTCCTAAACGTAAGGGGGCTCTAAGGATGTTTTGATATTAGGGTATTTTGATAATTTGATCATTTTTTAGTGATTTTTATCGTAAAGCTTCTTTTTGTCTGTAAGATGATGATTTATATGTTTTTGGGGTTATATTTTCCTAGCTTAGCGTGATTTCTACATTTTTGTTAGTTTGAGATACCTCATCCGAATTTTTGAAACCTATCTAGTAACAGATATAACAATGGAATAATCATCCATCATTGGGAATCATCACGATTGGGTTGACGAGTTGATTAATCAGGTGAGTGTAAAAATGGGATGTCATAGATGCCCCTTTTTGACAGAGGGTTGAAGTAAACTAAATAGCAAATCCATTTTGGTAGATAGTACGATATCTGAATGCCAAAGCTAGTGACAGCTCATTTTGTAGCCTAATTTAACAATTCGTCGAGGCGTTCGGATCCTTGAGGGTAATACTCTCCCCGAACTAAAAGTTTGTCAAGTCCTTGAGCATGAACTTTCAATGATAGCGTCAGATCCTTGAATTTTAGAAAGTTCTCCCTGACTAAAAATGTGCAATTGTGTGTTCTCAAAATCTGAGATAAATCTCAGAGATGGTCTGAGCTAGATCTGAGCATAAATTAAGTAAAATTTGAGCATAAGTTGAGCAAAATCCGAGATAACGCTCGGCGACATCTGAGCAAAATTGGGCAATATCCAAGATAACCCTTTGCGGCATCTGAGAAAAATCCGAGATAACCCTTGGCGGCATTTGAGAAAAATTCAAGAAAACCATCAGCGACAACTGAGCAAAATCCAAGAAATTGGCGGTAACTGAGCAAAATCCGAGATAACCCTCGGCGGCATCTGAGATAACCTTCGACGACAACTAAGCAAAATCCAAGAAAACCCTTGACAGCAACTGAGCAAAATCTTAGATAACCCTCGGCGACACTTAGCAAAATCCGAGATAACCCTTAGCGGTTGAAATCGCCTTGACCCATTTTTCACCAAATGGAGAATAAGGGTCCGATTGGTAAATTGAGGATTTTTAGGGAATAAGAAGTCGCCATCTAGTTTAGGTCTAGGAACCATAAATGACTCCGAAATGGATCGGGTCGGTTCACGGATCATAGAAATGGGTAAGGGGTCAGATTACGGATTTCAGAAGGTGTTAGGCACCGAACCCGCCCGATCGAGATAATCGGTCTTTACTACGATTCAAACTATCCTACGGTCAACGGGTAGAGACGAAAGTTAAGATTATGGTCCAATCATCATCAAATTATATCGAATGTGCTAAACAAATCTCAAAGCCAATATTCCCCAAATATTATATAATTTCTCGAATTCCCCATAAAAATGAAAATATTTGAAAAAACCTTAATTCCGACTTATGCTCCAAAGTCCACATGACAACATTTCAATTACAAATCCAAATAAGTGAAGATTTTTCAAATCGATTAAAATAGGAATTTGTGAAAACTTTCTAAAATGGAAAATTGGGAATATGAAACTTCTGATTTGAGAATTCTTGAAATTTCTTAACTAAAAATTAGAAATTTCCTAAATTGAGAGTTTATAAAAATATGAGAAGCTTCCAAATTGGAAACTTGGAACCTTAATCTTCTCGAAATAGAAAATTTTAAATATGAGAGTCCCGAATTAGAAATTTGCAAAAGGATTTTCCAAATTAGAGAATTATCATTATTGGATTTTCCAAATTAGAAATTTACAAACATTAATTTTCCAAAAATAGAAAATCATGATTTTAGAAAAATCACCAAATCAATGAAAAACCCATAAATCCCCAAAACTAGCAAGTTGTGAATTTTCAAGAATCCATTTTTACCACCTGAATTCTTCTTATTTCACATAGTAGGATCTCACGTTTGATACTGGCACAAAAAAAACTAAATTGATTCGATCGCACTTTGGAAGAAAAGAAATTGATTTTAATGCCACGTGCACACAAATTAGCGAGTCGACTCGTTGACAACATTTTGAAAAGTAAAATAAGTCTTCTCTTCCCAATGTCCACCAAAATTAGTGAGTCAACTCACATGTCCATTTCATAAAAAAATGATTTTGAAATTCCTATGTACACCAAAAATCAGTGACTCGACTCACGTGTCAATTTTATCAAAAAATCAATTTTAGTTTCCTATGCACACATACAAATAAGTGAGTTAACTCAATGTCTATTTTGTTAATAAATCAATTTTGAAATTTCAATGTACATAGAAATCAGTGAGTTGACTCACGTGGCCACTTTATAAAAAAAAATCCAATTTTAAACCTCCAATGTGCACAAAATATCAGTGACTTGATTCACATACATGTTATTTAAAAAAATCGATTTTAAAATCCCACGTGTACGAAAGATCAGTGAGTCGACTCACGTGTATATTATTTAAAAATCGATCTTAAACTTCTATGCACACCGATAAAAAATAGCGAGTTGATTTAATAATAAATAAAAAAACTATGAAATCGAGAATAAATAGAAAACTTACCTTCAATCGAATGACGTTGGATGCTTGGATCCCTTCAAAAGCCTTGAAATATCGTGAGACGCCAAATAATCTAAGAACTGGCTGAAAAATCAATTTTTTTTCTTCTTCCTTTTTTATTCCATTCTTTTCATCTGTTGTCCAAAGAATAGAGAGGGTTCAGGGATGTAGGTGCAAGAGAGATAGTTTAAAATGGTGGTTGAGTATTAATAGAAAGGCTGCTTACAGAAGGTTGTGGTGGCTGTTCATAGGTGCTAAAACTAAGGGTAAATGGAGCGTTTGAGGCTGTTAATGGAGGGCTGTAATGGTGCTATTTGGACCAAGGTTGGGGCTGCTAAGGGAGGGTGTTTGGGGCTGTTTTGAACGGTGGTTGGGGTTGTTGGAGAGAGTGATAATGGTGCTATTTTGAATAGTGGTTGGGGCTGTTAATAGTGGTAATAATGGGGCTATTTTGAACGGTGGTTGGGGCTGCTAATGGTGGTAATGGGGCTGTTCTACAGGCTGAAAAACCAAGGGAATGAGGGGGCTGAAAACGTGATGAAGGAAGGCTGTTAATGGGGGCTGTAATGGAGGGTGTTGAGATGATGGTTGGAGAGGAAGGGTGATTGAAAGATGGTGATGAGAGCTACTGTGTGTTTGAGACGTTTTTGGGAGATGATAGGGACTATTTTTGGCTGCTATGAGAGAAAAGAAAAATAAGAGGAAAAAAAAGAAGATGAGGCTGAGATGGGGTTGAGAAGAAGAAGAGATGGAATGGAGATGGAGGTTGGTTTTAATGGTTGAGAATGAGAAAAGTTCATTCTCTTTGTTGTTTCCCTTCTTCCTCTATCTTTCTTCGTGTGTTTCTTCTATGTTGTCTCTTTTGTTGTTTGTGAGAAAGAAGTTCAAGAGAGCCCCCTTGGATGTCCAAAACGTCAAATTCTTTTTCTTTCTTTCAAAATGTCAGCCCCCCTTTGATGGGTTAAAAAAAATTGTCAACCTCCCCCTCAAGAGAACATATGATTATCTTTTTATAGAGTTCACTTTCTATTTTTCTCTTTTTCTAAACTTTATCTTTTTTTCCTTTCTGATGTTTTTGTTTAATTTCTTTTCTTTTAATGTTATTTGCTTCTTTCTTTGACCGAACCAAATAGAGAATATCTCTCTTTTTGAGTTTAGAAAGAATGGGACCATGATCCCACGCTTCGCAACCCGTGGTACGTTGGTGATGAATTTTTTATTTTTAATCTTGATTTTGATTTTGATTACGATAAAATTTCAAATTACTTAATTAATTTTTAATTTTTAATTTTGATTTGATTATGTTAAAATTTTAATTTGATGGGTTAATTATATTTCACCTTTCGATCTTGATTGGTTGATTGTGTTTTGATCTGAATATTGATTGGTTGATTGGATTTTTATGTTAATGGGTTGATCGGATTTTAATTTTAATGTTACTCGGTTGATTTAATTTTGATCTAGATAGTGATTGGTCGCTTTCAAATTTGGTTGGTTGATCAATTGGATTTTAATTCGATCGTTAATTAGTTGATTTAGGTTTTAATTTAAATGTTGATGGGTTGACTAAATTTTGGATTGAATGTTGATTTAAAATCTTTAAGTTGATCGTTTGAATTTTAATTTTTGTTTTAATTTAAAAAGTTTCAAGTTGGTTGTTTTATTTTGAATTTCCTAATAGTCAAGGTCTCTACGTAAAAATTGGACATTAATGGGTATTTTGGTCATTTTTTGATCTTTTCATAAACTTCTCCAATTTTATCAATTTGGGTCCCGTTAGACTCGAGATCTCATTCTGAGTGCAATGGAGGTACTTTCAAGACTTTTCGGAGGTCCAAAATTCATGAGGGGTATTTTCGACATTTTATCGATTTTTGTCCATTTTGGTGAATATTGGTGTGAAGTTTCTTTCAGTCGCAATGTGATTATTTCTAAGTCTCGAGGTCATGTTTTTCTAGCGTGAAGAGGTCTCTAGATTATCCAAATGTGTAGCAAACCTAAGTGTACGTGTTTGCTAAGTCGGGTGGAAGGTATAGCGATCCTAAGCGTACGTAATTCTATGTCACGTGGCTAAGAGAAAGAAGTAAACGAAATTAGAAGACAGAGAGAATTGGAAGGAGACTTCTCATAAGCTTTCAAGTTATTTTGTACTCATCATTAGGAATTCACAGCAACCGGGTGCTGGATCGCCAAGTCAGGCGGATGCAAAAATGGGGTGTTTGCAGCGGCATTTGAGCAAAATCCGAGATAACCCTCGACGGTAACTGAGCAAAATCCAAGAAAACCCTCGGCGGCATCTGAGCAAAATTTGAGATAGCCCTCGACGACAACTGAGCAAAAATAAATCTGGGAAAGAATGGATGAATCTCAGAAAGAATGAATAAATTTGGGAAGGAATGGATGAATCTGGGAAAGAAAGAATGCCCTATCTTATATTCTATGTGAAAGGGTAATTGGTTAATCTCTGGGCAAAACCAAATATGAGATCAGAAACGCTTTTGTTCAAAATTTTATGAATTTTTGAACTTATTTGTATCTCAGGGATTTTCAAAAAATTGCTATCAAGAGGGGAACTTTAAATTCGGGGTTCGCATTATCCTTTAGGATTAACATTGATCAAGTTTGAGAACAAAATGTGCCTAGTTTGACAGGAAACATTATATTGAACACATTTTGTAAAAAAAATGCCCCTAGTATAAAGGGGAAACTACATATCGGAGAAGAAATAAAGTGCCCCTTGAAATGTTTGATTACTAGAAGCACAATAAAGATTCAACTTTTAATTTTAATTGAAGATTTTGAGTCAGGCTCAAGAGAACAAAACATTTCCTTTTGAGACTCATCATAACATTTACCTTTCTCCCCTTGGTTCACTTGGGGAAGAAAATTTTTTCAGATCAATCGTAGACAAGATACTTGTGGCTTTTGAGTCTTTACCTGGTTTAAGCTAAGTGTCGAACTTGATTATTCAGACTTTAGATGATTCGGCTCGGACTACCTTTTAGCTTTTTGACTCTATCGAGATTTTCTTTTGTTTTTTTTTTGTTGCTATAACTTTTGCCTAGATTTTCCTTTCAGGTTTTCAAACTAGCGAGCATGCTCTAGCTTTTGCCTAGATTGCCTTTTTAGGTTTTAGATCTAGCGAGCTTTTTTTTATTTTTTGCTCTGATTGTTGCCAAGACCGTCCTTTCGAATTTTCAACCTTACGAGCTTGCCTTAATTTTTGCCTAAATCATTTTTTCGAATTTTCAACTGAGTAGGCTTTTTTTCTTTGCTCTAATTGTTGCCAAGACCGTCTTTTTAGATTTTCAACCTTGTGAGCTTGCCTTAATTTTTGCCTAAGTCGTACTTTCGGATTTTCAACCTAGCAGGCCCCATTTCTTTGCTCTAATTGTTGTCAAGACCGTCCTTTTGGATTTTCAACCTTGCGAGCTTGCCTTAATTTTTGCCTAAGTCGATCTTTTTGATTTTCAACCTAGCAAGTCCCATTTTTCTTTTTCTTCATTGTTGAACTTCTGGAATTACTGTTTCATCATGATTTACTACCTTTCTTGACTTTTTCACATGGTACTTAGGAGGACTTTCATGGGTAAGCTTAGGACTGGGTATAAAAAGAAAGTAATTTTGAGACTCAAATACCCGAATGCCCCTTATGTGGCATTTTCTCTTTTTTCCTTGAATTTCTTCCCCATTTGATAATATCCTTTTTTTTTGGATATTTTTTTCGTGTAGGGAAATATTTTATTTTTTTTATTTTGATGTGGTCAGGCCTGAAGTAACTTTTCAGGTTGCCTATATACCCTAGAATTTTGGGATCAAACCAAAACGTAGTTCAAATTTTTCCCTCCCCTGGGTTGGGTGATTAGGTTGAGAATGAAAAATGTATTTTTCTTTTGAAAAAAGACTGCAAAGGGGTTGAAAAAGGATATATTGCACTGGGTAATAGGAGAATTACTTCGGCCAAAGATGGCCTCCTTAAATGTAGTACCGTTTGATTTGGTCAAGGTTGGTTGGTTTTGGTAATTCAATTCCATCATGGTCTTGAAGTCTGACAGCTTTTCCCGGGTAATATTTCTTTGATGATGAACGGACCTTCCCAATTTGGTTTGAACTTCCTTTTAGGGTCAAAGATAGGTGCCCGATTCTCTTTGAGTATTAAATCTCCGACTTGTAAGTGACGGGCCTTCATCTTTTTGTCAAACGCACGGGTGACTCTTATTTGATAAGCTTGCATGTGGTACAGAGCTCTTAGTCATTTTTCTTCTATCAAATTTAATTCTTCATACCGTTGACGAACCCAATTTACTTATGAAAATTAACTTTCCAACAATACCCGGAGAGATGGGATTTCCATTTCAACTGGCAAGACTACTTCCATGCCATACACTAAGGAGTAGGGAGTAGCTCCAGTGGAAGATCGAATTGAAGTTCAATATGCCCATAACGCAAACGACAATTTCTCTAACCAATCCCGATGTGATTAACACATTTTCCTGATGATTGTCTTAAGATTCTTTTTGGCTGCTTCAACTGCTTCATTGGTCTGAGGACAGTAAGGAGATGACTTATGATGTGTGATTTTGAACTTTGAACAAAGTGTAATAACTTCAGCTTTGATGTGGGACCCATTATCAGAGATCAGTTCTGAAGGTACCCCATATCAACTGATGATATTTGCTTGAATAAGCTTTACAACCTGGGAGGTAGTGAGGACAGCATAAGAAGCGGCTTCGACCCATTTAGTAAAATAATCAATAACAACTATAATGTACTCGTGCCCGTTTGATGCCTTGGGTGAGATTTTACCAATAATATCAATTCCCCAAACTGAAAATGGCCACGGTGAAGTTAAACCAACTAATTTAGAAGGTGGCACATGTATGAGATTTGCATGTATTTGACATTTGTGGCAGGTCTTGACCATGTGATGACAATCTGTTTCCATCGTTGGCCAGTAATACTCTTGTCTCATAATTCTCTTAGCTAACATTTTCCCACTCATATGAGGACCACAGTCCCATGAATGTAATTCAACCATTATCTGTTCAGCTTGATCTTCATCAACACATGACTAATGAATCCCATCATAAGACCTTTTGTATAAACTTCCTATGCACAAGATGAATTGAGATGCTAATCTTAGTAGGGTTTGTCATTCTTTCCTCGATGCTTCTTCCGGGAATTCTCGTTTTTCCAATACTCTTTTGACATCTGTATACCATGGATTTCCATCAGGTAATCGAGTAGCAATGTTGATCTGATAGCAATATGCAGGTTTGTCGTTGACTTCGATAATGATAGGTCTCAACTCCATGCCAGGGGGCAGATAAATCATTAAAGAGAGAGTGGCTAACGTGTCAGCAAATCTATTATCTTCCCTTGACAAGTGTTGGAACAGGATGGTATTGAACTTTCTCACCAAGTTTAGCAGATACTCATGATAAGGCTTTAACTTTTCATCCCTAGTTTTCCATTCTTCCAATGACTGATGTATGACCAAGGCTGAATCCCCGAATACTTCAATTTCTGTAATACCCAGATTCAAAGCAACTTCAAGCCCAGCGATGCATGCCTCATATTCAGCTGTATTATTGGTGTTAGAAAAGGCCAACTTAATATCGATTGGAATGTGGCAGCTTTTAGGAGAAAATAGAATTGCCCTTATTCCATACCCATTCTGATTAGTGGGTCCATCAAAGTATAGCTGCCATGTTTAATTTTGCGGCTCTTCTTCAACATGCAAGATGTTCTCATCTGAGAACTGATCAACATGCTTTATTCTTTCTACCACTGGATGATCTGCCAAGTATTCTGCCACAACTCTCCTCTTGATAGATTTCTGCGTAACATGCATGATGTCAAATTCTAATAATAGCAACATCCATCGTGCGGTTCTCCCTATCAGTGCGGGTTTCTCGAAGAGATTTTTGAGATGATCCATCCGAGATAAAAAGATAACTGAATGAGATAGCATATAGTACCGAAGTTTCTAAGTAGCCTATATCAGTGCCAATCAAGTTTTTTCGAGGGCTGAATACTTTCGTTCATACTCTAACATCTTTTTGCTGATATAGTAGATAGCCCTTTCTTTGTAATTATCTTCTTCATACTGTGCAAGCATGCATCCCATGGCTTCTTCTGTGACTGACAGATAAAGAAGAAATGGTTTACCTGGTGTAGGTGGAACCAAAATAGACGGGTTCAAGAGATATTCCTTGACTTAATCGAAAGTCTTTTGACATTGTTCATTCCAAACTGTTGGTTCATTCTTCTTGAGAAGTTTGAAAATAGGTTCGCAGACAGTGAGTTGAGCGATGAATCTGCTGACATACTGAATTCTGCCTAAAAAATCTCGAATCTGCTTTTTAGTCTTAGGTGGTGGTATTTCTTAGATAACTTTAATCTTTATAGGGTCTACTTAGATCCCTCTTTGACTGACCACAAATCCCAACAATTTTCCAGAAGTTACTCCAAATACACATTTCTGCGGGTTGAGTCGGAGTTGGTACTTTTGAATCCTTGTGAGAAACTTTTCTAGTGCAGCAACGTGCCACAGTCGTGCCTTAGACTTGACTATCATATCATCTACATAGACTTCGACTTCCTTGTGTATCATGTCATGCAGTAAAGTCGTAGCTGCTCTTTGATAAGTGGCTCCAGCGTTCTTCAAACTAAAATACATGATCTTGTAACAAAAGGTTCCCCACTGTGTGATGAACGATGTTTTTTGCATATCCCGATGATCCATTTTTATCTGATTGTATCCTGAAAAATCATCCATGAATGGCAACAAAGCATGCCCTGCCGTACTATCTACTAGAACATCTATGTGTGGTAAAGGAAAATTATCTTTTGGACTCGCTTTGTTTAGGTCTCTAAAGTCCATACACATTCTGACTTTTTCATTTTTTTAGGCACTGATACGATATTATCAATCCACTTAGGGTACTCTACTACTTCCAAAAATCCAGTGTTAATCTGCTTTGTAACTTCTTCTTTAATCTTTAGAGTCCATTCTAGTTTCATACGTCGAAACTTCTGCTTAATCGATCGAGCATCAGGATATAATGGAATCCGATATTGAACAATATCTGTGCTTACTCCTAGCATGTCCTCATAAGACTAGGCGAACACGTCTTTGAACTTTCTGAGCAAGTCTACTATCCCTTTCCGTTCATCGGGAGATAATGTGATCCCAATCCGAATCTCTTAAGGACTTTCTTTTGTTCCGAGGTTGATGACCTCTATTTCTTCTATTAGAGGTTGAGCCTGACGTTTATTTTCTTTTTCAAGTAATTTGATTATTTTATGGGGAGGTTCTTAGTCAGAAGATTTTCCCTCCGAAGCTAGATTATTAGTTAAATTATTATTGCGCTTAGGGTAATCAAAAATTTCTTTCCTTTCATTAAAAGGAGATGGGGTAACATGAATCATTGTAGACTTCACGAACTCACTTGACTCAGTAGAAACAACTAAATTACCCGTTTCAACAGAAATAAAGGACTCATCAATCATGTCGGATTGAATAGGACTAATAGGACTGACAGAACCAGTCTCGACATGTCACACAGGACTCATTACATGATAATTGGTAAGAAACCCGACCGCGGGTTTGATTACAGATTGAGGGTTTGGGGTTCCCTTCTCAACTGACACCATTAAGACACTATGATCTTCAATGAACAACTGATCAATGTTGAGGGAGTCCAGGTTGAGTTGCCAGTCTTTAGCTTCTTTTTCTTCCGTTTCTTTGATTGCTTCCTTTTTCAGGCCAATCCATACCAAAGAAGATTTCAAACCTCGGTAGACGAGTACCCGTGATGTGATCAATAAATGATTCTGAGAAACCACAGTAAGGGAAACCTTCCTCCGCTTTCATGAAGTATCCGTTAAGTGTCTTATGATAAGACTTCATTTTAATCAGATCCGTGGTGCGCCCTTGCCTCTTTGCACTTGCCTTGTCCCACTTTGTTTTCCAATAATGGGCCCAATCTTCCTTAGTAGGTTCGTACCCAAACCCGAATGTGCCGATAACTTCTTTGATCACTGGTGCCTCTTTAATACCTTGTTGCTTGCGACCTAAGCCCATACCCAGAAAAATCTCATGTTTTTGAATATGTTAGCCATATAGTAATTATAGGTATCTTCAATTGGGAAATACTCTTTCACCGAATGATCCCATTGGATTGAGCAGATTTTCTCGAATTCAAACCCGCTAAGCTCTATCCTCTATTGTTTTGGCTGAATCTCAAGCAACGGCTCATTCTTAGCTTCGGTACTGTTTACAATTCCCACAATTTCAGCATCTCCATGAAGAGTAATCACTAGCACATTTTTGATAAATTTGATCTTCTGGTGTAATGTGGAAGGTATGGCTTTGATCTGGTGTAGCCACGGTCTTCCTAATAACAGATTAAAAGAAGATTGGATGTCTATGACTTGAAATTCTACAGGAAATTCAACTATGCCTGTGGATAACCGGAGGTGTAAAATTTCCAGTACGTCCCTCTTGGTGTTATTATACGCCCTGACACCTTGATTGGTTGGCTTGAAGTCCTCAGTTTTAAAACCAACGCAAGTAGCAGTCTTCAAAGGACAAAAATTCAGTGCACTCCCATTATCAATTAAAACCAGAGGTATCCTCATCTCATTGCAGTCGACTGTGATGTGTAGCGACTTAGTATGGCCTACTCCCTCTCTTGGGAGATCTGAGTCTGAGAAAGATAAAATGTTCTCCACATAAGTCACCCCTACTATACTGGCCAACTAATCTGGGGAAGTATCAAGGGAGACTTGGGCTGTGTTTAGTGCTATGAGAACGGCCTCCCTATGGGCAGTAGAAGTCATGAGTAAACCCCAAACTAAGATATTAACCCTTGATCTCTTCAACTGCTTGATCACAGAGTCATCTTCTTCAATGTTCTCCTTGATGGGATCTATTTCTTTTCTTGCCAAGGCTGCAGGATTGTCAACACGGAGTTCTAGTGACTTAAAGACTCTTCCTCCTCGGGTAATATGTCTAACTTCATCGTAGGAGAGGGAGAAAAACTCATCTTCTTCAGTCAACAAGTATGGATTTGGGTTCATTTGAGCCAACAGGTAACTAGTGAATGCGGGGCTATTGTAACGAGGTAGGGATAAACAATATGCATCATTTAAGGCTAGATCGAAGGGCTCGTAGCTTATGGTGAAGACTTCATCGGTGAAAGCTATTCTGACGATGGGGTAACTGGGTGGTTTGACTTGGATGGGATGTATGAGAGATATAGGGTCAAATGGTGATTGGGTGTTGGAAACCATGTTTAGGGTTAGTGGAGGTTGATAGGTAGGTAATGGATTAGTGGTAACATTTGGTGATGTTGGGCTAGGGATAGTAACCTTTTTGTTGTTGATAAAGTTTTGAATGACATGGTGTAAAGTGATACATCGATCAGTATGATGGCCAGGATTTTGATGGAACTCACAAAATAAGTTTGGATTGTGTTCGGCAGGCAAGGGATTTGGCAAAGGTCAGGGTTGGATCGAGGTAAGAAGCCCTTTTTTCAACAGTTTTTGAAAGGCTACGGTAAGAGTCATCCCTAAATTGGTAAATTAACGTAGAGTTCGGGGTTGACTTGGGTGAGTTTGATTATTGGTCCGGGCTGGAGACTGAATTGGGGTAGCTGATGTGTTGGCTGTGTAAACATGGTTGGTACTAGGTTTGGGAAGATAGGGTTTCTTAGACTTATTGTCCGAGGAGTTAGAAAGAACTCCAGAGGCAAAAGCATCCTCAAGTTGGCTTCCAATGTGTAATAAGGACTCAAAAGTAGGAAGATATTGGGCGACCAGGTGCTGAGCGTATCCTTGTGTAAGATTTTTCAAGATAATTGCCACTTGTTCCTTCTCCGAGGGTCGATCCCATATTTGGGCAGCCTTGGCTCTCCAACGACCAATGAAATCAGTAAACATCTCCCCATTCTTCTGTTAGTTGACTCCAAATCCCTTCGTGAAGTTTCAATCTCGGTACTGTACTTATACTGATGCCAAAAAACCTTTGACATCTTCTCCCATGTACCTACTACAGTTGGATCTTGAGACATCAACCATCGTAGAGCTGATCCTGATAGAGTCTGCTGAAATAGCAATGTCATCTGTTCGTCACTGAGCCCCATAGTACGCATGTTAGTAACATACACTTTAAGATGCATTTTTGCGCAACCTACATCACTGAATTTGTCCATTTCAGGCATCACAAATTTTTCTGACAAATGAATTCTAGGGATACGATTCAGAGCTTCAATGCCTGTTGTAATTTCATCGATACCCTTTACATTCTTCAGGGCGGATTCTAACTGAAAAATCTTGTTGGCTAACACCGAATTTTCATCGAAATGATCTTCATCTCCGTCAAGTTCAAAGACCTCATGTGCACGTCTCGTTGCATTTTCTTCTACCCTTTTCCCTTTTGGATTGTCAAGGGGATTGCCTGTTGATTTTGAAATTTGTTCTAAAACTTCCACTTTGCTTTTTATACTTTTGATATCATTGGCAAAGGCTGCTAAAATCTTATAGATCTCTATAAGCTCAGATTCTGAAGCCATTTCTGTCCGCTTTAACCGACTGGACTTACGATTCAAACTAGGAGGTGGACGCTTGAGTTTGGGCACAATGATAATCCTATACACCCCATCAAAGATAAGTTTAATCAATTTCAGTATTACCCCCTTGATAACATTTTAATGAGTCTTTTATTGAAGTACGTGCTCCAATCCATTAAATAATCCATTCATGCAATGTTCATTCAAAATAAATGTTTATTCAAAAGAAAAATAACTTTATTGGACATATTGAAAATTGTTGACAAAGAAAAATTCATTGAATAACATCTTTTGACTTAAATTATATTTTACATGGACGCTTGGCCTTGTCTTGATGGTCATCAGGATTACTGTCAAGCTTGATCCTTTTGGCTCTAACAATTGGCTCTTTGAATTCTACTGGTCCATCTAGATACCCTAAGGTGCGCTTGTTCTAAGCCTTTTCAATAAGATGTACTAACTTTCCAGTCAATGGCTTGGGGGGAACAAAATCTTTGTGTTGAGGCAAAGAGAAATCTATAAGCACTTCGTATTGTTCTGGGATCAAGTTAGGTCTATAAAAAGATATCTTTTCCAAACCGATCAGATGGACGTAGTAGGATCCTTTGGTACCTAGAACAGGGTAGTCAGTCATCCACCAAGGACATCTCAAACCAATATGATAGGCAAGGCGATAATCTAACCATATGCTCCAAGCCTTAATTGAGTTGTGACATACTAACAGGTTTTTTCTAGAAAAGTGTTCTGGCCCATACTCGAGGGTTGAAAGAACACCCACAATTTTGAGACGGTCACAAAGCCACATATAAAGTAGGTGGGGACTTCCTTTGAATCTTTTTCCCTCATTATTTTTTATTGCATCTAAACCCGAGAAGGTTTCAACTAGAATGATAGGTACAGGATTGGTTGGCTTTACCTGAGAGTTGGGAAGTTATGTTTATGAAAGACTCAGAGACAGTTTCACCATTACTTTTGAAGGTCAGTATATATTGGGTTAGGCTTCCTAAGCATAATTGATAGTCTCTAGTGGCTCATTAGGCTTCTAGTTTTACATTGACGGGATGACTGCGAGAGCAATACGGGCTTAGTAAAGGTATTAAGTCCAATATCCCATTATGGATTAGGGCCTTGGCTTCTTTTTCAGAGACAGTTTATCAGCATATCCTGTCTTCAATGAAGGCCTAGCTGGAGGTCCTAAAGTAGATATCCCCATGATGCCATAATATTCTTCATGAGTAGGACACAAGTGCATATGCCCAATATGGAAGATATGGAGATAAGGGTTTCAACGCTTTGCCATAGCACGTAGAAGGTTCCAATTTATCTCAAACTCATGGAAATACAACGCACATCTCAACATGAATTTCCCAAAGTTGATTTTCTTTACCGGGTGCATCTCTATGATGATTGTTTTGACCAATTGGTTGATTACGTTATTGCCTGCGGCTAGCATCCTAGTTTGACACAGAAGGGTATTTTAGTATATTTCCAAGGTCCATGCAAAATATTTCTGTAAGTCATTTTTCAAGAAAGAATAAATCATTTTGTAAATTATTTTTCCTTAACTTTTTTTTTCTTTCTAAAAAGTATTTTCTTTTGGAAAACATTTTTTTTAGAAAATATTTTTCTTCTGGAAAACATTTTCTTTCTTTCAAAAAGGGTTGAAACCCGAATTAGCAAAGAGTTTGAATTTCATTTTGATTTAAATAGTCCGACCCATCATGATTGTTGGATCGAGATGGACTGGGTCCTTATGAACCATTGCCAAGTTTTTTTTTTATATAAAAAAATGGACTATTTATTAGGTTGGTGCGCCTAGTAATACAGTAATTTCAAATAAGGTTTAAACAAAAGATTGCTCCTTGAGGACAAAACCATACATTCCTGATCTCATCATTTGTAACGTCCATTTCTGGAAAGCAACCCGGGAACACCCATGATAAGTTCGAGTCGTGACCTATAGGGAGGCTTCTAGACTCTAGGTTCACTATGTGCAATGCAATTTATCTGGCTACCCTTGCCCAAGTGCACCTATATACTTCTCGATACGTGGTGACTTGGTTTGATATACCGTATAGGTGATAATCTAAGACTCCAACTCAAATCTCTGAAGTAAAAAAACAACAAGTTTAATCCCCATTTGAGAGGTGGCGCACGATGCTGAATAAGGGCCCACTTAAATACCTCTCGTCTAGAATATACGTTATCTATCCCCCTCGTACAGTAGGGTATAGCAGGGCAGGATCTCGCTTAGGCACTGATTTTGACCAAGAAGTGCAGTTGGTGAACTTTGATATACCATATAGGTACGAGTCTAGGGTTAGCGATCGAGACATGTGACTTTGCGGCTTACAATAGGACAAAGGCTCAGGTCACTCTAGCCTAGGTGCATCGATATACCTTTTAGTGTCACCTGATCGAACGGTACTGATGTCCCAGTTTTATATACCATAAAGGTATGTGACTAGAGTTGTGGCTTTCATTCATGACGTCGCATCTCACGAGGAGACCGGGCCATACACTAGTGCCACGTTGGCTATAAGGGACATGCAAGCGTGTAAAGCAATAAATGTGCTAGTGGTGTATGCAAAGCAGGGTGGGGTGTGCCCGGGGCCTTTTCAAACCAATGGGCCCATGGGCCTGGTCATTTCATCACAACATTGATACCATATTAACCACAATTAATATCAATCCAATCACATTATTAAGATCAAAATAAGCATATCAAGCATATAACTTAATCAAGATTTTGACAATGGTAGATAGGCAATCAACACAAGGACTAATAATCGGATTTGATCGTTGAAACAAGCATACAATTCTTAGTCCAAAACACAAATATATATGGTCCAATCAAGGGTTATTTTGGGTGGCCCAAAATAATTCAAGTTTTCCTAGGATGTTAAATTGAATATATAATGATGTTTGAGGATGGGGAGAAATTTTTTTTTTTTTTTTAAAGAAATAATTTTTTCGAGAAAAATAGTTTCTATTATTGCCACATCAATCTCCATGTTTACGATTAAATAACAAATATAGAGAAAAATTGATGCAACCATAAAGAAAACTCTCCTTAGCTAAAGGGGTTACGTCCCTCACAACAAATAATTATTAACACCCCAACGTTTACTTACAACATACCAATAAATAACTGTTTAAATATGGATCGGTATATTGCAAATAGAAATTGGAGCATTAAGATCAGCCCACGATGAGATCAACCAAGCAATCCACAATTTCACCAATTAAATTAAACACAAAACCAAAAACAAACGAAAGAAGAAAAAAAAACTCATTAAACCAATTTTTTTGTCAGATCCACTGGTTTTAATCTCCAAAAAATTCAAAAGGAATATTCGTTAATACTTCATCGTTATCGATTTCCAATCATCAGATCAGACGGATCGACTTTGATGATAACGAATCAAAAGCAAAAAAGATTTCTGCTCTTCTTCCCCGTCATTATCAATCTCAACAACAGATAGAGATTATATTTTATTTTTTATTTTATCGATGAATTGGTTCGGAAACCATAACAGTAGAAATTTTCTACAGCAACAAACATTGGCTACACTACGTTTTCAAGAGGAGCCATAGCAGCCATTTCAAACGAGAAGATCAGTAACGAAGATTCGTTCGATTCAAGAGATTTCCTTCTTTTTAAAAAAAAAAAAAAAAAACTCCAAAACACCGAAAAAAAACTTGAAACCGATTTTTGCCATTGTATATTGCACACGCTTTTACTCAAAAAAACAGAGGATTCTTGATCTTCCCATGACATCTCAATGAAAAGAAAGGAATAAGAACATCTTTTGAATCGACAACATCCGAGTAGGTGAGTTTAACCCGTTGGTTCAAATTGAAAACCCAAATCAGATCCCCCCCTTTTTTTATAAAAAATTTAGAGATTTCAACTTTTATTTTCGATTCTCTTTCCAAAACAGATTTGTTTGATTGGGAACTAAACCTTCCATTTCGAATCAACGATTTCCACCGATCGGAGACCATCAAAACTCTGCGATTTTTTTGGCAAACAACAAAACATCGATCGATCGAATTTCAGAATCAAAGGTTGGCGACTTTAGATTAGAAGAAAATGGAAATCTTCTTGAACTATCAATGGTTTTAAGTCGATTATAGTGGATGATTTAAACCTATCGGCTGGAAAGATTAACCAATCGATTTTCTGTTTGAAAACGATGGAGTTGGGAAGAAGATGAGTTGAAAATAAAAACATATAAAGGTTTTTTTTTTTGTTTTAAATAATGTTTTTGCTAAAACCACTCCACCTAAAACACATCAAGGGTTTGACAACTGAAAACGGGTTTCTACTAAGGGCACACCACCCTAAAATCGATTTAAAACGAGGAGGAGTAGGTGCTGTTGGCTAACAGTACCCTTAAGAAAAACTTCTTTTTTTTTTTTCGATTTTTGTTTGCTGTCAACGGATAACACAACTTGCCTATTTAAAAAACTGCACACATAAAAATAAAACATTGACAAGTGATAGGTCAAACATGTTTTTAAAAAAAATCTTTTGCTATCCAAAAACGGATCGACATACACCTAAAAAAGACGAATAATAAAGTAAAAGATCCCCCTTTTTTTTTTAACAATCTCCATGGTCCAATAATCATTATTCTATTCTCAACTTATATGTCAATTTGAATATTTCATTATTTAGGACCATTCTAAATGACCCCCGATTGAACCATAAAAAAAAATATATGCCAAATCAAAGTATCCAAAATTGAATCAAAGGATACCAATAAAGGATAATACAAACCCAAAAAAAAAAAAAATAGTCCAAATAAAAATGGGTCAACACCCATTTGTTCACATCATCCTCTCAATATCCTGCATTATTTAGGGTCATCCCAAACGACCCTAAATTGAATCATATCAAATAATATTCCATAATAATATGCTAAAAATGATGCCGAGAGAATATAATACAAACCCAAAAATAAACAAATCAAATAAAATAAAAATAAACAAAATAAACATAAAAAATTAGGTCTAAATGGCAATGTTCCCATACTTGGGGCTTTTCAAGTTTGATCCTCAATAATCCCCAGTGGAGTCGCCACTGAAATCGTCCTCGATCTACGGGGTGTGCGGATCCGCTTTTGATTTTTGAAGTTTTGGAATTGCCACCTAATTATTACGGTATAGGAACCGAACATTGACTCAAGATGGATAAAGACGACTAATCTACAAAAAGAAACTAAGTTCGGGGATCACGTTACGGGGTTGGAAGGTGTTAGGCACCAACCTCGCTCGACAAACGTCGATCTCTACTATTTTTCCAAGAATATTACATTGCTAAAAAAAATCTAAAATAAAATAAATAACACAAAAAAAAGATAAAAAGAAAATATACCTATACGATCGCCGCAATTTGTTCCCTTCTATCACTAGATCCGCTTCGGATCTCCAAGGTGAAGTATCTCCTTCTTAGATCTGAGTGTTTTCTAAATTTATTGATAGATTTCTAGATGTTTTATGGAGAGTTTCTGGGAGTTTGTGAACAAAACTTAGGGTTTGGATGATAGATAAGGGGTTAGGGCTTCAAAATCAAAGTTTTGGGGAAGCTAGGGAGGTTTTTTTGACATATTTTTTCTAGGATTTTCTTTGACCTGTGAAATTAGGTTGTAGAGGTTCTTTATTTATAGAGTTTTTTGGGTAGAGTTAGTGTTTGATTAGGTTTCTTTTAGATAAGATAAATTAGGGTTTTGACTTTAGTCTTATGAGATTGACTTGGTCTTTTTAGATTAGGATTTTAATTAGGATTTTGACTTAAGTCTTATGAGATTGACTTGATTTCTTTAGATTATGATTTTAATTGGGATTTTGACTTATGTCTTATGAGATTGACTTGGTTTCTTTAGATTAGGATTTTAATGAGGGTTTTGACTTAAGTCTTATGAGATTGACTTGGTTTAGATTTTTAAATTAATTTTATTAAGGTTTTAATTTACGTTAATTAATATTTTATTTATTAATTTAGAAATTAAAAATTTTTAAAAATTAAAAAATTATCGTTTTGCCCCCAAAGAGAACTTTTGCATTTCAAGTCGATTTTCGATGTTTCGGGATGTTTTGGAATCGATTTTTCATAAGGAATTCAATGGGATTATTGGGTTGTGTCACTTATGAAAATTTTTGACATGAAATGATTGTCAACCCTTATGATGGGCATTTTCGTAAATTTATCGAATTTGGTGAAAATTGGCGAAATGGTTTATTTGATTTCATTTTGTTGTTGTATGTGTTCGAATGGGTTTTCCTAAGCGTAAGGAGGCTTTAAGGATGTTTTGATGTTAGGGGTATTTTGATAATTTGGTCATTTTTTAGTGATTTTTATCGTAAAGCTTCTTTTTATCTGCAAGATGATGATTTCTATATTTTTGGGGTTATATTTTCCTAGCTTAGCGTGATTTTTACAGTTTTGTTAGTTTGAGATACCTCATCCAAATTTCTGAAACCTATCTAGTAACAGATATAACATTGGAATAATCATCCATCATTGGGAATCGATGCGATCGGGTTGACGAGTTGATTAATCGGGTGAGTGTAAAAATGGGGTGTCTACAATGATGACGAAGAATCGGGCTAGAAAATGTATTTTGATGGAGCAGCAAATCAAAAGGGAAATGGAATAAAGGTAGGCTTGATCAAACTAGATGGATCTCACGTGCCTATTGCCATCAGATTGAAGTTTCAATATTTTAACAATGAGGCAGAGTATGAAGCATGCATAGCAGGGTTAAAATAAGCATTGGATCTCGAAGTGGATGAAATTGTTGTGTTCGGAGATTCAACTCTAGAAGTTTGTCTGAAGACTAGAGAATTGAATACCTGAAAGCAGAGATTGATCCCTTACCACGAGTATCTCAAAAAGTTAAGCTCAAGCTTCAATAGAATTTCATTAACGTATATGCTGAGAGCTAAGAATAAATTCGCAGATGCACTAGCTACACTCGTTTATATGATTAACATTTCAGAAGACCTAGTCATCGACCCCATCGAGATAGGGATTCAAGATGAACCAGCTTATTGTCTGCCCGTCTAAGTAGAAGAATCTAAAGAAAAGTCATGGTACTCGGACATCAAGACATACCTCAAAGATCGAACCCTCCCATCAGATGCAAAGCCAAATGATCGAATGACCATTCAAAAGTTGGCAGGTCAAATCTTTTTAAGCAATGGTATTCTGTACAAGAAGTCACATCATGAGGTCCAACTTCGAAGTATGGTAAAGCAGAAGCAAAATGATTGATCGAAACTATACATGGTGGAGTATGTAGACCCTACATGAACGGTCACATGCTTGCTAAGAAGATCATAAGATGGGGTACTACTGGACAATGATGGAAAGTGATTGCTATCAGTATGTTTGAAAATTCCATCTATGCTAGATTTACACCAACAAGATCAATGCTCCACCTTCAGAATTGTAAAATATGACCACCCCTTGGTCCTTGTCACTCTGGCTAATTGATGAGTGTCTCAAAACACTCAATTATACGCACATTTTCTGGACATTTATCTTAACTTTTGTCCCGATTTATCCGTATTAAGGTAATAATCATGATAAGCTTCGAAACACCATGTTGCATGTTAACTAGGTTTAATTATTCATAAATAAATTCATTTACTAGATAAATCTAATTACATACGTTTCTTGTGTAGAAAATCAACATTTTGGAATCAAAATCTCAAGGCAAAAGTATTTGGGCCCACTTTGGAATGCCCTAATCCTTTGGAATACCTTAATCCTTAACTCATATTCTCCTTTTTTATCTTTTTCTGCAAAGAAAAGTGGAGGCTACTTTTAGATTCTTCTACACATATTTTTCTCTATAAATAGAGCCTCAATTTTTAGAGAAAGGGTCCCTCTTGGTTCTTTTATCCAAGACTCCTTAATCTAAGGCTCTTAGCCTATTCTCTTATTTTTTGTATTTTTATCTTCTAGTTATTTTCTTTTGACTAAAAGTCTTGTAAGAAGTTGAAGAAGAAGTTGTAAATTTCTCCATAAAATGAATAAAAGTTATTTCATCTCTTATCTTCCCTCTCTTGCAATAACATTAGGCTAAGCTCCCCTCCATTGGAGAGTGGAAAAGTCTAGAGCAAGTTCTTGTGTTGTTTCTAATTTCATGCCTTTCTTTTATTTAAAATGCTTATGAGTTCTTTTTAAGATTTCTTGCACCTTTTATTCTTAATATAGATACTTTATGTTTAGATCAGATCAAGATAAAGTATGCTTAAACTAGATAATTGGTAGTAGGAAGTTTTCAAAGAATTCTACTTTGTTTATGTTCCATCATTTGATTTCATTTGCAAAACTTTTCGATCTAAGAAGCTAACACCAAACCCTTATGATTGAGTTATAAAAAGGTTAGAGACTAGGAATTGCTCATCAACATATTCTAGGTAGATCCACCTCTAATAGTGCTTTAATTTCATAAGTTTACTTGCTTTTAATTTCATTTACTTTAGTTCATTTTCTAGCTATTTTACATCTTCTTATAAGTTCAAAAATACAAAGAAAAATAGTTTTAATTCTTTTTAGTTAATTTGAATTTTATCCTCTTAGCTTAACTCTATTTCTCCTTTCTCTTGGGTTTGATCCCCTACTTGCCCTACAAGTAAGGTAAAAGTAAGATTATTATTAACTCCGATGAGAAGAACATGATAGTCTCATCAGAATTTTGGCGCCGCTGTCGGGGAAAGGTAAAGGTAGTAGTGGTAAGTTTTGATTTAAAATTCATTTCTTCCATTTTTTCTTTTGATTTCTTTCTGTAAGTTCAAGTGTTCTTGAGGTTTTTAGAGAGAAAAAAGAAGAAAAAAACATTGAAAAAAAAATGTCATTCCCATTTTCTTTTTCACCCTAGATAGCAAAACTTGAACTGACTGTAACTTTCTGCTTCGATCTCCTATTTTCTTTTATAATATATCGATTTGGGGTAGAACGAAATTTTCTATAAAATGAGACAAAGTCAGCAAGATTCTGGTAAGTCAGATTCTGTTTTTGAGTCCGTTTACTATCATTTCTATTAACAATTCTGTTTTGCTTCTTGTAGGTGAACATTTTTTTCTTTTTTTCTTTCAATTTCCTTTAATCTTTAGTTAGGTTTATTTTTTTTTGTTTTAGAAACTCTTGTATAAAATTCTTTGTAATTTTTTTAATTATTTAAGAAGGCTTGGATTGTAATAGAATAAGGAAGGACGACGGGTGGACAATACCGTCACGACTCCTTAGGTTCGCACACCAAAATTGGAGTTGGTGGCCTAAGTCGACTCCAACTGTCTTCACCCCATCTAGCACGAGAGGTAATCTTGAAATACCCACTCCTCTCTTGCTAGTGGGTTACTCCTTGCCTTTGTATGTTATTTTTCCAATTTGCACACACATGAAATAGTTAATGAAGTAGTAAAGAGCACCCCTCTCTTAGGGATGGCATGATAAGATAAGGATTGGAAGTCATTACCAATTCCTTTATCTAATTAGGATAATCAACTCACTAGTCATCCAATCAAATTAATTAAAACCAATTAGACTTGACTATACGGCCCACGAGCTCAATAGGAGAAATTTCGCTTCAAGTTGTGCCAATTGTACTTCTTGGTCATCTTTTGTATCTAGTAAGATCTTGCCCTTTGAGGGGATAGACTCAGTTTATTCAAGAAAGGAAGGTGATTTAAGAGTGCCATTGCTTATGCATTGTGCGCCACCTCCGATCTGGAGATCTGAATGATTCAAACTTGACTTCATTGAACCGAGTTGGAAGGCTAGTTACGTTATTTCTATCCAGTTAGGAGCTGTCTAGCTTTTGGCAACCTATCGAGGTCCAGTCTTTTTTTTGTGTGATTGTTTGATCGACTGTGTGATTTGCATGTTTGGTAGACGTTCACAAAACAACGTGTTAGAATCATTTGATCCTGAGATCGAATGTACCATTAATAGGATACGCAAGACACCATCAGTAGTTATGATGGATGATCGAGAGCGAACTCTCAATGAACTCTTCGCTCCAGCTTCCGCATCTCCTCTTACATGCATTGTGTTACCATTGAACAATGCACCTCAGTTTGAAATTAGGACTGCCACCATCAATATGCTCCCTAAGTTCCATGGTTTAGAGCGTGAACAACCTTACACCCACCTTAATCGATTCTTAACTATATGTCAAACTTTTAAAAATCAGAATATAGATGAGGAGAGTATCAAACTTGTTCTGTTCCCGTTATCCCTGGAAGACCACACAGTTGCATGGCTGAACTCCTTAACACCCAATTCCATATCCACTTGAGATGTTTTATCCAAGAAATTTATGGCCAAATTCTATCCCGTGGCCAAAATTGAGAAAATGAAGGACTCCATTAGAAATTTTAGAGCCTATCCTGATGATGAATTTCCCAAACTTAGGAAATATTCAATGATTTATTGGTCAAGTGCCCACACCATGGCATTGACAAAGCACAGTTGGTGCAAAATTTTTATAGAGGATTAACAATGAATCAACGTACCTTAGTCGAGTCAATGCATAAGGGTCAATTCATGAACTAGACTCCCAACCAAGCGTACGATTTCCTCGTAGAGTTGGCCGAGAGTGCTCAAATTTGGAGCACTAACTAGGAAGAGTTTGATAGAGATGATCCAGTTAGGAAGACAAGCATGTATGAGATGAAAGCAGACCCTGATCTCAAAAATGTCATGTCTAGTCTAGTGAGTGGAATAAACAATCTCACGAAGAAGTTATATGCCTTTACTATCTCAGCATCCAAACCTCACCTAGACCCTCGTACAATTTCGCAAGTGACTGTCAAACCAAGTTCTTTGTGCGTCATATGCGACGGCAACGACCATTTGGTCGAGTGTTGTCCTACCTTGCCTCAAATCAAAGTTGAACAAGCAAATGCGATTAATGACTATAGTACTTTTAGGAAGCCAACTCCGAACTCTTTTAGCCAAAACATATCACCCAAATAATAGGTTCTATCCTAATTTCTCGTACAGACAGAACGAACCTATTTAATTTAGTGGTCCGTCAGGTTACAATAGAAGTTTTCCTAGGCAATCTGGTTCTTCCACAAACCAAGCCATTGTTCCTCAAGCCCCTTACCAACCCCAACAATCTATAGATTGTAGAGCCATCATACCAGATCCCAAGACCAGTTACCAGTAGCTTGCCCAACAACAATCGTCCTTAGAATCTATGATTGCCGAGTTGATGATGCAGCAACAACAGTTCATCCAAACTCAACATCAAACTCATCAAAATCAAACGCAGATTAACCTGGTCACTGCGCAATCCATAGCTAAGATGGAAGTTCAGTTGGGGCAGTTAGCTCTTTCCTAGAGTGGGAGAGAGAAAGGTCAATTTCCTAGTCAGACTATTCCTAACCCTAGAGGTCAACCTTTGATTCTAAATAGATCGAAAGGTCAATACAAAGTAGGAAGCCATTCTAGATCTCCACAAGACTCAATTCAGGCTATCCACACCTTGCGTTTGGGAAAGAAGGTGGACAACAAGGTCCAACCTACTGACAAGGGAGGAAAAGTCCTAGAGGAGGACAAAGTTCAAAAAGAAGTCGTAGAGTCTCCAAAAGAGAAGGAGAAAGATTTGGAAAATCCTTCCATCATTTTACCGATTCCAAAAGCTCTATTTCCCCATTGCCTTAGAGATTCTAAAAAAGGTAAGTAGTTTGAGGGTGTCTTAGAAGTCTTCCAAAATGTGCATATCAATATCCCATTCCTAGATGCCATTAAACAGATACCATCTTATGCAAAATTCCTAAATGATACTAAAAGGAAAACACATTTTCCTCGGGAAGCTATCATGGCTTATTCAAGAAATGATTACACCAAAATTTAAGGATCTTGGATATCTGATAATTTCTATTCATATTGAAAATCAAGTGGTCAAAAACTGTCTCTTAGACTTAGGGGCCAATGTGAACCTTTTACCATATTCGATTTATAAACAATTAGGTTTGGGGGTTTTGAAACCCATTGATATCATGTTGATTCTAGCCGATAAGTCCATAAAAATTCTAAAGGGTATAGTTGAGGACGTGATAGTTAAAGTCAAAGATTTCTATTTCCCTGTTGACTTTGTTGTCTTAGACACAGAGCCAGTCATCAATTCGGACAGTCATATTCCTATCATCTTAGGACGTCCATTCTTAGCCACCTCTGTCGTAGTCATTCGTTGTAAAAACGTGATTATGACTTTAGCATTTGGGGATATGAAAGTGAAACTGAACGTCTTTCACAATTTCCAAGGAATTGATGTAGATGATAGTATGGAGGAAGTGAACATGATAGATACGCTAGTCAATCAAACGTATCAAGAGTTAGGGTACTCTGATCCCCTAACGAAATGTTTGGCTCACTTTGGCCTTGACTTGGACGTAGAAGAGTCTATAAGCGAAGTCAATGCTTTGCTTGAATTTGTTCCACTCTTAGATTCTGTGCGGTGGCACGCAAAAGCTAAAAGTCTTCCTGTGCACACATCCAATCTTGTTCCTTCCCATGTCGAGCCTCCAAAATTAGAACTCAAGTCACTTCCAAAGACCCTGAGATATGAATTTCTTGGCAAGAATAAAACCTTGCCCATGATCATTTCCTCTCACCTCAATGAAGTTCAAGAGGGAAAGTTGTTAGGAATATTAAGAGAACATCAAGAAGCTATTGATTGGAGCATAGCTGACATCAAGGGAATTAGTCCATCTGTGGCGATGTACCATATTCGTTTAGAGGATTTCGCTAAGCCTTCCTTAGAACCTCAGAGACGGCTAAATCCTGTCATGAAAGACGTGATTCGGATGGAAGTGATGAAATTGCTAGATACGGGTATTATTTATCCTATCTCTGATAGTCATTGAGTGAGTCCTATACAAGTAGTTCATAAGAAATCTGGTATCACTGTGATAGTGAACCAAGACAACGAATTAATCCCCACTCGAGTCCAAAATGGATGGAGAGTGTATCGATTATAAGAAATTCAACTTGATGAATCCTAAGGATCATTTTCCCTTACCTTTCATTGATCAAATGTTAGAGCGTCTAGCAAGACATTCTTACTATTGCTTCTTAAATGGTTATTCCGGGTACAACCAGATACCTGTTGCTCCAATTGATCAAGAGAAAACAACTTTCACCTGCCCTTTTGGAACTTTTGCGTATCGTCGCATGCTTTTTGGATTGTGCAATGCACTCGTTACTTTTCAACGGTGCATGATGAATATATTTTTCAACATACTAGAAAGATATCTCGAAGTGTTCATGAATGATTTTTTAATTTTCGGACCAAGTTTTGAGGATTGTCTCTATCACTTGACTTTGATCCTTGTACATTGCAAAGGGGTCAATTTAGTCCTCAATTGGGAAAAATGCCTTTTCATGGTAACATCGGGGATTGTGCTAGGGCACATTGTTTCTGCTAAGGAAATTGAGGTAGATAAGGTAAAGGTAGGTCTAATTGAAAAGTTACCACCTCCTAGAACGGTCAAAGAAATTAGGTCATTCCTAGGCCATGTAGGTTTCTATCGTAGATTCATTAAAGATTTCGAGAAAATCTCGAAGTCTTTATGTGAGCTATTGGGAAAGGATGTTCTTTTCGACTTTTCAGAGTCATGTCTCTCTGCGTTCAACAAGCTCAAGTCTGAGTTAACCTCAGCACCCATTATTCAACCTCCAAACTGGTGGATTCCATTCGAAGTTATGTACGACGCTTCAAATTATGTTATCCAATATGCTAGTAAAACCCTTAACGATGCTATCCAATATGCTATCCAATATGCTAGTAAAACCCTGTTATCCAATATGCTAGCGAATCGAAAAACAACCTCATGTTATCCAATATGCTAGTAAAACCCTTAACGATGCTCAACTTAACTACTCTACAATAGAGAATGAAATGCTAGCAGTGGTTTATGCCGTTGAAAAATTCCACCCCTACCTCATAAGATCTAAAGTCTTGATCTACACAGACCACGCAGCATTGAAGTACCTTCTATAAAAGAAAGATTCTAAAATAAGGTTAATCCGTTGGATTCTACTTCTACAAGAGTTTGATATCGAGATTCGGGACAAAAAAGGAGTAGAAAATGTCATAGCTGATCACTTGTCTAGGATAGTTAACAAGCCATCTGAGGAGACCTTACCTATCTTTGAATCCTTTCTCGATGAGCAACTTATGCAAATCTCTAATGCCAATGCTCCATGGTATGCAGACATTGTCAACTACCTAGTTACAGTTCAATTCCTAATCGAAATGACTAGCCAAGAGAAACTCCGTCTTCTGTCGAAAATAAAATGGTATTTCTGATGTGAGCCCTACTTATTTAAGTATTATCCCGATCAAATCATTAGACGTTGTATTCCAACCTGTGAGCAAGTCAATATCCTAGAGTTTTGCCATAATCATGCCTACGGAGGGCACCTCAGTGGTAAGAAGACCGCTATAAAAATCTTACAATGCGGTTTTTTCTGGCCTACTATTTTTTGTGATGCCCACGAGTTTAACAAATGTTGTGATAGATGTCAGAGATTAGGAAAAATCTCCAAGAGAAATGAAATGCCTCAAAATCCTATCTTAATCATCAAAATTTTTGACGTGTGGGGTATAGACTTCGTGGGACCCTTTCCTATCTCCTAGGATTACCAATACATCCTAGTTACCGTTGACTATGTGTCAAAATGGGTCGAAGCTGTGGTATGTAAAACTAATGATCACAAGGTTGTGATAAAATTCATCAAGGAGACGATTTTTTCAAGATTCGGTATTTCGCGAGTTATCATAAGTAATGGTGACTCGTATTTTTGCAACAAAATCTTTGTTGTGTTGATGAAGAAATACCTCATAATGCATAAGGTTGTCACACCTTACCACCAACAAACAAGTGGGCAAGTGGAGATTTCTAACAGGGAAATAAAGACTATCTTAGAAAAAACAGTCAATCCTT
Organism: Akebia trifoliata; assembly: GCF_017979445.1. Classification (NCBI taxonomy): domain Eukaryota; kingdom Viridiplantae; phylum Streptophyta; class Magnoliopsida; order Ranunculales; family Lardizabalaceae; genus Akebia; species Akebia trifoliata. The sequence goes on from NC_141382.1 coordinate 20,350,258, forward strand.
CAAGGAAAGATTGGTCTTTGAGATTGAGTGATTTACTCTTGGCCTATAGGACCGCATTCAAGACACCTATAGGGATGTCTCCTTATCGGTTAGTTTTTGGTAAGGCCTGTCATCTCCCTGTAGAACTCGAGCATCGTACATATTGGACGATCAAGCGCCTCAACTTTGATTTTGATAAAATCGGTGAGAAGCGAAAGTTACAACTAGACGAGTTAGAAGAGATTAGAAATGTCTCGTATGATTGTGCCAAAAGGTACAAAGAACGTACCAAATTCTTTCACGATAGGCACATTCTTAGAAGGAATTTCATTCTTAATCGAAGAGTTTTGTTATATGATAATAGACTCTACCTTTTTTCAAGAAAACTTAAGTCTCTATGGACTGAGCCATATATTATCCAAACAGTCTATCCCCATGGTGCTGTTGAAGTTCTTAATCCTAAGGATGGATCCACTTTCAAAGTAAATGGCCAACGTCTCAAACCTTTTCTCAAGTATGTTCCACAGGAGGAAGTTCTTTTCCTTGATGATCCCGTATATCAAAATTAACTATGTTTCCGTATGGCTAAAGACGTTAAACTTAGCGCTTCTAGGAGGCAACCCACACGTTTCAGGGGACATTGTGTTAAATATCAACATGACTATAAGGTCTTTCTCAGGTACTATTTAACCCACTTCATTTCATTTTATCAATTTCAATTTTACCTTTGCATGTATATGTTGAAATATTGAAGACAATATAATGTTGTATTTTGCTCAACAAAAAAAAAATTTGAAAAATATTTGGTTGGTGACTTTGTTGTATTTTGCTCAAAATCTTAGATTGTATCTTTAAGCACTTAGTTAAAAATATTTAATCAGTCTTTCATTGGAAGCTATGATCTGGAGTCCTCATTTGTGTTTCTCTTAGGCAAAAGTTAGAGCAAAGTTATCTTTTGATTTATAGTCATTTCTAATAAGGTTACCAAGAGTCTAGATTGTATTAAGAGAGCTTGTTACCTTCTTTCTACCTAGAGTTAAAGGAAAAACTGGGTTTGATGAACTTTGACTTCCTTGTTCAATTAGTTTGTTTATTAGAAGAAAAATAGAACTGGGTTTTATACACCTTGTACAACAACCATTGAATTAGACTGGGTACCTTGAAAATGGCTGTCTACTTTTCTTAGAAAAAGAGTGAAGAAGTAAAAAAAAAAATCAAAGATCCAAAAGTTTATGTAAAGTTTTAGTAGGGTGAAAGCCATCAAGTGTAAAAATGTGAGTATACTGGAATATCACAAATAAAATCCCTTAGAGGTATTAAAGTGAATATCCACACTTCTCACTACCCCAGACAAGATGCTAAGTTTAAAATTAAACCCTAAGTTACTCCAGCTATTCTTGAGTAGTTAGAAGGTTGAAACTCATTTTAGGAAATCGAATCTCTTAAATTTCTGAGTTAGAATCACTATCACTCAAAGGTTAATTTAAGTCTAAGTTTTGTCGTAGAGAAATAAGGGTTGAGACTCTATACTAAGCAGTACTTCCAATTGATTGACAAAACAAAAAAAAAAAGATTTGTGCTTTTCAATATAAGTTTGATTTTGACTATTTTTACTTCAAAGTTATTTTCAAAATTTGTAAGTATATTTTTTACAAATCCTCACGAGTCAAACTCGTCCATTAGGGGTAACCTAGCGGTTCAAGGGCTTGCTGCATTCGCTAAATGCAGTCGAGGTGCCTGCGAAAGTATCAGTTTTATTTTCTAGGGATTAGAAAAAGGTAAGTTTGGGGGTGTGATGAGTGTTTCGAAACACTCAATTATACGTACATTTTCCAGACATTTATCTTGATTTTTGTCCCTATTTATCCGTATTAAGGTAATAATCATGATAAGCTTCGAAACACCATGTTGCATGTTAATTAGGCTTAATTATACATAAATAAATTTATTTACTAGATAAATCTAATTACGTGTGTTTCTTGTGCAGAAAAGCAACATTTTGGAATCAAAATCTCAAGGCAAAAGTATTTTGGCTCACTTTGGAATGCCCTAATCCTTAACTCATATTCTCCTTTTTTATCTTTTTGTGCAAGAAAAAGTGGAGACTACTTTTAGACTCTTCTATACATATTTTTCTCTATAAATAGAGCCTCAATTTTTAGAAAAAGGGTCCCTCTTGGTTCTCTTATCCAAGACTCCTTTAATCTAAGGTTCTTAGCCTATTCTCTTATTTTTTGTATTTTTATTTTCTAGTTATTTTCTTTTGACTAAAAGTTTTGTAAGAAGTTGAAGAAGAAGAAGTTGTAAATTTCTCCATGAAATGAAGAAAAGTTATTTCATCTCTTATCTTCCCTCTCTTGCAATAACATTAGGCTAAGCTCTCGTCCATTGGAGAGTGAAAAAGTCTAGAGCAAGTTCTTGTGTTGTTTCTAATTTCATGCCTTTCTTTTATTTAAAATACATATGAGTTCTTTTTAAGATTTTTTGCACATTTTATTCTTAATATAGCTACTTTATGCTTAGATTAGATCAAGATAAAGTATGCTTAAACTAGATAATTGGTAGTAGGAAGTTTTCAAAGAATTCTACTTTGTTTATATTCCCTCATTTGATTTCATTTGCAAAACTTTCTGATCTATGGAGCTAACACCAAGCCCTTATGATTGAGTTATAAAAAGGCTAGAGACTAGGAATTACTCATCAATATGTTCTAAGTAGATCCACCTCCAATGGTGTTTTAATTTCATAAGTTTACTTGCTTTTAATTTCATTTACTTTAGTTCATTTTTTAGCAATTTTACATCTTCTTATAAGTTCAAAAATACAAAGAAAAACAGTTTTAATTCCTTTTAGTTAATTTGAATTTTATCCTTTTAGCTTAACTCTACTCCTCCTTTAACTTGGGTTCAATCCCCTACTTGCCCCACAAGTAAGGTAAAAGTAAGATTATTATTAACTCTGGTGAGAAGAACAACGATAGTCTCATCAGGAATGGACGTCATCAAGTATATCTCACCAAAAGTTGCAAATGGACATCACTTCATCCTAGTTGCTATTGACTACTTCACCAAATGGGTAGAAGCTGTATCATATGCTAATGTCACCAAAAGCAACGTCTTGAAGTTTGTTAAAAATAATATCATCTACCGATATGGGCTAGCCAGCTTACCAGTAACTGACAACGCAAAAAACTTCAAGAACAAGGACATGATCAAAATGTACGAAGACTTCCAGACCACTCATCACAATTCAGTACCATACAGGCCTAAGATGAATGGAGCTATCGAGGCAGCCAACAAGAATATCAAGAGGATCATTGAGAAAATGACTATTACATACAAAGATTGGCACGACATATTGCCTTTTGCACTTTATGCCTATCGAACCTCGTTCAGAACTTTGACTGGGATGACACCATACTCGCTAGTATACGGAATGGAAGTAGTCTTAACTGTAGAAGTTGAGATTCCTTCCCTCTTAATCTTGAAAGAAGCAGAGTTGAATGAAATTGAATGGATTCAAGCTCAGTTTGACCAGTTAAATCTGATTGAAGAAAAACGTCTTGTAGCCATTTGCCATGAACAAATTTATCAACGACGAATAGCTCGCGCCTACAATAAAAATGTCAAACCTAAATATTTCTTGTTAGGAGACCTTGTCTTGAAGAAGATTATGTCAATCCAAGAAGATTCTAGGGGGAAATTCAGACCAAACTACAAGGGACCATTCATTGTGCAGAAGGTAATGATAAGAGGAGCTCTAATTCTTATAGAAATGGACGGACAAGTCTTCCCTCAACCGATCAATGCTGACACTGTCAAGAAATATTATGTTTGAGATCTGATCCTGAGATGACGAAAAGCCATCGTTTCTATCCTAAAGACAACTATCCAACTCTAGTTAACCCTTTTGAGCCATCACGTTTATTTCTTAACCTAAGACTGGGGCAAGTCAACAATTATAAAATGAAACAAAAATAGAAAACAAAAGAAAATACAAAAAGAAAATAAAATCAGAAAGACAAGAAAAGCAAAAAGCATTAAAGTACTTCTTGTCCGCATGAGGATAAACTGTGAACGGCTAAAAATGCAAAAAAATAAAAAAAGTCAAAAACTTGGACACTTGATCTTAAACTCGACCCAAATCTTCAGGCTAAACAAGTTCGAAAGACGCTAGGAGGAGACATAGATCATCTTTTTGAAACAAAAATAGACGAATCCTATGTCTAACCCACTCTAGACAAACCCAGACTTTAACCTTTTTGTATCCTTCCACTACCCATAACCTAAGCCAACGTTTCATCCCACCAAAAGTCCTTTCGGATCAGAAAATGTTCTAAGGAAACACAAGAACGATGGTAGCATCAATGATCTTGCAACTTGATCTGGACCTCAAAGTCTTCTTAGTCATTGGAAGACTCGAGAGGGGAATCCAGATCGGATATTAAAAAAAAAAAGTGTCTTGAAGCGTAGAGTAGCCGATCTCGCGGCTCAACTTGAATTATCGAGCCACGAAAGTCGTCTGAAAACTTGAGGGGAGAATCCATATCGATCATTCAAGAAAGAACACCATTGCAAGAGTAGAGTCACCGATCTTGCAGCTCACCTTGAGTCACCAAGTCACAAAGACATAGAGACTAAGAGTAAGAATTGTAATGTAAAAATCTAAGAAACATACAAGCATAGCTTGAAAGGGCATAGTGAAAACCCGAAAGGACGCTATGAGTAAAAGAATTATATTATGGCAAGATCAAAGCCACCGGCACGATGAAAATCCCAAAAAGGGCGTCAATGCGTAAAAATGTGGAAACCAGGTCTGGTGAAAACCTTAACTGTCACTAGGGGCATTAAGGGATATATATATATATATATATATATATATATATATATATATATATATATATACAAACCGAAAAGAACTCCTGGCCCGCAAGACTATAAATTGTGAACTACAAAATCTTTCCCAAAATGCTGAGGCCCGAGCAGATAATAGTCTTCCACTACCAGGACACTGTGGATGACTTTAAATGAACTAGAAAAACAATTGACATTGGTATCCCTTATGGTTGGTCAAAACACCAAGACTGTTACAACCAAAGATTTCACAAACTTTGAATTTATCGTACTAATTTGATAAAGACATTTCATGAAATTTCGAAAGAAAATTACTATTTTCAATATTACCTGAGGCCAAATAAGTACAAAACCTATTTTCTTTGCATTAAATCTTTCAATATTTTGCATATATTCAGATAATGTCAAAAAACTATAAAAAATGAGAATACAATACATGACCCGTCAAATGTCATGGTAAGAAATGAAAAAAGAGTCAAGACATTCCTCCAAAGCAGGGATCCGGGCAACTTGACTAGTCATCACTTTTTCAGCATCCGAAGCATCACGACTCACCAAATATGCTGCAAAGTCATCAAAATGAGAACTCTAGGCAAGTCTATCCCTCAACTCAGTAACTTCGATTTGAAGCCTAACCACTTCGCCATTATCACTAGATCCTGATCATGCGAGTTTGGATGTTAGTCGAGCAATCTCGTTCTACATCTTCTTCTTGGATTTGAGCAAAATAACCTAAATTCGATGATGATCAGTTTGGGACTTTTTTACTCGATCTCAATAATCAAAGAAGGATAAAGTACCAAGACGTGCCAGGGGCACTATCGACACCGACTGCCTTCCAGAGATGAGTTCTCGAATCTAATGCAAGTATGACGGGAATAGATGAGTTGCAAAGACGGGTCGACTCAAAACCTCAACTCGATTCCATTATTTCACTACCGACTCAAGAATAAGCATACCTAGATCATAGCCAAATTGTCGAAGAACTTGAAGTAGTACATAGTGGGTCACCCCATGAAGACCAATCAAAACAAGGAAATGAGCCTCGTCAAAGGTAATCACGGGAGACCCCCGAGGTTGGAATACACCAACCCATCTCACCTGCTCATCATCAAGGTTGCAAATAAAGGCATACTATTTCTCTTTGCCACCCGAGACTAAGGGATCAACTCGTCTTGACATCATGAGTACAAGATCGGCATTAATGCAAAACAAACTATTAACAGCTTCGATCGAAGCCACGTGATCCATGAACCAAAGCTACAAAAAGAGAAGCCTTTTAAACTCTTGAAAACTAAAGTTTAAATTGTAAATCTATGCTAAGTTTGGAACTTACCTGTAGGAGTGGAACACATTCTCAAAAAATCTGATCATGGCCGGACGAACAAGCCGTGAGAGATTGGACCATCTTACTCAACAACATAGGAGCCAACTAACGTCCCTCTCGGACTTGTTGAATCACATGAATGAGAGAGAGGTCCATGATATCTCTGCCACCTGAAAACAAGAGTTGGCTCACCACCATCAAAGTGAACTAACGGCTTCGAGGGATTCGTAAAACGCTCAATCAAGAAAGATCTAGACATTGTTTTCAAAATCAACCCACTATCCGGGATCTTCACAAACTTACGATCTATTCCCAAGAAGTCGGAAGTCTCGCCTCGATAACCATCATGCAAAAGTGGAACCATGACCATACTTGACATCTCGAGACCCAATAACACTTCAAATTCCTTAATGGTAGGAGTCATCTTGTGCTCCCTAAATCGAAAAAGGTTGAGTTTGGGAACCTAACACCTTAACGTAGCCTGAATCAAGCTCCATTGCAATGGAACCTTAAGCAAGGAGAGTGTGAACCCCAGCTTGTTCAAATCCCATTGAACGTTCTCACAAAAAAATAATAAAAAAAATCTAAAAATCAAAAGAATTTCAAATATAAGAAAAATAAAAAATAAAATTTTTTTTCGAGATACATACAACTCCAATTTGTTAAACCATGACAAAAAATATTTGAATTTCAAGACTCATCAAGTTTTCATCAAATTTGAAATCTCAAATGAGCTCCGTGCCATCGAGATTAAGGAATTAATAAGGCAAAACTCTGTCAGACCTCATGCTTGAGTAGTCATTTTCTACAAAAGTCGTCAATTCAATCGGTAATTCAAAGTCGTGTTTTGCAAAGTTTTTTTGGCCCGTATAAATAGGGGTTTAGTCTATTCTTCACATGCAATTCCAGCAAAGAAAGGCAGCTGTAAACACCTCAATTTGAACGGGTCCCCACTCTAAAGGGCCTAAAAGTACCATATTTTCAATAAAATTCAACAACGGGCTTTTATGGCCCAATTCGTCAAAACATGACATTTTGATCGATCCGGTGATTCCCAAAATCCCTAAAAAGATGAATAAATTTAGAATGAGACTTGGGATACCCACCACCTTCCTTACTATTCACCGCTCCATCCTTGAAATTGAAAATTCCCCAAGCCTATTTAGGGCCCACAAACCCCCAACTCTCTGAAATTAATCTCTCATCTTATCCAACCTAACCTAAACCTAATTCCATATTACCCAAACCCTAAAAAGCCACCAACACATCCAACCCTATCATAAAATAAATCCTACCCAATCCAAAATAACCTACAACCTTTCATAACCCAAGCCCAATCCACTAAAGGCCAGAAACCCTTATCCATATCCAATTCACATCCACACCTATAACCCTAACTTATAAACCATTAGCCATATCAACCTATCACCATCTTGATCACCAAATATAACACATGTCATCACTCCATATTACTTCCCTCATCCAATTACTTACCCCTATCAACTTTTTCTAACAATCCATCTACCCAGATCACCTCCCTTCAAAAATCATCTCAACCCATACTCTTCCCTAACCTACCACATCATCCATTCTCTAAATAAATCACCTACCCTCTATTTCAATCCATATCCTTCTCTAACCAACCCTCATCATCACTTACAAAATCATTTCTACAAACCAAACCCACATCCCCCATCTCCAATATCATACTCATTCTCTCCAATCAACTCATCTTTCCATCCTTTTGACACATGTCATCATCTTCTTAACCCTCCCAAAACACAAACACCTAACTCTGTACACAACCCATTCTCCTAACCTAAACACCTCACATCTTCAACCTACCCAACAACCCATTAACAAACAACTCCTTTACACCTCCATTATCTCTATCTTACCTCACCAAGCACTCCACCCAAATGGATTGGGTAAGATCTAAACCATTTGGATCAAAAGACAATCCATTTACCTTCATTATATAACTACCCTCATCCCAACTCTAAATTTCATACCCCTCACCTTCAAAATTTATGCCATTCTCCACTCTTCCAACACTTCACCCCATTATATCCTTAAAGTATCCTCAAAACACCTATAAATACCCCTCTCCCCTTTAAAAAATGGTTACCAAGTCTCACATTAAAAATACTATACTCAACTCAATTATCTCATATCTCTTCTTTACCCTTTCAATTACACAAAAAGTGAATTTTTCCTAAATTACTGAGGACTCAAGAAGACATAGTAGAAGGAAGAAATAAGAAAAAAGAGAGACTAAAGCTTCAAGGTGGGTTAAAGGAATACACGTCCCCCCTTCTCTCTCTCTCTCTACCCTCTCTATATCCCTATTCTATTATCCCTTTCCTTCCTTTAATTTTTCATTTTAGATAGACTTAGGATGTAATGCTCCCCCTCCCCTATCTTCGGTAGATTGAACTTCGGTTCGATTGAAAGTATAGGGGTTATAATCACTTTCAAAATAAAAACTGGTTTAAAACCATTTAAAACGTTTTGAGGCAACCGGAATGTGGATCCTTCTCAACTCATGAGAATGGATCCATAATCATAACCAATACTTTTTCAAACATACATGTAATCCCCAAGGTTAATTATTTGTAAGGATCATCCCCTTCGATTGGATGATCCCATAATTAAGTCGAAAACAAATCCTTACTTAGGGTACAAGTTATCGACACGTGGCACTTTATTTTTTTGTATTTTCTAATAAAAATGATCGAGTTGTGTTGAGGTTACCACTACTTAGCGGAGAGAAAATGGTGCCTAACACCTTCCCTTTTCTTCAATCGAGCCGCTTACCCCGATCTCAAGTTGGTTGGTACCTTATCCGAACGAGAGTCACTAAAATGCCCAAAACAACACTATTTAAAAAAAAGTACATTTCGGGTGACCATTTACACCCTCTTACAATATAAATGGTGGTGACTCCAATCCATCGTAGAAGTGGCACTCGTAATCGAAAACCACGCATCTGCAGATCCTAAGCGTACATACTTATTAAATCAAGTGTAGAGGTGACGATTATCCTAACCTGTGTAATTTCTAAGTCGAATATGCTTAAGGGAGAAGAAAAAATGGAATCACGGTCCCATGCTTTTGATATGAGGTTGAAGTGGCCCCATGCTTGCCAACTCCTAGTCCAAATTGTCCCTATAGCTCTCTTAAAACCTTATTTTTCCAATTGTATCTAACTGGAGGAAAACAATTCCAAATATATACCGAGGTTCCCCCAAAATATTCAACTGGCTTTGCAAAACCCAAAGAGTTGGGAGATGCTACTGTCGACACCCCATTTTTGCACTTGCCTGATTAATCAACTCATCAACCCGATCGTAACGATTCCCAATGATGGATGTTTATTCTAATGCTTTATTTTGTTATCAGATATGTTTTAGAAATCCGGATGAGGTATCTCGAACTGACAAAACTGTAGAAACCACGATACGATGGGAAAATATAACCCCAGCAACATAGAAATCTTCATCTTGCAGATAAAAAAAGTTTTACGATAAAAATCACAAAAAAATGATCAAATTACTAAAATACTCCTAACTTTAAAACATCCCTAGAGCCCACATTACGCTTAGGAAAATCCTTTCAAATACATAAAATAACAAATCGAAACCAAATAAATCATTTCGCCAATTTTCACAGAATTTGATAAAATTATAAAAATGCCCCTCATAAAGTTCATGACCATTTCACACAAAAAACTTCATAAATGAAGATTCCCATTGAATTCCTTATGAAAAACAGATTTCAAAACATCTTGGAACATTGAAAACCGACTTGAAATGCAAACGTTTTCTTCAGGGACAAAACAATAATTTTACAATTTTAAAAATTAAAAATTTTGAAATTAATAAATAAAACATTAAATAATGTAAAGTGAAACATTAATAAAATTAATTTAAAAATTTGAATAAAAAAATTGATTAATTAGGCTTTCAGGCAAAATTGTTGATGGTTGCCAAGATATTTATTCAAGGACCCCTCCATCTGGAGGCCCAAAGAATTAAAGATATAATAAAAGGAAGTTCTCCAAAAATTAAAGTCAATCAAGTAAGACTAAAGTCAAGATATTAAAAGTCAACCAAGAAAGACTAAAGTCAAAGTAATCAAGTCAATCTCATAAGACTAAAGTCAAGACCCTAATCTAAACTAATCAAGTCAATCTTATAAGACTAAAGTCAAAATCCTAAATTAGAACCCTAAAGACTAAGTCAATCTCATAAGACTAAAGTCAAAACCCTAGTTAAAACCCTAAAAGAAATCCTAATTCTTCTAAAATTTTTTATAAATAGGAGCCTCCACACCCTATTTTCGTAACAAGAAAAAAACCCTAGAAAATGTAGGTCAAGAAGCTTCCCCAAACTTCCCAAAACCCTAATTTTGAAGCCCCAACTCCTTACCTAAGATCCATACCCCAATTTTAGATAAAGAAACTCCCGAAAACCCTTCCAAAACACCTCAAAATTTATAAAAAATCAGAAAACTCATAGATCTAAGAAGGAGATACCTCAACTTGGAGATCTGAAGCGAATCCGGTAACAGAACGAAGCAAGGAGTGCTGTACGAGGAGCGATTTTATCAGATCTGAGGGAATATAATCATTGCGTTCGAAGGTAAAATTTCTTTTATTTTTTTTTATCTAGGTCTTTTTGTTAGCAATGTAGTCTTATTTGGGATAAGTAGAGACTGGCATTGGCCGAACGGGATTGGTGCCTAACACCTTCCAACCCCGTAATATGATCCCCGGACTCAGTCTATTTTAGTAGATTAGTTGATTTATCCGTTCTGAGTCATTGATCGGTTCCTAGACCGTAATAACTAGGTGGCACTCCCAAACCTCAAAGGTTAAAAGCAGATCCGGGAACCCTGCGGATTGAGGGCACTTTCCGTGGCGACTCCACGGGAGACTTTTGAGGATCAAACTTGAAAACCCCAAGTATGGGAACATTGCCATTTAGACCTAAAATTTTTTTATTTCTTTTTATTTTTAGTTTATTTGACTCGTTTATTTTTTAGGTTTGTATTATATTCTTTCGGTAATTTTTTTTTTAGCATATTATTTTGGTTCAATCAAGTATTATTTATGTGGTTCAATTGAGGGTTGTTTAAGATGACCCAAAATAATGTGAGATTGCAAAGAGATGGTTTTTGTTGATGGTAGAATAATGATTATCGGATCAGGTTTTTATTTATTTATTTTATTTTATTTTATCTAGATCTGTCCTTTAAAAAAAAAGTTTTGGGTATGTGCCGATTTGTTCCTTGATGGTATACATAAGAGAAAAAAATTTTATTGGCTGTTCATTAGGTACGTGTCGATTTGACCTTTGGTAGCATATTATTTTTTTTCCTTTCTTCTAAAAAAAAAATGTTGCTGTTGTGTGTTGTTGGCAGCAACAACGAAAGAAAAAAAATGTGCTGGTGCTGTTGGGTGTTGCTGTTATGTGTTGCTGTTGGGTGTTGCTATTGTGTTGTTGTTGCTGTTGGGTGTTGCTGTTGTGTATTGTTATTGTTATTGGGTGTTGCTGTTGCGTGTTGTGTGTTGTTGTTGTGCTGTCGTTGTTGTGTGTTGCTAGGCAGCAACATATACGAAAAAAAATGAGTGTTGTGTGTGCTGACGACATGTTGAATGTTTTGACAGCAATAAAAAATTGTGTGTTGGCAACCAAAAGAAAAAAAAAAGAATTCCTTTTCATTAAAATCAATTAGTTTTTTTTTTTTAAGTTTAAAAAAAAAAAAAAAGGGATTCATCACTCCAAATCACAACAACTATCATGCTATCTTCAATTTAATGTTCATTGAAGCCTCGATTTATTTTAGGTCGCCCGAAAGCATCATTGATTAGACCATAAGAAAGTGTCATTTTTTAGTTTGTGTTGAAAAGAAAAGAAAAATAAAAAAAAGAGGTTTTTTTTTTACTTATTAATTGGCTTATGATTGATTATTTTTGTACCATAAGTTTTGCCTATTCGATGTGTCATGATCCTCACTATTATATATGTTGGTATGCATGTCTTGATATGATGGTTTTGATCAATATTTATGTGATATTCATATTGTAATGATCTGATCTGGCCCATAGGCCCATTTATTTAAAAAAGGCCTTAGGCACACCCCACCTTGTTTTGCACACACCACAAATATGTTTGCTGCTTTGTACGTTTACACGTCCCATATAGCCAACGTGGCACTAGTGTGTGGCTCGGTCTTTTCGGAGATGTGACGTCATTCATGAAAACCACAACTCCAGTCACGTACCTTAGGGTATATCAAACTGGAGCATCAGTACCGTCTGATCAGGTGACTTTGAAAGGTATATCGATGCACCCAGGCTGGAGTGACCTGAGCCTTTGACCTATTGTGTGCCACACAGTCACATGTCCCGATTGCCAACGTAGTACTAGTACGTGGTCGGTCCCCTCGTGGGATGCCAAACCATTTATGAAAGCTACAATTCTTGACTCGCACCCGTAGGTATATAAAAGATAATCCAAGTACATCAATTGCACTTCTTGGTCAATACCAGTGCCTAAGCGAGATCCTGCCCCGTCATACCCTACTATATGAGGGGGATAGACTACGTCTATTCTAGATGAGAGGTATTTAAGTGGGCCCTTTCTCAGCATCGTGCGCCACCTCTCAACTGGGGATCAAACTGGCTGTTTTTTACTTCAGAGAAGTGAGTTGAAGTTTTAGATTATCACCTATACGGTATATCAAACCAAGTCACCACGTACCGTTTGATTGAGTACGCTCGAGAGGTATATAGGTGTACTTGGGCAAGGGTGGCCAGATAAAAATGCATTGCATATAGTAAGCTTAGAGTCTAGAAACCTTCCCTGTAGGCCACGACTCGAACTTATCGTGGGTGTTCCCGGGTTGTTCATTGAATAAGACCTTGTGAATGATGAATGTATGTGAATGATGAGATTAGAACGCATGTGAATGATGAGATGAATGTATGTGAATGATGAGATCAGAATGCATGTGAATGATGAGATCAGAATGCATGTATGAAATCAGAATGTATGGTTGTCCTCAAGGATCAAAAATTTTGTTTTGAAAATTAAAATAGGTGCACCGACCCAATAAAGAATCCATTTTTTGTAATAATTCATAATGACCCAATCCATCTCGATCCAACAATCATGATGGGCCAGGCCATTTAAATCAAAATGGAAATCAAACTTTTTTCTAATTCGAGTTTCAACCCATCTTAAAAAGAAAATGTTTTCCAAAAGGAAAGTATTTTCCAGAAAAAATGTTCTTAAAAAATATATATTTTTCAAAAAAAATGTTTTTCAAAAGAAAATACTTTCCAAAAGAAAAGAAAAGGAAGAAAAAAAATTATCTATTTTTTGCATGGAAAAATTTTGAAATATGTTTTTTACCAAAAATTTATTTTTTGCATGGACCTTGAAAAATTATCAAAATATGCTTTTCTAAAAAGAGAATGATTGCAAAAAATAATCAGATTTGTGAAAATTATTTTTCAATAATTTTCAGGAGTGCAATAAAATTATTTTTCCTTGCATGAATAAATTGTTTAATGGATTGGTTCACAGAATTAAATAAAATCTCAGGGTTCATTTAAAATGTTATCAAGGGGGTAACACTGAAATTTATAATTCACCTTCAATGAGGTTTAAGGGTTATCCTTGTACCTAAGCTCAATCGTCCATCGTCTAGCTAGGGTTGTAAGCCCGATCAGTTAGAATAAACAACAGTACCAAGTTAACAGTTAGAAATAGTCTCAGAATTTCTCAATATCACCCAATTGTTCCATAAAGATCACCGTGCTTAAATTCTGTTGGTTATAAGCAATGTCTCAGTCCTGAGTCTTAATCAAGCCCATTGTGGTTAGTTGTCTTGAGTTTTCATGAGTTATTTGAGTTAGCTCGAGTCCAATTTATCAATGTCATGTCTTCTTTAGATTGAGTCTACTATTTTCTATGAGTCGAGTTCGTTTGCTAAGTCTAGAACGACATCTGTCGCCCCATTTGAATAAATGAAATTTTTGAATACCTCGAGCGTATTAACAAATTAACCAATAATCTAACTTCAAGGATAGATTTTTTTCGTGAACAAGAAGATAAGGGTCGGGCTCAACAACTTTCAATCAGAAAGCAAAGGTCATTGACCTTGGAACATAAAATAATTCCTAAAGAGATTCAAATAGAAACCATTTTATCCCTCGAGGAACATGAAGGGACAATGAATTTACTCAGAAATTTCAAAAAACTTGTTTGTGTGGTCTGATGAGTATATGTTAGGTGCAAGCTTGAGTGTTGTTCGACATGGAATAAAGATACTCGCTCGATGAAATGAAAACACCAACGAGATCAAAGAAGATGTTAAAAAAAATTTCAATGTTGTCCTCATTGCAACTATCATAAAGTCAATACAGGGTACCTTTGGGATTGATATCTGATAACGGGTCACACTTCAAAGTCAAGGATTACTTTGTGTTCAAAGTTCAAAATCCAGCATCATCTCCCTACTGTCCTCAAATTAATGGAGTGGTTGAAGCAAATAGCTAATAAGAGTCTCAAAACTATCATCAGGAAAATGTGTCAATCACATCGAGATTGGTCAGAAAAACTGCCATTGCACTATAGGCATATCGAACTTCAATTCGATCCTCTACTGGAGCTACTCCCTATTCCTTAGTGTATGGCATGGAAGCAGTCTTGCTAGTTGAAATGGAAATTCCATCTCTCAAGGTCTTGTTGGAAAGTCAGTTGTCAGAAGCAGATTGGGTTCGTCAACGGTATGAAGAATTAAATTTGATTGAAGAAAAACGACTAAGAGCTTTGTACCACGTGCAAGTTTATCAAAGAAGAGTTGTCCGTGCGTTTGAAAAAAAGATCAAGGCCCGTCACTTACAAGTCAGAGATTTAGTACCTATTTTTGACCCTAGAGGGAAGTTCAAACCAAATTGGGGAGGTCCGTTCATCATCAAGGAAATATTACCAGGAAAAATTGTCAGGCTTGAAGATCATGATGGAATCGATTTACCAGAACCAACCAACCTTAACCAAATCAAACGGTACTACATTTAAGGAGGCCATCTTTGGCCGAATCAATTCTCCTATTACCTAGTTCAACATATCCTTTCTCAACCCTTTTGCAGCCTTTTCAAAAAGAAAAAAATTATGTCTTTTTATTTCTCAGCCTGATTACCTAACCTAAGGAAAGGAAGAATTCGAACTACGATTTGGTCTGATCATAAAATTCTGGGGTACGTAGGCAACCTGAGAAGTTACTTCAGGCCCAACCACATCAAAATAAAAAAATAGATTCCTCGAAAAATAAAAAATCTAAAAAGAAAAAAATTCAAAAGAAAAAGAAATATCTTCAAAATAGGGAAGAAAATTCAAAGTAAAATAAAAGAAATGCCACACAAGGGGCATTCGGGTTTTTGAACCTCAAAATTCCTTTGTTTTTATACCCAGTCCTAAGCTTACCTATAAAAGTCCTCCTATGTACCGTGTGAAAAGTCAAGGAAAATAGCAAAGCATGATCAGACAGCCATTTCATAAAATAAAATAAAAAAGACCTACTAGGTCAAAAACCCCAAAAGGGCGACTTAGGCAAAAATTCAGGCAAGCTCGCAAG
Organism: Akebia trifoliata; assembly: GCF_017979445.1. Classification (NCBI taxonomy): domain Eukaryota; kingdom Viridiplantae; phylum Streptophyta; class Magnoliopsida; order Ranunculales; family Lardizabalaceae; genus Akebia; species Akebia trifoliata. Next base: position 20,366,065 of record NC_141382.1, read on the forward strand.
GTTGAAAATTCGAAAGGACAATCTTGACAACAATCAGAGCAAAGGAAAAAAGTTCACTAGATTGAAAACCTGAAAAGAAAATCTAGGCAAAAGTTAGAGCAAGCTCGCTAGATTGAAAACCTGAAAAGGCGATCTAGGCAAAAGTTAGAGCAAAAAATAAAAAAATCTCCGTTGAGTTGAAAAACTGAAAAGGTGGTCCGAGCCGAAACATCAGAAGTTCGAATGATCAAGTTTCAATACCCAGTTTGAACCAAATATAGACTCAGTGGATACAAGTATCTCGTCTATGATTGATCTGAAGAGTTTCATGTCCCTAAGCGAACTGACGGGGAGAAATAATAGATTCTATGATGAATTTCATAAAAAAATATTTTGTTCCAATTTCTTTGAGCCTGACTCAAAATCTTCAATAAAAAATAAAACTTGAATCTTTATTGCGCTTGTGGTAATCAAATATTTCAAACTTCATACAAGGGGCACTTTATTTCTTCTCTAATATGTAGTTTCTCTCTTATACGAGGGGCATTTTTTTCTTTAATGTCATATTTGTTATCAAACCAGGGACATTTTATTTTTCAGCAATGTTAATCCCAAAAGATAATGGGAACCCCAAACTTAAGGTTACCCTCTTGATAACATTTTTTCGAAGAACCTTCGAGGTTCAAAAGAAATAAAAACTCAGGTTTTAAATTCATAAAACTTTTGGGTAAAACCTTAAGGGTCAAACAAAAGCATTTTGGATCTCACGTTTGGTTTTGCCTAGAGATTAACTCATAACCCTTTCACCTAGAATAGGAGATAGGGAATTCATTCTTTCCCAGATCTTTTCATTCCCAGATTCAATCACTCTTTTCCAGATTCATTTTCAATCGTTCTTTCCCAGATTTATTCATTCATTCTCAGTTTTACCCAACCAGATACCGCCGAAGGTTTTCTCGAAATTATACTCAATTACCGCCTAGGATTTTCTCGGAACTATGCTCAGATGCCGTCGAGGGTTTTCTCGGAATTATGATCAGTTACCACCGAGGGTTTTCTCGGAACTATACTCAGATGCCGTCGAGGATTTTCTCAGAATTATGCTTAGTTACCATTGTAGACACCCCATTTTTGCATCCGCCTGATTAATCAAGTCGTCGACCCGATTGCAAAGGTTCCCAATGATGGACGTCTATTCCAATGCTTTATTTTGTTACCAGATATGTTTCAGAAATCCGGATGAGGTATCTCGAACTGACAAAACTTAGAAACCACGCTACGCTAGGAAAATACGACCCTAGAAACATAGAAATCATCATCTTGCAAACCAAAAAGAAGCTTCACGATAAAAATCACTAAAAATGATTAAATTGCCAAAATACCCCTAACCTCAAAACAACCTTAGAGCCTACATTACGCTTAGGAAAATCCGTTCAAACACATAAAACAACAAATCGAAACCAAGTAAACCACTTCGCCAATTTTCACAAAATTTGACAAAATTATGAAAATACCCCTCATAAAGTTCACGATCATTTCATACAAAAAACTTCATAAATGACAAAAACCAACATTCCCATTGAATTCCTTACGAAAAATTGATTCCAAAACATCCTAGAACATTGAAAAACGACTTAAAACGTAAAAAATCCTCTCCGAGGGCAAAACAGTAATTTCACAATTTTCATAATTAAAAAATTCGAAATTAATAAATAAAATATTAAATAATTAAAGTGAAACATTAATGAAATTAATTTAAAAAGTTGAACCTAAAAAATCGATTAATTGGACTCTCAGGCAAAATTGTTGAGGGTTCGTGGGATATTTCTTTAAGGACCCCTCCATTTGGGGGTCCAAAGAATTAAAGATATAATAGAAGGGGGTTCTCCAAAAATTAAAAGTAAATCAAGAAAGACTGAAGTCAAGGTATTAAAGTCAATCAAGTGAGACTGAAGTCAAAATTAAAAGTAAATCAAGCAAGACTGAAGTCAAGGTATTAAAGTCAATCAAGTGAGACTAAAGTCAAAATTAAAGTCAATCAAGCAAGACTGAAGTCAAGGTACTAATCGAGTCAATCTCATAAGACTAAGGTCAAAACCCTAAATCAAAACCCTAATCTAAACTAATCAAGTCAATCTCATAAGACTAAGGTCAAAACCGTAAATCCAAACCCTAATCTAAAACTATACAAGTCAATCTCATAAGACTAAAGTCAAAACCCTAAAACCCTAAAGACTAAGTCAAAACCCTAATTGAAACCCTAAAAAGAAACCCTAATCAAACCCTAAATGCTTCTAAAAACTTTATAAATAGGAGCCTCCACACCCTATTTTCATATAAAAGGAGAAACCCTAGAAAAAGTAGGTGAAGAAGCCTCCACAACCTCCCCAAAACCCTAATTTTGGAGTCCCAACTCCTCCCTAACACCCCTACTCCGATTTTAGCCTAAAAAACACCTAGAAACCTTCCAAAAACACCCCAAAAATCCACCACAAATTCAAAGCATCCAGATCCAAGAAGGAGACACCTTGCCTCGGAGATCAGAAATCAGATCCGGGAACAAAACGAAGCAAGGAGTACGGTACAAGGAACTGTTTTTCAGATCTGAGGGAATAGTGCTTTTGCAGATCGAAGGTAAGGTCTTTTTTTATTATTTTTTAATCTAGGTTTTATCATTAGCAATGTAGATCTATTTGGGATAAGTAGAGACCAGCATTGGCCGGGCGGGGTTGGTGCCTAACACCTTCCAACCCCGTAACATGATCCCCGGATTCAGATTTCTATGTAGATTAGTTATGTTTTATCCATTGTAGAGTCATTTATGGTTCCTAGACCTAAACTAGGTGGCGACTCCCAAACCTCAAGGGTCAAAAGCGGATCCGCGCACCCCGCGGATCGAGGGCGCTTTCAACCATCGAGGGTTTTCTCAGAACTATGCTCAGATACCGCCGAGGCTTTTCTCGAAATTATGCTCAGTTACCGCTGAGGGTTTTCTCGGAATTATGCTCAGATGTCGTCGAGGGTTTTCTTGGAACTATTCTCAGATGCCGCCGAAGGTTTTCTCGGAACTATGCTTAGTTACCGCCGAGGGTTTTCTCGGAACTATGCTCAGATGCCGCCGAAGGTTTTTTCGGAATTATGCTCAGATGCCTCCGAGGGTTATCTCGGAACTATGCTCAGATGCCGTCGAGGGTTTTCTCGGAATTATGCTCAATTAGCGCCAAGGGTCTTCTCGGAATTATGCTCAGATGCCACCGAGGGTTTTCTCGGAATTATGCTCAGATGCTGCCGAGGGTTTTCTCGGAATTATGCTCAGTTACCACCGAGTGTTTTCTTTGAACTATGCTCAGATACCGCCGAGGGTTTTCTCGAAATTATGCTCAGTTACCGCCAAGGATTTTCTCGGAATTATGCTCAGATGCCGTCGAGGGTATTCTCGAAATTATGCTCAGTTACCGCCGAGGATTTTCTTGGAACTATGCTCAGATGCCACTGAGGGTTATCTCGTAACTATGCTCAGATGCCGCCGAGGGTTTTCTCGAAATTATGCTCAGATGCCGCTGAGGGTTTTCTCAGAATTATGCTTAGTTACCGCCGAGGATTTTTTCGGAACTATGCTCATTCGAAACTATGCTCAGATGTCGATTTTATCAGAATTATGCTCAGATGCCACCGAGGGTTTTCTCAGAATTATGCTCAGATGTCGCTGAGGGTTTTCTCGAAACTATGCTCAGATGTCGCCGAGGGTTATCTCGGAACTATGCTCAGTTTATATTCACTTTATGCTCAGATTTGACTCAATTCCAACTTAAACTCTTTGAAAGTTATCTCAGATTTTAAGTCCATTCACTTGCATAGTTGTTATTTTAGTCAAGGAGAATTTTTTAAAAAAACTCAAGGATCTGACACTGTCAATGAGAGTTGTCTCTTGATGACTTGACAACCTTTTAGTTCGGGAAAAGTTTTACGCTCAAGGATCTGAACATCTCGACGACTTGCTAAATCAAGCTGCAAAATGAACTGTCACTAGCTTTGACATTCGGATATCGCACTATCTACTAAAATAGACTTGCTATCTAGATTGCTTCAACTCTCTGCCAAAGAGGAGCATCTATAGACACCCCATTTTTGCACTTGCCTGATTAATCAACTCATCAACCCGATCGCAACGATTCCCAATGATGAATATTTATTCCAATGCTTTATTTTGTTATCAGATATGTTTCAGAAATCCAGATGAGGTATCTCGAACTGACAAAACTGTAGAAATCGCGATACGATAGGAAAATATAACCCTAGAAACATAGAAATCATCATCTTCCAGACAAAAAGAAGCTTTACGATAAAAACTCACTAAAAAATGACCAAATTACTAAAATACCCCTAACCTCAAAACATCCCTAGAGCCCACATTACGCTTAGGAAAATCCTTTCAAACATATAAAATAATAAATCGAAATCAAATAAATCATTTCGCCAATTTTCACAGAATTTGATAAAATTACGAAAAATGCCCCTCATAAAGTTCATGACTATTTCACACAAAAAACTTCATAAATGAAGATTCCCATTGAATTTCTTACGAAAAACCGATTCGAAAACATCCTGGAACATTGAAAACCGACTTGAAATGCAAACGTTCTCTTCAGGGACAAAACGGTAATTTTACAATTTTAATAATTAAAAATTTTGAAATTAATAAATAAAACCTTAAATAATGTAAAGTGAAACATTAATAAATTAATTTAAAATTTGAACTAAAAAATCGATCAATCAGGCTTTCAGGCAAAATTGTTGATGGTTGCCAGGATATTTATTCAAGGACCCCTCTATTTGGGGGCCCAAAGAATTAAATATATAATAAAAGGGGGTTCTCCAAAAATTAAAGTCAATCAAGTAAGACTAAAGTCAAGATATTAAAAGTCAATCAAGAAAGACTAAAGTCAAAGTAATCAAGTCAATCTCATAAGACTAAAGTCAAGACCCTAATCTAAACTAATCAAGTCAATCTTATAAGACTAAAGTCAAAATCCTAAATTAGAACCCTAAAGACTAAGTCAATCTCATAAGATTAAAGTCAAAACCCTAGTTAAAACCCTAAAAGAAATCCTAATTCTTCTAAAATTTTTTATAAATAGGAGCCTCCACACCCTATTTTCGTAACAAGAAAAAAACCCTAGAAAATGTAGGTCAAGAAGCTTCCCCAAACTTCCCAAAACCCTAATTTTGAAGCCCCAACTCCTTACCTAAGATCCATACCCCAATTTTAGATAAAAAAACCCCCGAAAACCCTTTCAAAACACCTCGAAATCCATAAAAAATCAGAAAACTCATAGATCTAAGAAGGAGATACCTTAACTTGGAGATCTGAAGCGAATCCGATAATAGAACGAAGCAAGGAGTGTTGTACGAGGAGCGTTTTTATCAGATCTGAGGGAATAGAATCGTTGAGTTCGAAGGTAAATTTTTTTTTTTAATTTTTTATTTAGGTTTTTTTGTTAGCAATGTACTCTTATTTGGGATAAGTAGAGACCGGCATTGGCTGGACGGGGTTGGTGCTTAACACTTTCCAACCCCGTAATATGATCCCCGGACTCAGTCTATTTTAGTAGATTAGTTGATTTATCCGTTCTGAGTCATTGATCGGTTCCTAGATCGTAATAACTAAGTGGCGACTTCCAAACCTCAAAGGTCAAAAGCGGATCCGGGAACCACGCAGATCGATGGCGCTTTCAACCACAAAAGTAGTTTTCTTTAAAAGCTGCTTGTATTGCAAAAGAATACTTAAAAATAGCTCTCAGTTAAATCACAGTGGGTTCGGCCTAATCTTTCAGTAGCTTTAATCAGGAAAAAATCCAAAGAACTATTTTCGAACTTAGTTATTGTGTAAGACTCCACCCTAGGTCACTGGTTGGGTTTCATGGGATGACAAACATGGCAGATGTTAAAGGTGTGGTCTTTGAACTAAACTACATTGTTATTGATTGCATCACATGTTTAAGGTTGTGTCATTTATTGCCCTTTTTTTAACTATTTGGTGGAGAATCTAGAAGAAAAGAAACAGTAGGACGCTTTTAGGGAAGGAGTTCTCATGCATGAAATTGTAACAATATTGTGCATTTCATGCGTCATTGGGCTAAGGTGTCCCCAAATTTTGAATGTGTTTTTTATTTTATTTTATTTATTTATGATTTTCTATTTATATGGGATTTGATTTGTAATTCTCGTTTTGTCTCTTTGATCAATTTTGCTAAACGAGGATGGGTTTTTCAGACCTCCTTTTATCTTTATTTTTTTTAAATCGATAAACTTCTTTACCCAATAAAAAAGGTTTTAATCATTTGAATGCAAACATCTTCTCTTAAATGGATAAAAACAAAATAATAATAATAATAATAACAAGGTAAACTATCCATGTAAACTACTTTGATGTATTGACATTTTGGTAAAAATAACAGAAAAAAATACATTTCCACCAATACAGTGTAGGTGTTCCAACATGGTTATTAGACATTATATTTATGTAGTAGTGGTATTTTATGTTATCTGAGTCATCCATGGTTTTGAAACTCTTTTTGACATGTTGTCCATGAACAAGACAGAGTCATCTCGGACAAGTTTTTTGATACATTTGAGTCGTCTTGCTTAACAATGAGAAAAATGAACCATGGTTTTAAATCTCCTTTGATACGTTTGACTTGTCTATCTATTTCGTTGGTGAACGATACTGAGACGTATCGTCTTAGTCTTAGACAAGATTTAAAACCATGGATGGAGTCGACATGATCTTTTCCAGGTAGCAAAGGATTTGTTTCAAAGTACAATTCAAAACTCACATTATAAACATACCATCAATATAACATCTTTGGAATAAATATCTGCACACTTACATAATTTATGAATTTTCTCCAATAACGTTACCACCCCTCCTTCCATAAAAGAAAATTGATCTGAAAAAAAAAATCAAGATGAATCAACAAGAATGATAAATAAAAAAAAAAAACTTCAACTACACATACAACACTCATGATTCTTATGAATATATAATAATCTGCCTTGGCAAAGTGATTCTCTTCATGAATAATAAACGAGTATCGTGGATGAATATGTACTTGAGCTATCATATTCTGTACAAGCTCTATACTCTCATTTATCTGTTTCTGTTTTCTTAATTAATAGCAGAGAGAGGAAATCTGGAGTCTCTCAAGGATTGAGCAGTAGCCTCATATGCCCCTAATAAATGCTTAATATCCTTATTTGCTTGCTTATTAGATTTTGCTACCTAGAATAACTTCAAAAACTCCTCAAAAGCTGGTGGTCTGAGTTCTTCAATGGATGTCATGTTTGGTAGATTAAATGACCTCCTATTTGGTGTCGAACAAGACTCTTCATCCACCTAATGTTTAAAAAGGATTAATACAGTCAGAGACTTGTTCAAGAAATTGAGAGGCATTTGGTGAACAAACAACTTCTATGGATATTTCGATAATTATATTAGAAGTATGGGACATTTTGGTCACTAAAATAATGTAACTTATGTTCCTTCTAGATTCCTGCATAAGCTGGAATCCAGAAGTTGGTGTGAGCATTTGGATTACCATGTATTCCAAAAGCTCTTTTGAAGGACCAACAGTGGGAATCTGGCCCCTAAACACAACCTTAAAGTCTTTTCAAGAAAACAACCTTATCAAAACTTTTAATGTGCTTACCATGTATTCTTTCTCTAGACATTTCCCCGCGTTGTTTGTGATCAATCTTGGGTGGTGCCCACATTTCAATCCCCTCAGATCATCAAAGTAGGGACTAATCATGGAACCAATGTTTCCACATGCCTTGTGATCAACTTTCAAAGAATTTGCAGAGTTACTGATTTGAATAAATTTTTCTACAAATTGAAATCCACGAATGCAACTAAAAAACTTACATTCAATGGAGGAAAGAAGACTCTTGTTTGCAACATCTAGATCTTCAAGAGAAGATGAGGCAGCAGAAGACAACTAGGCCCGTAACATCTGATTGGCTTCCTTTCCCTCCTTACCAAACACAAAATCATATCAAACCATTATTTCAAAACTGATAAGTTATTATGACCATCAACTACTGACAAATAACTTACCTGATAATGGATTCCACAGACACAACATTGCTCTTTTCCAAACAGAGTGGGGAATTTTTGGCATTTCTCCATTGTTGTGCACTTGTTTTCACCTTTTCATACTAACATTTTTTCAAGAAAGAAAATATATTTACATGAAATATATCAGTTTTTTTCATAATCAAAAGTGAAAGGTGGGCCATAGGTAATGATCATGTCTTTCTTACCATAGCTGAAGACCTTCGTCCATGCCATTCTTTCCTCTTTCCACTGTTGCAGTATCCTTGTGATAGTGGGTTTCACTTTTTTCCATATAAGTTACCCACTCATCTTTAATAGAAGAAGTAAAATCTTGCATGGTTGACATTTCTTGTCGTAACTTGTTGGTTTTGCTGTTGGCATTCTCCCGAAGACCATCCACTGCTGTTTGAACCAAAAGAATAATCAGCACATGAAAAACTTAAGATTTTCCCCTATCATACACAGTGACATTTCTGCCACCATTAAAAAGCTTGATTTCTAGCTTCCTAACTGAGCTGAAATTGACTTGCTTCCATTATAAACAAGCTTACATAGACTGCCAAACATTAGGATTAGTATATGTGGCTATTTTAAAAAATAAATGCAAGGTCCTAAATGAAATATATTATATTTTTTTTCATAAAGAACCGATTCAGGGCAGATCAACATTAGAAGGACGACCAATATTTCTGAAAGCATTCTTGCGTATAATTGTCTTTACATGTCCTATTGGTGCTTTTGGTTGGCTCACAAGTTCCTGGAAAAATTCTTCTCATTGGGGTGACGCGTAAATTCCCTAAGAAAACTAATGGCCGAGTAAACAAAATGAAACTTATGGGAATTTTAAAAATAATAATAATTCAATTCATTCAATGGATGCCTGACCAACACCAATGAGTTATAAGTGCATGTACACAGAAAATACAAAAAAAAAAAAGTAAAAGTGATGGTGCTAAGTTTGTAGCATCAAAATGATTAATGTTTTTCCTAATTGTTTATACATAAGTAATGGTGCATGATTCGGAATAGATGTGAAGACACATTATGTCCATGGAGTAGAGATTACAAGACTTCCAATAACAAAAAGCTTATACAAACTTATATCAAAGGGAAAAAGAATGTATACCAGTTTTTTCTTCCAAACACTTGAACTTGTTAGCAGATCTACCACTTTTTTCTAGTAGTTGTTTTTCTTCATTAGCTACATACTCCTAAATATTAGGAAGTCAATACCACTCTAGAGTAAACAGTCAATCCTTCACGGAAAGCTGGGTCTTTAATATTAAATGACGCATTATGGGCTTATCGAATTGCTTTCAAAATACCAATAGGGATGTCTTCCTACCAATTAGATTTTGGCAAGGCTTGTCATCTCCTTATAAAACTTGAGCATCGAACATATAAAGTGATCAAGCACTTCAACTTTGATCTCGATAAAGTCAGTGACCATTGCAAGTTACAACTTGACGAATTAGAAGAGATCAGAAATGACTCTTATGATATAATAAAGCTACAAAGAGCATACGAAATTATAGCATAACAAGCACATTATTCGACGAAATTTTGAACCTGGTTAAAGAGTTTTGTTTTACAATAATAGATTCCACCTTTTTTCAAAGACACTCAAATCTCGTTGGACTGGCCTTTTTATCATCTAAACAGTCTACCACCATGGTATTGTTGAAATCCTTAATCTTAAGGATAGATCCACTTTCAAAGTGAATGGCCAGCGTCTCAAACCATATCTCGAGTACGTATCCTTAGATGAAGTTCTACCCTTCGATGAATTGATTTATCAGAATTAATAAAGTTTTTGTCTGGCTGAAGACAATAAACTTAGTACTTCTGAGAGGCAACCCATTCTTTTTTTTAGTAGATTTAGAAGTTTTTGGATTAGGACTATAATTTTTTTACTTCAGTTAGGCTTAGAACTTGGCTATTTCCCTTCATTGGGAACAGTTACCAATTTGGAACCAAAATGGTAGGTTCTAAAAGAAAATCATAATTGGTCTCATATATTAAAAGTTGCACAAAACTTAACAGAAAGAAATGATCTACCTGTCGATAGGTTTCCTACTTGCTAGCCCTCTTCAAATAGTCACCGACGAATCGGGACGGCATACCCGATGCACCCAAGCTTCATGTGTTAAAAAGTGACAAGTTAATCCCTGATCACATTAAGCAATATTCTCAATTACATTCCCATCCAAAACTTGTAGGAACTAGTAATTTTCTTTAATTAGTTTATTTCTTAGTAGCTAATTAGTGTTTATTGTATTTTATGATTTTTCTTAGATTCAAGGGTACTTTGGAAATTTCCTATTATTCCTAACATCAAATAATAAGTCCTAATCTTTAACTCATCTTCTCCATTTTTCATTTTCAAATTCGTTCAAATCAACATCCATCAAAGATCCAATTTACAGATCTCTCTTCTCAGTTGTGTTCATTCAAATCTAAAGTGATCAACGTAATCAACATCAAGTTGCGATCAGATTGTAGGTACTGCATTTGCAAATTCGTTACCTTCATTGCGTTATAGTCATCCTGTTACCAATCATCACAAAATTTCAGACAGTCGATTGTTTTTCCCTCCTGATTGTAATAGTACCTATGGCTTCATCCAAATGAACTATTTTGAGGAGTTTGTTTTCGGTTCTTAGTTTTAAAGTAGCAACAAATCGTGGTTTCACAAGACTATCGTCAAGCAAGGGTAGAGTAATTTACTTTACACTTGTGCGGTCGTGATCCGACGGACGGCTCTGATGGACCCCCTCAATCCGTACTGATCTTGATCCGAAGCCACTTCGGGTGCCTTCCTCCTCGCGGCGGCCTGGTACCTGCCACAGACACTCTAACGCTCAAGTTAGAGAGACAGAGGAACAATAGTAATCTATATATCCTTTCTCACTCGATTGTTCTAGGCCCCCTTGAATAGTGCTTGTCGTGTTACTTAACCCCCTACCAACCCCTAAGGTTTCCCCCTCCATAAGCTATAGTATAAGCAATAATTATGGGATCTCTGCTGATTCTGAGGGGTTGTTTACCTAATCAGGATCTTCTGGAATAATCGTGCATATTTGTAATGATTGCATCCGGGATTTTCGGCATTGGCGTGCACGCAACAGTATTGCAATTTTCTCGAAATCTGGCTTGCCTCGCTTGGCAGGGCTAGCTTCACTTAGTGTTGTTCTGCCTTGCTAGCCTGGCTAGGGAGGCCTTTGCTCTGGCCTGCCTTGCTTGTTGGACTAGTCTGTGCTAGGCACCTTCTGGCCGACTTAGACATGTGTACGACTAAGATTAATATGTAATTATTTCCCTTTATAACTTCACCCTCTCGAGGAGATGTAAATACTTTCGTATCCTTGAGACGTAACGCTGATTTCCTACTGATTACTTAGGCCCTTCATAATTGTACCTACTATTTCTGAATTGACGCATTAAATGCTACGTTTCTTCGAATCTCTACCGACGGCTCATATGGATTCCTCTTCATCTATAGCCGTCCATGTGCCCTTCTGCTTCCTCGTACTACCCCCAGTCTGCATAGTTTCGACTGGACCCAAATTGTCCTCTCAGGCGTTTGTGCTCCTGTGCCTCTACTTATAAATAGGGGACTTAGTATTTTTCTGCTTGTCGACGTGCTAAAACTTTACGAATCTGTCTCTGTGTTTTTTTGTGAAGGCTTCCTTCTTTTTCTCATTCTCCCTTACTGCAACAGTTACATCTCTACTTTGAGGTAATCTATTTCTTTCTCTGCCTGCTTTACTTTCTTTTTTGTACTTAGTTTTCTCATGGCTATCACTGCATCCCAACTTCGACGAAGCTTGTACATTCCTGCTTCAGTGCACCTTTGGGTTGGCAATGACTTTGATACCCCCGGTGACTGCCACCAGGGAGAAATCTTTGTCTATACCGACCAAATCAAGGCTAGCCTTAGCTTTCGTCTCTTTGCCTTCCTTAGAGAGTTGTTGAGTAAGATAAATCGATCCCCTGGACAGATGGCTGGGAACTTCTACCATCTGGTGGAGGTTGTGAAGAAGATGGGTATTACCCCCAACAACTTCCTCTCATAGTATAACCTGAAGGTGATCCCCAATCGATCGGGATTCTTCTTCTTATCCACCAAGAGTACATCTGTGGCTCTGACCCCTTCTCTCCCTAGTCCTAATAAGGGTTGGTACAAAGTCCCCTTCTTCATTTTCAAAGACTGGGAATTTGCCCCTGGCACTCCCTGCGAGGGATTTAGAGTCCCCCATGCCTTCCAGGGTAATGTTGTTTTGTGTTTGCTAACTTACATTATGTTCTGGACTTTATCCATCTATTCCATGCTTATCTTAATGGCTCTGTTGTTGCTTTTACAAATTCTTCTGCTTCGGTGGCTGCGGAGGCTAGGAAGATACATCGCAAGGCATCCGAAGGCCAAATGTTAGAGCTAGTGGAATTTCGAACTAGGGCTGCTGAGAGAGAAATGGTGGACGACCTCCTAGGTGTCGTTCTGCAGCCACCTTCACGACGAGCTTCGTCCGATCGTGCTGGTTGAACAAGGGAGGGGTTGTGATCTACTTTTGTTGACTCCACGACGAAGGGATCCCTGTCATCCGGCTCCTACCTCCTGCATATCCAGCTCTATTCGTATTTCTGAGATTCTTGCTGGGCCCTCCAACATCATGGACATAGATCTCTTTGAGTTCCCACTTTCCACTACCACCAGGGCTGCTGCCACCCATCCCAACAAAGGTGTGGAGGAAGAAGAGAAGCCACTCGTCCCGTGGCACCAGCCTTTCCGGGAGGCCGGTCACTCAGCTGCGGTACTGTCATCTGCCTCTATTTTTTTCTTCTCCTAAGGTCACTGTCGGGGGTTCTTTTACCTTTACTCCTTCGTCTGCCTCAACTGAAATCGCGTCGACCCTATTTCACTCAATAGTGGATAGGGGTCCAATTGGTAAACGGGGATTTTGGAAAATGGGAGTCGCCACCTAGTTTAGGTCTAGGAACCATAAATAACTCCAAATAGATATGGATCGGTCCACGGATCAGAGAGATGGGTAAGGGTCAGCTTATGGGTTTTGGAAGGTGTTAGGCACCAAACCCGCCCGATCAAAATGATCGATTTCTACTACGATCCAAAACTAACCTATGGTCAACGGGAAAGACTATGGTCAAGGCTATAGTCCAATTATCATCATCAATTTATGTTGGGTTTGCCAAACAAATCTTATGGTTAAAATTGTCTCAATTATTACATGATTATTCTTTGAATTCCACAAAAAATAGAAGAGTCTGAAAAAGTCTTAATTTAGCTCTATGATCTAAAATCAATTAAGAAAAATCCACATGCTCATATTTTTCACATTGTCCAAAATAGAAACTCATAAGAATATTCTAAATAGGAAGATTACAAATAGAAACCTGCTAAATTGGGACTTATGATATTTCTAAACTAGAAATATGAAATTTTCTAAATTAGAGTTCGAAAAATATATGGTGAGCCCTTAAATTTAAAGTTTATAAATTGAATTCTCCTAAAATAGAAGTTTCCAAAAAGGACCAAATTTTTGAATTAGAAATTTTCAAATTTATGAACATGAACTTTTGAATGGAAAAATACAAAATCTTCTAAATTAGGAAATTGTCAGAACGTGAAATTTCTAAAATAGAAACTTATAAATATGTGTTTTCCTAGAAAAGAAAATCATGCAATTCTCAAATTAAAACATTCCAAATATCGATTTTTCAAAACAAAATCATGAATAGGAGTTTCTGAATTAGAAAACTATGAAGTTATGACGAATCACCAAATTTGAAATTAACACAATAACAATGAAAAACTCCGCATCATCGTACTTGCCAAATTGGAGATCAACCAATACCAATGCATACAAAATATTCAAGTCAAAGAAATTCATATAATTCCTAAATCGACCTGAATGGGCATGCATACATAATTCTCAGCTTTTCCAAAATAATTATCATTTGACGACATTCATGTCCGTCAAGTTAGGGAATGCGTTAACCTCATGGAATAATCTTAAAAGAACACGAAGAGCTTGAATATCATCACAAATCATGAAAATCCAATTCTAGCATAGTGATCATGATATATATATATCCCCTAATCCTACTAACATACAAAAAACAAAATAAAAAAAATAATAAGAATAAAATAAATAAATACATAAATAAGATGGAAGTGTAAACATATTCTCCTAACCTATCAATATGCAAAAGAATAAAACATAAAAAAAAACCTAACAATATATATATTCCCCTTCCCTATTAGTACGTAAAAAAAAAAGAAAAACATGGCAACGCACATAAATAAAAATCTTTTAATTCCATCAATATGCGAAAACAAATAAATGATAAAAACATAGAAACAATATGCAAAGGGAGCAAATCTCCTCAGCTCTTATCGGCATGCACAAACAAATAAAAAAGTAAAAAACAATATAAAAATTTCTTCCAAGCCCATCAATATGCCCCAATATATGACAACGTAAAATACCAAAAAAGGAAAAAATTCTCTTAATTCTATCGATGCATCAAAAAAACATGCCATGAAAAATAAGAAGAAAGCAAGAACGAATATAAAAAGAAACGAACCATAATAACTTACCTATAGAAAAAGGCAGCAGAAGTCGACTCTTTCAGATATGACACAAAGACCTGTGCGCACTATGGCTGTGCAAACGTTCAGCAAGGAGGGAGGCTTGAGAAATGAAGTGAGGACAGAGATGAGCACCACAAGGGGTAGTACGCTGTTGCTATAAAACGTGAGATAAGATGGCGTTTTTCTCTTATAGAGAAAAAGGGACTGGACAAGAAAAAAACGTGAAAAAAAATGTTGGTAGGGTGTGCTGAGTACTGTAATGGAGATGGGGGCAGCAAGGTTGGAATGTTCAATAGTGGGCTGTGTTGCAGGAAGGGAGAGAGGTGTTGGAGATGAGGAAAGAAGGGGTGGCAGCAAAAGGGTAGGTCGTTGGGCAGCAAGGTTGAAAAGGCTGTTATAGGTTTAGTGGGGTGTGTTGCAAATTTAATGAAGAGGAATAGAGGGTTTATGGAAAGATGAGGACTGACAGAGATGTTGGGCAGCAAGGGTGCTGTTAGGAGGGGTGCAGGGTGAATTGAGGAAAATAATAAGGGCTCAACCGAAGGTGACGAATGCTCAAGAAAAAATGTCCTTAGAGGTGCAGCCAGTAGTGACGTCCTTAGAGGCGCAGCCAGCAGCAAAGAAAATGTAAGATGATTGCTTTCTTTGAGAGTTGGAATGGACCGTAGGCCAATGGAGAAGAAGAGGTGGAGAGAGAGAGAATGGGGCATCCAGCCAGTTCGTTGAGGAAGAGATGTGGACAGGGAGCCTGAGAGAGAGTCCAGCCAAAACGAAAGAGGAGAAGAGGAAACCCGAAGACGTTTTTTTTTTTTTTTTTGGAAGAGAGCCACTCTTTAGTTCAAAGAAAACGTTTTATAGAAACGTTATTTCTAAAAAAAACATTATCTCCATTATTTTGTTTACACGTTTTTTTTTTCTTTCTTTCTTTTTGAGAATGGGAGTAGCAATCCCACGCTACTCGTACCACAATAGTTGTCCCTTGTTATTGAGTTGTGATTGGTTGATAGTTTTTATTTTGGATTTTGATTTTGCATTGAATTTATTAGCTGGTTGGTCTTTGATTTTTAACTTGATTTTTTTTTCTTTTAATTTAAATTTGGTTTTGCATTTGATTTCAAATTTTACTTGTTCAATTAAGATTTAATCTCAATTTGATTTGATCGACTGAGTTCAATTTTGGATTTTGAAGTTGTTAATTTTGTTGGATTTCTATTTAAATTTGAATTTGTTAATTTTTTTTAGAATTTTATTGGTTAAAATTTTATTTTAATTTTTACTTTGAGTTTTAATTGGCCATTTAATTTATATTTTATTTTGTCGATCGATTTAAATTTGTGATTGAGTTTCACTTTCAATTTAATTAGTCGATGGGAATCTGATTTCAATTTTAATTTGTTGGTCGATTTTATTTTGATTTCGATTTGTTGGTTGATCGGATTTAATTTTTAATTTTAATCGTTTGATTTTTAATTTGCATTTAATTTTTTATTTTATTAGATTTTAAATTTTAATTGTTTAACTTTTACTTTGATTTTTATTAGATTAAATTTTAATTGTTTAATTTTGAATTTAATTTTTATTAGATTCTAAATTTAATTGTTTAATTTTTTTTTTAATTTGAGTTTGATTTTTTGGATTAAATTTTAATTGTCATGTTTTCCTAAGAATTAGGGTCTCTAGGTCAAAGTTGGACCTTAAGGGGCATATTGGCCATTTTTGTGATTTTTCGTAAGATTCTCTGTTTTCGTCGATTTGGGTCTCGTTAGACTCGAAATCACATTTTGAGTGCAATGGATGTACTTTCGAGATTTTTCGGAGGTCCAAAATTTATGAAAGGTATTTTTGTCATTTTATCAATTTTTGAATTTTTACGAATTCTGACGTGAGGTTTCTTTCAGTCCCAACATGATTATTTTTATGTTTTAAAGTCGCATTTTCCTAGCGTAGTGAGGTCTCTAAGTTATTGAACTGTGTATCGAACCTAAAACGTACGTGCTTGGTAAATCGGATGTAAGATGTAGCGATTCTAAGCATGTGTAAATTTCTATGTTGAATCGTGACAAGTAGGGGAGATGAAAAGAATCGAAACGGAAGGAATCAGGGACAATACTCACAAGCCTCCGAGTTGTTTACGCTCATCATTAGGAATTTACGGTAACCGGGTGACGAATTGTCGAATTAGGCAAATGCAAAAATGGGGTGTCTACACCAGCTCCAACTACAGCTACTGCTACTTGTGTTGTTGCTGTTCTTACGGATATTTCTGAGGAAACTCAGGCGGGGCATAGGCAGATTTCTGATGCTCCTAGGGAGAACAACCCAATTCTTGCCTTCCAATAGTGGAAGGGACATCGGCTGGTCAAGAGAAGTATGAGGAGCCCTTCTCCCTCTGAAGGTTCTGAGGATGAAAGCCCCCCACTGCGCAAGACCCCTCTGGAGGAAGCTGCCTTTCCTTGGATGGGCCATGGGGCCTATCTCCGAGACGAGAACGAAGGCAACCTCTTCCGTCCTCCCTGCTTTGTCCACAATAAAGGCTACGAGATCAAGGATCCCGTAACTACTGCTTCCTTGCTCTCTCAGTCCATTTCCCCCCTGGACTAGGATGTTGCTGACCGGGCTAATGCTGACCTGGGCTTTGGTCATTTCGTTCACAGCTTTCACTAAGTGACTTCTACTGTCACTGCTCTATTCCACGGTTTACTTGTTTTTTGACTATCTACGTGTTAACACTCTGTTCTTTTCTTCGCAAGCTCACGTATACGGCATCGTGGCCTTTCTAAAGTGGCGTGATGTTGAGAATCAGGCAGCTGTCCAGGCTAGAGAGCAGGACGAGAAAATAACTATGCTCCAGGCTGAGCTGGCCTTCTCTAGCCAATTTTCCCAAGAGGCTAGAGAGGAGATGGAGGCTAATCTGACCCAATTCTCTAAGGCTAACTGGGACTTGGAGATGTCCAATAAGAGGCTGACCAATCTCCAGCACTTCCTACAACTGGAGTTGGCTAGCTACAAGGAAAGAGTGCAATAGAGAAATGCAGAACTAGTAGATCTCCAATATAAGCTTAGGCAGCAAGAGCTCGAGCTGAACTCCCTGAGGACAAATGTTGATTCAATCAAGGCTGAAACAAGGAAGCTGCTGGGGCAACTACAAGCCCAGTACTCTCGATTGATGGAGGAGTCTTCTGCGAAGGCTTACCATGAAGGCTTCGAGGCTACAAGGCTCCAGTACGAGGGCAAAGAGGAGGAAGGGGATGGTGAGGTGGACCTGGATGATGCTCTAGTAGTATCCCCTACACGAAATATCCCTTGGATTGGACGCTTTGGGTGTGCACCCCTTTTCTAGCTGGATGAGGAGGGGAACCCCTTGGCCATTCTCACTCGCACCCTTGGTGATCTTATAGGGCTGATGTTACCTTGGAATTTAATCCTGCTCACACAACGGGTTCCTCGGCTCAGCCTGATGATCCACCCTCGTCTATCCGTCCGTCCCTATTTTTGACGTGGACCAAGATGGAGCCGTTGCGTCCTCTGGTGCTACAGCAGAAGCTGACCCTTCTATTGTTCCTACTTCTCGGATCAAACCTCCAGCTTCCACTACTCAGCCTTCCTCTGATTGACAACTTGTTTTTTGCTGTACTTGTGCCCTCTTCAACTATTAATGAAATTTTTTTTTGAATTCATTGTTACTTTAGCAATCTCTTTCTACTGGTTCTGCTATTGCTTCAACACTTTACTAATCTATAAACCGCAAACTGCATGTGCCTACTATAAACTTTCCAAGCACACTGCAAATTGCCCAAGCATCTTACCAACTGCCTTAGCATGCTGCCAACTACTCAAGTACTCACTGCATAATGCTCAAACACTTAGCTGTTATATTCACTGACAAACATCTTACCAACTGCCTTAGCACACTGCCAACTGCTCAAGCACTCACTGTGCACTGCTCAAACACTTAGCTGTTCTATTCACTACAAACTGCTCAATCACTTAGTTGTTCTATTCACTGCCAACTGCTCACGCATTCTGCAAACTGCCCAAGCACATTACAAATTGCCCAAGCACTTAACTGCCAATTGCTCAAGTACTTTACTGTTTTGCTTTTTGCACACTACTCAAGCATTTTGCTTAACTAAGATATTTTCCCCCAAGTTCGATCGAAAGTAAGTTGCACTTTGGGTAGAACCTTTACAAAGCTCGTGCGGAAAACGATCATGCACTGTGCTAGTAAAAGGCTTTGATTTTCCTTACAACAGCCACAGCAAAACAAGTTGCGTGAAGTCTAACTTTACAAAGAGCTTTCTGGATTACTAACCTTAAAAAAGGGTGCTAACTTTGTTTATTACAATCACTTTTGTGCAAATGGCCGATGGAGTCATTGTCTTAGAAGGAGGCGCTGACTCAATTCAATCAAATCAGTTTGATCTGCCCTACAATCGGCTAACTGGGTCACTGTCCTTGAAGAAGGCGCTGACTCATCCCACCCGGATCAATCTGTTTTACTCAACAATCGACTATTTAAGTCATTGTCCTTGAAGAGGTACTGACTCATCTCACTCAGATCAATCTGCTCTGCTTAACAATCGGCTATCTGAGTCATTGTCCTTGAAGAAGGCGTTGACTCATCTCACCCAGATCAATCTGTTAGCTCAACAATCGGCTATTTGAGTCACTATCCTTAAAGAAGGTGCATACTCATCTTATTCGGATCAATCTGTTCTGCTTAATAATCGACTATTTGAGTCACTGTCCTTGAAGAAGGTGTTGACTCATCTCACCCAGATCTGTTATGCTCAACAACTGGCTATTTGAGTCACTGTCCATGAAGAAGGCACTGACTCATCTTACTCGGATCAATCTGTTTGCAAATGGTTAGCCGGGTCACTGTCCTTGGATAAAGCGCTGATCCTACTCAAACTTATCAATCTGCTCTGCAAATGGCTAGTCAGGTCACTGTCCTTGAATAAGGCGCTGACCCTGCTTAAACTTATCAATCTGCTCTACAAATGGCTAGCAGGGTCACTGTCCTTTAATAAAGCACTGACCTTGCTCAAACTTTCGACTAGTGAACTCGTGGTAGAGTAGGACCTCAACCAGTCATCTCACTATGCCAACGAAGCTAGAGAACACCCACATAAGTCTGGACCCTGGCTGGGTCCATACAACTATTGTTATTCATACTAGAGCTAAGCCCCGACCAACCATCTCACTTTGCCAATGAAGGCAAATGAGACCCACGAAGGCTCAAATCCCGGTTGGATTCCACTGAAACATGCTGGAACCTCATGACAGAGTAAGACCCTATCTAGTCATTTTGTTTTGCCAATGAGGGTAGAGAAGACCCATGTAGGTCCGGACCCCTAGCTTGGATCCACACAATTATTGTTACTCGTGTCAGAGTTGGACCCCGTCCAGTCATCTCACCAAATCAAAGAAGACAGGGAAGACCCATGTAGGCCTGGATCCAATTGGATCCCCTCCTTTGATGTAACCCTTCTTATACACGCAAACTCGGCATGGGTCTGGACTAAAACCCCTACTTGAGCTTAATCCTGCATACACATGCAAAAAACAGACATGGAAAAATATTTACTGATAATATCTCTTTAAATTACATGCATTCCATGGTCTAGGTAATTCCTGACCAGACAAGGTAAGTAGATAGTATACTCCCCTCTGGCCCACTTTGGCCACTCTATATGGTCCTTCCCAATTCGCTCCCAACTTGCCACTGTTAGGTTCCTCTGTGTTTTGAAACACTCGTCGCAGCACTAAATTGCCTTCCTGAAACTGCCGAGGGTGAACTTTCTTATTGAAATGTCTCTGCAGCATCCTGTGGTAGTGCTCTAGTCGGACTAATGTTGCGTCTCATTTTTCTTTTATTAAGTCCAGATCTACCACCAGCTGTTGGTTGTTCTTCTCAGACTGCATTACCTTGGATCTCATCGTGGGAAAATAAATTTAAAAGTTTGAAAAATGATAATATTCAATGAATTCATATTGAGTTGATGAATATCTGAAAATGAATATTGTTTTCAAAAAATTTAAAAACCAAAAAAATGGAAAAAGGGGATGAAACTGTAAAATGTCAGAATCATACTCGAGGGGTGATGTATGCATTTTACATTATAATGTTATGTGTGGGTTGATGAACAAATATTTAAGATTAATTTACTTTCTGCTGTTATGAGGTGTTTTGCATGTTTATTTACAATTATGCATTGTATACTATTATTTAATTTAGGCCAATTTGCCATAATTACATGATAGGTGTGTACTATCGAAATCCGATAGACAACTCTGATGATCATGACCCGCACTGATCCGAAGTCGTTCCTAGCGCCTTCCTCCTCGCGGCGGCCTGGTACCTACCACAGACACTCTGACACTTAAGTTAGAGAGGTAGAGAAATAGTAATCAGTACTAGTTAGCCATTGATCTCTTTAGTCCTGTGCTATTAAACCCCCTACTTTTCCCTAGGATTTCCTCTTCCATAGGCTGCAATCATGGGATTTCTATTAGTTTGGTAGGGTTGTTTACCTAATTGGGATATTCTGGATTGATCGAACTTATCTGTAGAGATCCCCTCCAAGATTTTGGGGATTGACGTACACGCAACAGTATTACGATTTTCTCGAGGCCTGCCCTACCCTGCCTGGCAGGATTGGTTTTGCTTATCGTTATGTTGTCCTGCTAGCTAGAGTAGGGAGATCCCTGTTTGCTAGGCAACGCTTCATAGAAATGATATATTGTATACAAAATAAACTATTTTATTTACAAATAAAGGTTTGTAGAAAACCCATAAAAAGTGACGCATTGTTGTGTATCCAGAAGCGGCGCGTCAATCTAAGATAGCGCTAATGTCATATGCTTTTCAGTAGTATGGGATACCTTAGAGCATATTATAGCTTATGAGATCCGAAAATTTCTCCTATTTATTTCCTGGGAAACGTTGTGTGTAAAGGTAGTCTTTGTATAGTGTAAAGATAGGCGGGGTTCACATGCATTACCTCTTGATAGACTTCGACGCGAGGGGTCTCCTAAGCTAGTTAGTGATCACTTTTAGTCTGTAGTCGTCAAACGGTCGACCTCACCATTAGTTGAACTCAGTATTGGATTCTTGGTCAACGGCCAGTCTGAGTTGGATAAATGGTCATCCAACCGTGGTATGCTAGATCGGCCATAAAATCATATTATAACGATGAGATTCCATATCGGCGGTTAAGTTTGGAATATCATATTGCCATAACCGAGGCGGATATATCGACGTGTTCCTCTGCTCTCTTATCGATTATACCGACGTGTTCTTATTATGTATCTTTTTCTTATTTTGCAATGATTGAAAGATGTTTTCATTTAAAAGATGCATATGTTACTTTAAATGATTGAAAATGATAGATTAAAGTTATTATAACTGTTTACTGAGTATGCTTAGACATTTATCGTATGTTACATTATGAAAATTTGCATCATTTAATTGTTTTGATGATTACTCGTGCATGTATGACTCGCTGTTAGAACGACGTTCATCCTGCTGAGTAACATTCCCTTGTTACTCACCCTATGCTTCACATTTCAGATTATTCAACTCTTGAGGAGCCGTTATTTGAGGAGTCTTTTGAGGAGGTCCCCAAGAAGGATCAGATTGATGTCTTGTCGCCACCATATCTTTAAGGATTAGTAGAAGATCCTAGCGGTTTCTTGTTGTAGATAAGAAACATGTTAGTCTTAGAAATTTTTGTAATTCCATATATTATGAGACTGAGGACTTGGATGATATCAGTGTTTGATGATTGTTTCCGCTTACTCTAGATTCTCGTATATATGTTAGTTAAATGTTTATTCCGCTGCGTATATTTATTTATTTTTTTTTCATAAGTATTATTACTTGTGAATGTTCTATCAGGTTGTGTGATTGATTACCTCACATCTCGAGATTCTGACTGATGAATCATAGGGATTCATGTTGGGATTTTAAGGTGTGACATCATCAATTTTTTCAATTTTGGCAGTTTGTCTTTGCGTACCTATAGGGACCCTATTTTAACAAAAATTTGATAGTTTTTTGGGTGAATGATCAAAGTGAATTTGAAAAAGAAAGTTTTGATTTGAAAATTTGAGAAGTGAAAACACCGAAGAATAGGGAAAGGATGAAACAGTAAAATGTCAGAGTCACACCCAAGGAGTAATGTATGCATTTTACATTGTATGTTGTGTGTAAGTTGGTGAAAGGATATCCAGGGATAATAATTGGGTGCATATTTATTTAAATTTTGTTAGCGTGGAGGCGTTGAGTTATGTTATTTATATTAGGTCGGGTGGCCACAATTGCATGATAGGAAACTGGATATCTGTTGACAACCTTGTATTGTTAATTTCTCTTTTGTTTTAAAATAAAAATGATATATATATACGTAGCTATTTTGTGAGCTGTTAAAGAGTTTATGAATGCCTGAAGGGATAATACATCATTTCATCCGGAGTGATGTACTATCCTGAGATGTACGGTAGGGACCACCAAACTCATACGTGGTATGGAACCCGTATAGGAGTGGAGTCACAACTAGAATTCGGGTCGATCCTTCCTATCTTTACCAGTGAATGTGTATTGTAAAGGTGGTCGTATATGAATAAAGTTGTTTACTTTGAAAATCACATGCACGCCTGATAGGCATAGACGAAGATGATTAGTTAGTGATCATTAATAATCTAATAGTAGTCAAACGTTCTAATACATCGAAAAGAGACCCATTGCTTACGGTCACGTCAAACGGCCAGTCTGAGCCGAATAAATGGTCTTGCAAGTGTGGTAAATAACGACCAGCCACAAAATCAGGAACTTCGATTTTATTGAGAAATATCATGTCCCAACTAGGGGCGATCCAGTCGTGAATCCTAACTCTCTAATTCTATTGCTCCACCATCGTGTATTATATAGCTATTATTTTATTTTGAAATATAAATTGAAAAGCATGCCTGTCATTTCAATGTTGTCAATTATATTTATATAAAAACATAAATATTTAATGAGTACTGATGATTGACGTTATGTGAACTTTTAAACTATTTAGTTGCTCATCCCTAGCTATATGTACCAGTTGATCGTATTTTATTTTGTAAAGCTTTCATGTATTAAAATATTCAGTATGCTTATTCGATCATGTTTAGGAGAGGTTATTAGTAGAAATTGGTTGTAGACTTACTGAGTAACCATTGTTACTCAATCTTTCCTTCCTATTCTTTTTAATTTCAGAACTTTTAGTTACCGAGGCAGGCGCAGAGTCGGCAAGTGAGGAGTATCTAGTTTGTTAGATCGATGACCAGAGTTTATTGCACAATGAGCACTAGGACTACACCCTTTAGTGTGGTTAGTTTCATCTAGGATGTATACAGATTTGGGGTTGAGTATTAAGTACATGTTAGAGTGAAAGTATTTTTGTAATCTGGTATATTATTGAACTTTCGCACTCTGATCTACTTACGTATTAGATATATTTAGTCTTCCATTATTATCTTGTGTTTGCATTTTCTTATATACAGGATTTGTTGTATTTTGGATTATCAGGTTTTCGAGTTTCGTAAAACGCTAACATAAACAAAAAAGTCATGCCCAAATTTTTAGGTGCCACCTAGTACCTTGAGATTTGGCCTTGGGATTTGTGTTAGCATTTGGGGGGCGTCACAGATGGTATCAGAGCATAGCATTAAATCCGTATGGGATATAGATATGTTATGTTTTGGAAATTAAGCTGATACCACAGACATTAGGATAATCATAGAATATCATTAGGGATCTGATATCCGAGCTCATTAGTATTTTCGTATAGAGATTGCAAGCTCCTCTGTATTTAGAAGTCTTTAGAGCCTAGTAAGCCTAAGATAAGATTTTAAGTTCATTTGTAGTAATGAAAATGGTGTTCATTACTAGATTACTCTTTATAATAGTAGTTAATGTTTTCATAAGAATGAGGTTGGCATGGATCTGAGAAGTATTTTACTTCTGATAAATAAAAGATTTTTGAACTTGTAGGCTAGGAAAGATGTAAGGAAACAGAGTTTCAACTGGACCTATGACAAGGAGTCAAACTGGTGGGGAAGACCTACCTAGGTCGAGTAAACTCACTAAGATAGAATAGTTGATAGAAGTAGTCTTGAAGTTATCCCAAAGTTATGCACACATGGAAAGGAGACAATCAAAGATGTTTGAGGCTCAAATGATCATGGTAGGGCAATTGACGAAAAAGTTAGAGAGGATAGAAGAAAAGCTCGACCATTATCTTAAGGATAAATCCCAAAATAATCCAAGGGTAAATATCCCTACACAGGGAGGACTACGAGAGGAAATAGGGATAATACAATCATCGTTTCAAAGCCTAGTAGAAGAAGGACAGTTAGGACGCAATAAGAGGCAAACAATTACGAAACTAGCAAAGTCATGAGACAATCAAAGATGTTTGAGGCTCAAATGATCATGGTAGGGCAATTGACGAAAAAGTTAGAGAGGATAGAAGAAAAGCTCGACCATTATCTTAAGGATAAATCCCAAAATAATCCAAGGGTAAATATCCCTACACAGGGAGGACTACGAGAGGAAATAGGGATAATACAATCATCGTTTCAAAGCCTAGTAGAAGAAGGACAGTTAGGACGCAATAAGAGGCAAACAATTACGAAACTAGCAAAGTCATAGGAAAAATGACCATACGTAAGAAGCGAGATTATAGAAATATCCGTTCAAGAAATGGAAGAGTTTTGTAAGAAACAACAGCATCTAATATTTAATCAGTCGAATAAAAGAATAGTTGCATGTTACTAATGTGGTAAGTTGGGACACAAAGGGAAGCAATGTTCGGGTTCACGTCAACCGATTAAAGATGTGTGGCTTAAAAAGATGTTAGATGGGCCAATTCAAGGAATAATAAGGCCACCGAATTTTAACATGGTTGATGACATGCTTATACCATCACAAACAGACTGAACTAGTTGTCGAAAGCGAGAGGAGATAGAAATACATATGTCCCAAGGATAGACCAGTCAACCCCCGACCTCTCTTCCTTCCAGATCAGACCCGATCAAAAAGCCGATGTATTCGAGGCCAATCACCTTTGGATCAGTTTACCTACAATGTAGAGTTGCTCCACCATCAAGTTGTAGGGTTACCTCATTACTAATTCATAGAACAATTGGAATTCCAGCGAGACCACCAGGGCCAAGAGAACCAACAAGGCAGGTCTAGAGATTACAGGCTCTAGTTTACCAACTGCCCACTCCACAGAAATTTATGAAGACAAAATCGTTGACATGTTATACGTGTGGTCAAGTGGGACATATCAGGAGAGAGTGACATCTATCACAATCGCAAGCAAGGGTTGTGACCCAAGAGGAAATACCTGGCTTCGACGAATTTTTGGAAGGTACAGTTTCTAGTTATAATGTTAAAAATTGGAGTTTTATTCAATACTAATTCCTTTAGATCATATACTTCTGTTAAGATTGTGCACACTTACTAGAGCTAAAAAATGTTGAGACGGGTCGACTAATAAAACTATATACACCACTGTCAAAAAGTTGTTGAGTACTATGAGGTAAAACATGTTGATGAAATAGACACAATAATGTAGGGTAGAAAGGAGTATTATGAGTGAAAATGTATGTTGTGAGGATGAGTGTATTCATAGCATGGTAATAATATGGTATTGAGTTTGTGTGAGTAAAGGCTAACAATAATTGTTAGTAAGTGATGTTTAGAATGATACATTTTGAAGAAGGAATGAGGTTTTTGGAAGATTAAGTAGGAACTTGCATAACATAGGTGTACAATCAAAAACTAAAATTTTGTATGTGAAAAAAATAAAAGAATATTTGGAGGTAAACCCGACGTGTGAAAGATGCATTTCATTAGGAGTAGTAAGGAGTAAATTTATGAATAGTGGAGCATGTTGGATTTGATGATTGTATAAGTTAAAGGTATTGTTAAAAAGATTAGAATTACAGTAGGGAAGAGTTAGATAGAAAAGGTAGTTTTGAAAGTAAGGTGGGCAATGTAAGATGCGAGAAAGGAAAATTTTGTGACAAGATTATATTAATGGTGACTTAATGGAATTGTGAGAAAATAGATGAAGAAGGGGAGATAGCAATATTGCTTATGAATTGAAATTCATGAGAGATAGTTGTAAGATTTGCAAAAGTTAATTGTGGTAATATCAGTATTGGATGATAAGTGAAAATATGTATGATTTAGGCAAAATAAAATTACATGAATAAGGATTAATTGATATTACAATGATATTGAAACAGTAATTAGTCAATGCTGTGATTTTAGGAGTAAAGTAAGAAAGCGTGTGGATTGCAGCTTATGGGACTGTTTGAGGTAATTGAACAGGTAGGCCTATGGGCTTACAGATTGATTCTATCATCGCAACTCGAATAGATTCACGACACGTCCCACGTACCCATGTTGAGGTGATATCGGTATATGGAGAATAAAGGTTTTAATGTGAATTGCGAAGTTAATGTTAGTAAAAACTTGTATTACAGTAGTAGTATGTTTATAGTAAGACTACATATTGAGGAGTGATGTTCATTGTAAATACAAGTACGCATAATAGGCGATGTAGTTGGTAAGGAAAACAAAGATAAAGGATAGAGAAGATGTGAAAAGATTATTGATAGAGATTGGTGGGGAATTGGTATGATGTGAGTTGATTGTTGTCTTAGAGTTATACAAATAATGGATTAGTTGGATTATGAGCTTGAATTAGAGTGATTAATTGATATATATATATATATATATATATATATATTGGATTGATGAAAAATAAGTGATATAAGGTTTATGAATCGAAAATGAGATTAGCTTAGAAACAAGGGTAAATGATAATTGAAGATAAGTATCGTTTATCATACATGTTGAGTTAGTAGGGTGGCAAAGAAGTTCGATAAGGTATGATTTCAAGTTCGAAGATGAATCTTTTATTAAGAAAGGGAGAATGTAATACCCCCAAGTTTCAACTCGTATCTCGAAGAAATCAAATGGTGATATTTTGAGAAAATTTTTGAAAAAGGGACTTAGAGTGAAACACTCGGAGATTGTTATGTTCAATTTCAATGAAAATTGACTTCGCCATTGGATTCAAAAAAGTCTAAATATATACTTTAGCCTGTAAGCAAGTTTGAATTTGAGTTCGAGTGAAAAAGTTCTAAAATTCTCAAATTTCGCGTTGAGTGGGATCAAAATAGTAAATTTTTGTTAGAACAAGAATCAGAAAAATTTGACCGCACCATTTGGTCCTCAACGAAAAATTATTCAAAATGGAATACTCATTTGTTATTTTCCAAATCCGAATAGTCGGGTTAGTATCGAAAATAGAAACGAGTGGAAAATACCAAAAGTACCCTCAGCCCTTTTTTTAAAAGAAAGTTAACTTTCTTTTTATTTCATTTCTTTCTCTCTTCGCTAAAGAACACAAATCAGTCATTTCTCAACCCTAGGGTTTCAACCCACTCTCTTCAAGATTCGTTGAGAACAAGACCAAGTTAGACTTCGGCGAAGAAGGCAAAGTTGTTGACTACGACAAGATCTACGTTCTCACCCCATTCAACCTTCGTTTTCTTTTCTTTCTCTTGGTCCCTCTTTAAAAATAGCGAGTGGGTTCAATTCTAACTTGGAATCTCGTCCAACTAGGAGAAAAGTCATTCTTCATCGTGGAAGGAGGAAGAACACCTCTATCAAAGGTTTCGCAACCAACCCGATCTATTTGGCACCCAAGTTCAATCAATTTCGAAGCTCCAGACTGTCAATCCTTGATCTTCATGATAGCTCATCGTGTCCAACAACCACAACGAGTAAGGGATTCTCAATTCTTAGTAGTAACCTTAGATTTTGAAAATATGTATTTAGGAATCTTTATCGAACATGTGTTGCGTTTATAAATTGTAGAAATCTTTTGTTTAATTTTCAATTTCATGTTAGGAATAGAGATTTGACATGTTTTTATCAAGTTTAAATGTTAAATTTGTGGGTGGGCCAAAGGGTTCGAAGAATGGAAGAGAAACCCAAAAAATGGATCAAAAAATCCAAAGTTCGTGAAATGGTTGAGTGTTGTTGGCAGGAGCTGGCAGTGCCACCGACACCTGTCAAAAACCATTCTGTCTGTCCCACCGACACCGACAAAATCAAGATTCTGCCATCGACAGAAATTTATCAAAACTGACTTCTGATTTTTTTTTTTTTTTTTGCTTCCCTCGTGACTTATACATGTTTTCCCACCCTTTATTTCATTAAAAATATTTAAGTAAATGTCCTCCTTAATTTTTACTTTCCATTTACTTTAAGTTCTTTAAT
This sequence comes from Akebia trifoliata, assembly GCF_017979445.1. Lineage (NCBI taxonomy): Eukaryota > Viridiplantae > Streptophyta > Magnoliopsida > Ranunculales > Lardizabalaceae > Akebia > Akebia trifoliata. Next base: position 20,395,114 of record NC_141382.1, read on the forward strand.
GAAATTAAGGTTTTACCCCCCATTTCGGAACAAGGGGAATGGTTTCAAGATCCAAATCTCAAAAGATAAAAGTTCAAATTTTGGTTTGAAGAACAAAATGTAAATTTTGATATTTTCAGTAAATTTTCAAAAGTTAATATTTTTCGCATTACTTTGAATTAGGCTATAAAATTTATATGGTGTCGAATCTCGTGTTCAAGACTTTCATTTCCAAAAACCCATTTTCAATTCCGAGAACTTTGAGAATCGAGTTTCAGACACTTAGCCAAATTTTTACCAACTTTTCCAATTTTGGCAGTTTGCCTTCGCATACCTATTGGAACCCCGTTTTAACAAAAAATTGATAATTTTTCGAGTGACTAATCAAAGTGAATTTGAAAGCTATAAAAATAAAGGTTTGATTTGAAAATTTGATAAGTGAAAACACCGAAGAATGGGAAAAGGATGAAATGGTAAAATGTCAAAGTCACACCCGAGGGGTGATGTCTGCATTTTATATTGTATGTTGCGTGTAGGTTGGTGAAAGGATTTTCAGGGATAATGATTAGGTACATGTTTATTTTAATTCTGTTATCGCATATGTGCTAAGTTCTGTTATTTATTTTAGGTCAGGTGGCCACAGTTGCATGGTAGGAAACTGGATATCCATTCTCAACCTTGTATTATTAATTTCTCTTTTAATTTGAAATAAAAATGACATATATATAGGTAACTATTTTGTGAGCTGTTAAAGAGTCTGTGAATGCCTGAAGGGATAGTATATCATATCATCCGGAATGATGTACTATCCTGGGATGTACGGTAGGACCACCAAGCTCATAAGTGGTATGAGACGCATATGAAAATGGAGTCACAACTGGAATCCGGGTCCATTCCACTCTATCTTTATCAATGAACGTGTATTATAAAGGTGGTCGTATATGAATGGAGTTGTTTACTTTGAGAATCACATACACACCTGATAGGCATAGACGAAGATGATTAGTCAGTAATCATTAACAATCTAGTAGTAGTCAAATGTTCTGACACATTGAAAAGAGACCCATTGCTTACAGTTACATCAAACGGCCAGCTTAAGCTAGATAAATGATTCCACTAGTGTGGTAAGCATTAACCACCCACAAAATCAAGAACTACGACTTTATTGAGGAATATCATATCCCGACTGGGAACGATCCAGTCGTGAATCCCAACTCTCTAATTCTACTGCTCCACCATTATGTATTATGTATTTATTATTTTATTTTGAAATATAAATTGAAAAGTATGCCTATAATTTTAATGTTGTCAATTATATTTGTATAAAAACGAAAATGTATAATGAGTACTGATGATTGACGTTATGTGAACTTTTAAACTATTTAGTTGATCATCCCTAGCTATATGTACCAGTTAATCGTATTTTATTTTGTAAAGCTTACATGTATTAAAATGTTCAGTATGCTTATTTGATCATGTTGAAGAGTGGTTATTAGTAGGAATTGGTTGTGGACTTACTGGGTAACCATTGTTATTCATCATTTCCTTCCTATTTTTTAATTTCAGAATTTGCAGTTACCGAAGCAGGCGTAGAGTCAGCAAGTGAAGAGTATCTGGTTTGTCAAATCGACGATCAGAGTCTATTGCACTGTGAGCACTAGGGCTATACCATTTAGTGTGGTCAATTTCGTTAAGGATGTATATAGATTTGGGGTTCAGTATTAGGTACATGTTAGAATGAGAGTATTTTTGTAATCCGGTATATTGTTGAACTTCCGCACTCTGATCTACTTACGTATTAGATATATTTAGTCTTCCGCAGTTATCTCGTGTTAACATTTTCTTATGTACAGGAGTTGTTGTATTTTGGATTGTAATGTTTTCGAGTTTCGTGGAACGCTAACATAAACAGAATGAACCATGCTCAAATTTCGAGGTGCTACCTAGTACCTTGAGATTTAGCCTTGGGATTTGTTTTAGCGTTTGGTAGGGCACCAGAGACGTGCACGCAACAGTATTGCGATTTTCTCGAGGCTTAGCCTGTCCTACCTGGCAGGATTGGTTTTGCTTATCACTACGCTGCCCTGCTAGCTAAACTAGGGAGATCCCCGTTCTGACCTGCCCTGCTTGCTGGACAGCGCTTCATAGGCTAATCTGGCCTCAAAAGCTGATCTGTGTCAGTTATCACTTAGCTGGCTTGGACACGTGTAGAATTAAGATCGTTGCGCAATTATTTCCTTTTATAATAGAAAATTGGATATCCATTCTAAAGTCTGTAATATTAATTTCTTATTTGTTCTCAAAGAAAAATTATATATATATATATATACATAGTTATTTTGTAAATTGTTAAAGAGTTTATGAATACTTGAAGGGATAGTCTGTCATATCATCTGGAGTAATATATTATCCTAAGATGTACGGTAAGGAACACGAAGCTTATACGTGATATGAGAGTGGAGTTACAACTAGAATCTAGGTTTATTCCTTTTATCTTTACTAGTGAACTTGTAATGTAAAGGTGGTTGTATAAGAATGATGTTGTATAATGGGAATCACATGCACACCTGATAGGCATAGATGAAAATGATTAGTCAGTGATCACTAACAATCTAGAGTAGTCAAATATTCTGACACATCGAAAAAAGACCTATTGCTTACAATCAAGTCAAACGGCCAGCTTGAGCTGGATAAAGGGTTAATCAACTGTGGTACATTACATCGATCGATCATAAAATCAAGAACTAAAGGCCAGTAAAGTATTGTAACATTATATCTTGACTAGGAGCAATCTAGTCGTAGAATCTCAACTCTCTAATTCCACTACTCTACCATTGGGTATTATGTATTTGTTGCGTTATGTTGACTTATAAAATAAAAAGCATGTTTACTGTTTTAATTTTATCAATTAGATTTGTATAAAAAAATGTTATAGTGAGTACTACTAATTGATGTAATGTGAGTTTTAAAATGTTTAGTTGCTCATCCTTGGTTATATATACTAGTTAATCATAATTTATTCTGTAAAACTTTGCATGCATTGAAATGATTCAGAATATTTAGTCGTTTATGCAAAGAGAGGTTATTGGTAGGAATTGTTTATTTATCTACTGGGTAACCATTGTTACTCACCATTTTCTTCCATTTTTTTAGTTTTAGAGCCTGCAATTGACGAGGCGGGCATAGAACTAACGAGTAAAGACTATCTGGTGGGTCAGATAGATGACTAGAGTCTGTTACCTGGTTAGTACTGGGGCTATACCCCCTAGCAACGTCAGTTAGTCCAGGTTGTATTATAGATTTTGGTGGAGCATTAGGACTTTCGTTAGAGTGAAGAATATGATTATGTATATTAATTTCTTCTTCCATACTCTGGTCTATCGTACGTTATTAGATGTATACAGGTTTCCGTTATTATTCTATTTTGTATATATATATATATATATCTACAGGATGTTATGTATATTGTTTATCAGGTGAAACAGGTTGAATGCCTTGGAATGTTAACATAAACAGATGAAACCATACCGAAATTTCGAGGTGCCACCTAGTGCCTCGAGATCTGACATGGAGCTTTATGTTAGTGTTTCGAGGGACGTCACACAACTCATAATCCCTGCACTAAAATACCTTTACTATCTCAAATTCAAATACAAGAACAATAAGACACATTAGAAGATTAAGAAGAAGAAAATTCAAGAAAAAAAGACTCCAAAGACAAGATAGAGTAAGGACAAGTAATGTGAAAAATCTTCATTCTCTCCCTTCCATCTTCCTTCTTCTATCCACCCTATTTATCTTATTTTATTTTTGGTTTAGAATAGCCAATGATGTAATTCTAACCCTCCCTACCTCAGGTAGATCAAACCTTGGTTCGATCGAAAGTGTAAGGGTTAAAGTTCCTTTTTCAAAATAAAATTATATCATTTTAATCCTTAGTCACAAGTTGCACACAACACAAAAACGTTTTGAGACTATCGATAATTGGCCTTTCTCATTCTATGAGGATGGGCCCATAATTAGAAAGCCCATACTTTTTCTAAATTATGTGAGTTTAAGGTAAAAACATAATGGGGTCTCTTCTTTAGATGAGATTGCATTGAATGCGTCGATTCATTAAGAGTATAAACAATGATAGAGAATCATGGCAACCAATAAGATGAAGGATACATGTCTCGAAAAGACGGCGAGAGTTCATGTCTCCTAAAGAGGGGGTAATTGTAGAGGGAAATAATTGCACAATTATCTAGGTCGTACATGTGTCTAGGTCAATTAAGTGGTACCACGCACAGATCAGCATATGGGGTGCTACCCAGTAGAAGGACAAGCTAAGGTAGAGAGTTTCTAGCCTAACTAGGAGGGTAGCACAACACTGAGCAAGACATGGTCTGCTAAGAAGGGCAGACCCGGTTAAAGAATACTCATAATCTTGATACGCGTCTGCCAAGCCCAGAGATCTCGAAGGAGATTTCCCCAGTATATCATATCCAATCCCAAAGATCCCAATTTCATTTAGGATCCTGTGAATCAAGAGATTCTCAAGGATCACTTCTTGCAAGAAGGGAAAACCCTGATTCAGAAGAAGGATTTATAAATAGCATAATATGCATAGACTTAAGGATCTTTTGGCCGATTGAGAATCTAACAAGTTTTATCTATTATTTCTCTGCTATTCTAACTTGAGTGTCGAAGAGTTTTTAGTAAGTACCACATCGATACTAGCAAAGGGTGGAAAGAGCGACTTCGAATCCGTGAGACAGAGTCCATCAACACCGTTCATCAGAATCTGACCCCACAATCATTATGATTATATAATACAAAAAGTCAATGGAGAGTATTAAGACCTTATTGCTACAAAATTTTAACATTTCATTCATGACTTGTTTATTTGTAATGTTCAAGCAGTGATAGATACAATGGTGACAACCAAGCATTAGTTTTTTCCTCTAAAAGACTGTTTTTCCTTTAGAAGACTGATTTTGAGAATGACAAAGTAATGAAGGAGAAAAAAAAAAAAAAAAAACGAAGGACCACAATTGAAAGTTTTTTCTTATTATAAATATGATAGAAAAATATCCATGAGATTTGGTAGGAAAATAATTGGCGGTTTTGATTGTAAAGCTTCTGAAACCTATTAAATATATAAGAGTAGCGTTCAATGGCCAACAGTTTGGCAAACATTTTGGCAAACACATTTTTCAAAACATGGGTTAGTGGTCTTGGAATGGGCTGATTTTTGGTGAGGATGATCTCTATGGTGAGGAGATCATCATCACCAAAAATCAGCCCATTCCAAAACTTCTAACCTCATCAAAAATGATTTACAAAAAATGGACGGTTCACGATTTTTCAACTTGTAAAATGGGGCTAGAAGTTTTGGAATGAGCTGATTTTTGGTGAGGATGATCTCCTCACCGTAGAGATCATCCTCACCAAAAATCAGCCCATCCCAAGACCTCTAACCCATGTTTTGAAAAAGTGTTTGCCAATATATAAATTATGGCCGACACTCAATACAGCAGCCTTGAAAAATATATATATTTAGAATTTTTAAAGACAAAAATATGTTGTCTCGTTGTCTAGCGAGATGACTCGGCTGAGACGAATGAGATGAGATGAGATGTGCAACCGAGATTTAAAACCATGTAATCAATCATGAGACCGTCAGCGTAAGATGTAGATGATAAAGGCACAAAAAGATAGATCTCTCTCTCTCTCTCTCTCTCTCTTCTACAGCGTCAATTTCTCCATCTCTCTCCCAAGTATCTTAGCCCTCATCAAACTCCCCAACGTACTCACCACCATCTTAGCGTCCTCCCATCTATCCCCAACAGCAATCCTCTTATACAAATAGCTTTCAAACGTCATACGTTGCACATAATCATCACCACACAACTCCACCAAAGCTTCCCTACCTGCATTATTACCGTAAAAAACCCTTTGTAACAAATCCAAAAATCTGAAAGTGCTAAGGTACATCGTATCCCAGTTTTTAAGATACTCTCTCTTCAAATCCTCCTCGTTGATCATCCTCTTACCCTTGTCTGACGCTCGCACGATCGCTTCCCCACACATTCTTCCTGATTTGGCTGCGAAGTAGATACCTTCCCCAGAACATTTCGTCACGTAACCAGCCGAATCACCAATCAGTGCTACACGGCCCTTGACACGTCTCGGTCGTGGATGCTCTGGAATCGGGTGGGCTTCCACCTTAATCACCTTCCCACCTTTAATCTTCTCTTTAACTCTTTCTCTCATCCCTTTTTGATACAACTTAATATCTTGCTTCGAGCATACGGTACCAGTACCCACTGCCACGTGGTCACATTTAGGGAAGACCCATCCGTAAAAGTCAGGTGAGATATCGCTCCCAACGTACATCTCAGCGAGATTTTCATAATACGTCATTTTCTCTTCAGGTAGTTTGATTCGCTCTTGAAACGCGATGGCATAATTGTAATTTCCAGCGTCTATGGATTTGGCTACTCTACTGTTGGCTCCATCTGCGCCGATCACCACGTCTACGCAGAGAGTGTGTTTGGAGCCATTAGTATTGTAGTGGACGATATAGGGAGCATCGATGGAGGAGGAGGAGGAAGGTGGTACCTCGAGATGCGTGAAGAGGGCGGTGATGAGGTTGGCACCGTTGGATTGAGCTCGAGATCGGAGATATGAGTCGAGGATCTCACGGCGAAGCATGGCTATGTACTCGTGGGATTTAAGAGTCTTCCCGAAATCAACAGTGAGATTAGAGGGAGAGATGATCTTCATGTGGGTCACTTTGCGGTCGATCAGATCGGGAGGGATAGAGAACTCATCAAGCATACAAAGAGGAATAGCGCCTCCGCATGGCTTCGAACCGGCTGGGCTACGTTCGATAAGGAAGGTCTCGATGCCACCAGCGGAGAGGGTCTCTGCGGCGCAGGAGCCAGCTGGACCACCACCTATAACGGCGGCTCGGAGCTTACGTCCGGAGATTTGTGTGCCAGATTTAGCGGTGATGATTAGGGATTGATGTTTTTGTGGTGGGGATGATTTGGGGGTGAAGAGAGATTTCGGATGAAGAAGATGACGATGGGTTGTTAGTAGTGTTGTAGCCATTGGTGTTGTGAGATTAGGTTTAGGGTTTTGATTTCGTTATTAGAATTAGAAAAGTCAAGTGGAGGGTGTATCTATTTTTTCTCTGATAACCATCAAAGACAAAAACTGTTAATATTTTTTAATTAATTTCTTTCTAAAATGCGCGCATCTGTAAGTGTAATGCGGGTCAATGGTCGTAAAACTGTAATGGACCGCATTTCAACATTGCAACGGCTAACACGCCCACTACAACTGTTTGGCTTCAGGCGCTCCATCAATTAAAACTTACCGTTTAGATTACATAAGAAGATTATGTTTCGAGGAAGAATGATGTTGGAGTGACTTTCAACTTTACATCGATTCACACTTTGCTGATGTTGATGTGTACATAATCAAATCATACATGCTTTTCATCGAGAAACAACTGTGAAGTACCCATGCCCCCCACAAAGTGTTAATCAAGTAAATTATTAACATCACTCCAGTACGACTCTAGCTTCTACAAGATCAATACTACCCTTTTAACGAAGAATAATGATGAATGCATGTGGTTCGATATGTGGCTAACGTGGTAAGGACACAGAACCACACATCTTTTTCTTATGAATCCCGATGAAAAAGATCCACTACTACACTGAGCAGGATAAGAGGTGCTCATGTTTTAATTTTTATCGTCAGTTTTCAAGCTTTAATTTTCACGAAAAGATATGCAAAAATTTTATAAAGGTATGTAACGTCGGTTTTATGAAATATCGACGTACAAAACTCTTTCTTTTCGTGATATTTCGCGCGAACTCTAGGAAGATTTATAATGACAGCTTTTACTTAAATCGACATTATAAAAAATAATATATATTAGGTTCGTAGGGATGGTGTTGACTGATTGGGTATGTTATATCAGTTTCTATGTAGTAGCTTGATAACAACTAACGAAGATTCGAATCAGACTTCATTATATCCTATTCTTGATATTTCTTAAGCTAAATGAAACAATTATGTATTACGTTTGTAATACTTGTTTTATGTAATTCTGTTTTTCAAGTGGTAAGACTCGTCATTGGAGTAAAACCTTATGAACTATACTTGCAGGCCATCCTGTTCCAGCTAATGATGCTGTTGCTCAAGCTACTAAAGATCTCGATCTACTGTATAAGGGTAAACAAGCACTACCGGCCAAGGAAGGCATGCCTTATATCCCTTGCAAAGGTCAGACAACTCATCTTCTTAAATCCACATATTATCCCAAAAGAGTATCCCAGTGCTGCCAAGTTTTTTGAATCAAAATCAAGAATCAGAAATTCTAGGATTTGGACTCGTGTGTGCCGTCATGCACTAAGTTTGAACTAACTCTGGTGGATATGCACACATTTGCGATAACAAAAGACCTTTTGGATAAAGCGTCGCTGTAATTGTAGTAATCATTTAATGATTTCTACATGTAAAAATTGTGAATGGATGACCTTTAAAACTGAAGTTCCATATGGTGAGAAATTGATGAATTTCAGACATTTCAATGTGTTTTTAATCATAAAATAGAAGAACCAATTGATGATAGAGTAAAGCATAGCGTATAGAATGTTGTTCACCTCATAAACTATTAAAGCAAATGAGAAGACATCAATACTCTTTGCATATGCTTCTCTACGATAAACCTCAGGTGCCATATAGTGATCTGTCAAAAGAGAAGCATTAGAGAAAACTTAAAATTTTCAGAAAAAACTTAATTTTCAAGTGGTTAAAGAAATGGTATATCTCAAAGTCAGTACCGTTAAGGTGCCCTGCTTCATCTTGTAAGACATTTCTGTAAAATTAACAGAGGATAAAAGGAAATGGTGTCATGAGAATTTTTTTAAAAGCTTGCACTGAAATTAATTCTCCGAGGTATCAACAGAAGTTTAATGCGTAATGGTCCAAGTTGCAGTACCTTGGTGTCAGTGCCAACTCATTTTATTTGTTTAAAATGTATACATCCATTTTCTATCTTCTAGCCCAATAGTTATGTTAGGTGTTATGTATCCTTGTGTTAAATTTTTTGAGAATTTTGGTGTCTTCACATGTGAAGCAGATGTGCCACTAAATTAAAATTATTTTCCTTTTTTTTTTGGTTATCTGCAGGGAAAGGCTGATGAGGGAAATCAAAGTAAAAGGATGAGGATTTAAGTTATCTAACTGAGTTCAACATGATTTGTAAATTACTTTTTGAGTTTTTTTATGCTTAGTAATTTTTTCCTTACCTGCTGAGCAAGCATACCATGGCACCATGCCAATAGTGTTTGTAAAATTGGAACCTTTTACCATACACATTCTCTTGCAGCGAAAGCTTGCAAAGTCTCTCTCCCCCTTTATTTTGTCCCTTTCCACTGTTTTACTTATCACAGTTCATGTGAGCTTTACATACTTTGTGTAGTTGTTGACAGGAAAGTTGTTATTTTCCAAGTCATTTCTTTGGGATCATTCAATACTTTCCACATTAAGAGATCCCATATAGACTGGGCAAACTGGTGATATTAATTGAATCATCAAATGAGGGGCTTTTATTGGATTTTTTTTTTCTTTTTTTCTATTTCTTTTAATTTTCTGCAGGGGAGATGTGTATGTACCAGCACATGCATCTTTAATGGATCAGCCAAAGCAAAATTGAATCGCAGTCATCAGTCGCCAGCATATTTGGACTCGTTTTTAATTTTCTCTGTTGGATTATTGTGACATTTAATATTTATTATGTATTAGTTATATCTAGTTGAAGCTTTTAGACTTCAAGTCTTTAAATGGTACTACAATTGTTTGACAAGATATACCTTTTCAATAAATGTTTATCTTCTTTATTAATTTATCAAAATCAGAGTTGAGTCTACTATCTTATCTGCTGCAGCATTGCTTCTTTTAGTTACTAGAGGGATAGATGGGGCACCTACAATGATCTGAAAATGCAAACTTTTTCTTAGGAGGTTTTGCATAATTCCTGCCCTGTGGACTTGGTGCGAAGATGTAGTGGATTCAATTTTGCTTCAAGATGCCCTTGCTGCAAAGATAGATCACCTATTCTTCTCATGTGCTTTTATGGCTAAAGTATGTAGATTCTTTTATGGCTGAAGTATGTAGATTCTTCACTCTTCATCTTCTTAATTCAACGATGACAATGAATAGAAGAAAGTAAGATCACAGAGTGCAACTAAACAACGCCATTGATGCACCTTATCAGAGTGAGATAGTGAAGTAATCTAGGGATCTTTATCTCTTTGATTGCATACCATTTCCACCATAGTACTACTTAGTAATTTCATGTGAGAAAATTTTGCCCCAAGATGGTAGCAGAAAAACAACAAAAGTCTCTCTGCTTAGGTTCTCTTGTGTTCTAATATACTCATATGTTCTTAATTTCTCTTATGCAGGATGAAGGGCATCTCCTAAACGACGTTGGAATGCTGAGTGCTCCTTTTCCTAAGCACTGGAAGGAGGGAAAGAATGGGTTTTACTGTGCAGGGCTTGCAAAGAGAGGCCTGGCTGGGGTTTCAATGGATGCACAAAACATGGCTGAGGACATAAAGAAGAGTATTGGTTAGAAGAAGAAAAAACTATAGTTTTAGTATTGTTATGAAGTAGTCATGTTTATGGATGTATGAGAGAGCAAGGGAAGTTTAGGGCTACTTCTATATAGTAGCAGTTTTGGCTTGGCATAATTATATCTCCTGATGTAGTGATGTGTAAGAACAGTTTCTTTATCAATAGTAAAGTGTTGTTTTGATAGTTACAAATGAAAATTTTCATTTTTCTTCCAAAATTTATTTGGAATGCTCATAAGCAATGCCTTAAAGGTACCCTCCGACTCTGGTTTGAATGTGCTAATCCAATTATTTACCACAGTGCCACCTCAAGTTTGACAACTGCATTAGCGTCGAAGTCTTCAATATGAGCGTGAATTCCCCTGGTGACAACCTTTACCTTTCAAATGTACATAGTACCAAAAGAAATCACCAAAAATAAAAAATTAAAATTAAAATTAAAAAATCACCAAAAGAAATGCTGAAAAAAGTTGCATCAAACATACAATTGATTTCATTAGAATGGGTAAATTTCAATCTAGTACAATATCCAACTACAAGATGAATGATACAATCATAAATTCAATTCATTTATATTGGGAATAATTTCATAGCACGAACTTCCTCACAGTGGAATCAAAGATCTCTCTCAGATTCTTCTTCACAACTTCATCTACAAATACAAACTCGATCGAGTTACTCCCCAGTTGAAAGAAATCATCCTTTTCAAAACCTTTATAGTTCACATATAAACAAATAAGAATTTGGTTAAAGAATTACACCAAAAAGGAATTGTAATTTGTTATTTAAAAATATATGGTTGCAAACATCAAACCAGAATCTTAGATGACTTCAACTTTCTCCATTCTTCCTCTTCAAAGCAAATAGCATGGCCGATCCTTTGAGGAAGAAAGTCCAACATTGCTTTGAAATCCAATGCAATAAATAGAAATCCAAAATCCCTATAACCATGGAAACTAAAAACTGACCAAAACAATTAGTCTCAACTACTCATGAAGCACCTTTGGAGTAGTTCGTAGCACCACATAAACAATGTTCTCAGCAGCAAAATCTTCGATAACCTGTTCCACAAGTAAACACTGAATTTAATTGTATATGAAAGTGAAATTTTTCAAAAGAGTGATTCCCTAACTTCAGTAAAATCACCAAAGAAATAACAAAAGGTCAAACTCCAGATGTTAGTGAGAAATAAAATTATATGAATCCAATATTTGCTTTGACCACACTCGGACATAGAGCAATATACCTACCTGAAGTGCAAAGGAGATAATTACTTATGCAAATGGAACATTACTGAAGAGTACCTATTAAAAGCATAGATTATCACCACAACAACAAATCCTTATCCCAAATATTTGGGATCCACTAAATGAATCTTGTTCCTCCATTCCACTCTAATCCAAAGGCAAGGCTTCTACTACTAAGAGTGAGTACATATCTATTTTCACTATCTCCATGTATGTTCTTTTGGGTCTTCCTCTCATTCTTTTAGGGACCTTCAACTTGAATATTTCTTCTAACTGGGATCCGAATTGGCCTTTATTGAACATAGACAAACCATCTTAGCTGTTAGATCTATGCTGATCCAATGATCCCGATAAGTTGTATGGATGTTGGTTTGAGAATTTGGCCGTTGATCCCTTCCCATATAATTATATAAGTAAAAATACTAATTATATAAGTAATGAGCACTGGAGAAACACTAGAGAACCTACAATGAGATCTTACGAGCTAATAGAAGCCATACATATATCCTAAATACAAAAGATTCCAATCTGAAACCCACTCAAAACAAACATTCTAAAAACCCCTCCTCCCCCAAGTACCAATTTCATATCAACAATTCATATCACAATAACAACAAAACATATAAGAAGTACTATAAATCTATAAATAAAGTGCACAAAAAACGAACATATCCACTGATTTTGCACTTGATTTACATAAAATGTTCATTCTTTAAATGCCCTACTACTATTGCAGTTCAATAGTTAATCTGAATTTGGTACTCGGGTTCTTCATATTTGTTATGGATAAACTGCTTTGGTTTAGTATTTTTTTCGTCAATTTGCTTCTCTATGGTGTTAATTATATATCAATGCAACATGGAACCAACAAATCACAATCATAGCTATCATAACTCATGAGAAAGAAATCAAAGAAAACAAGACCATTATCCACCTTCACAGTATTTCAAAAAAAAAAAACAAAAAACAAAAAACAAGTTCTATATAAAACATATGAAACCAAATTGTGATATAAATGTCACAGAATCTCCAAATTACAAATCTTCAAGGTTCATTTAAACTAGATTTATTCCATGGAAATTCAGAACACGAGCTTGGGTTCAATAATTGGTTAAATTAAGCTGAAAAAATAAATCAAGTTTTTCTAAATCAAAGCTAGAAGAAAACAAAACATCCGAAGCAATTGAACACTAACACTGAAAAATGTTCAAAAATACCTCATTCTGAATCGAAGTAGCTGAATCAGACTGTCCGATCTTTCTTGGATCGATTCTGCAAAACGAAAGAGTATATAAGAGAGTAATAGGTCAGGGTTACTAGTGAATTGTGATTAAAACCCTAGAAATCAAGAGGAAGGAAGAAGACGAAGTTGATTCAGACCTCCAGCAAATCGTCGTCGTTAGCAGAGAGGAATCGTCGTCGTTAGCAAAGACGAAGTTGATTAAGACCTCCATAGATCATCGTCTCTTCGATCTGTGTTTTCGATGGCAGATCGAAGAGTTTGTCGATTTGGGTTTTTCGAAGAGGAACGAAGAAGAAGATGATAATCTGATATGTTTGTCGATTGAAGAGGGAGGTAGTTGCAAATAAACAAATTTCGTTCGTTTATTTCAATTGTAAAGTAAATTTCGATCTGGACCGCAGATCTAACCAAAATTGGACAGTTGAATTAATTTGTAGAGATGTGAGTATATATTTTTGTCGTCCAAACGCGGCCCTATATATATATGGGTGGCATTCTTTTGACAAAATCCTAAACAATATTCTACACAAAGCATTTTATCTTATATGGGTTAAAATTTTCAAAATCGGCTGATTTTTTGTGAGAATGATCTCTACGGTGAGAAAATCATACTCACAAAAAATCAATCAATTCTGAAACTTCTAACCCTATTTTACAAAATGAAGAATCGTGAACCGTCAATTTTTACCGTTATTTTGTAATCACTTTTCATGGGGTTAAAAGTTTCAGAATTGGCTGATTTTTTGTGAGGATGATCTACTGACTATAGAGACCATCCTCACAAAAAAACAATCTATTCCAAAACTTTTTAGTCATATAAGACAAAACTTTGTCTAAATATTGTCTAGGATTTTGTCAAAGGAATGCTAATATATATATATATATATATATATATATATATATATATATATATATAAAGTTTTTACTTATATGGCTAAAAAATTTCGAAATAGACTGATTTTTTGTGAGAATGATCTCTATACTGATCATCCTCACAAAAAATCAGTCAATTCTAAAACTTCTAACCCCATGAAAATTGGTTACAAACTAATGGTAAAATATTGACGATTTAAGATTCTTCAACTTATAAATTAGGGTTAGAAATTTTAGAATTGATTAATTATATTGTGAAGATGATTTTCTCACCATAAAGATCATTTTCACAAAAAAATCAGCCCATTCAAAAACTTTTAACTCATATAAGATAAAATACTTTGTTTAGGATTTTGTCAAAAGAACGTTACCCATGTATATATGACTTTCTCTTTTCAGCTTCAATTAAGTTATTCTTTTATTTGTGTTCCGAATCTACTCTAGTTAAATATGAAGAAAAGAAATAATTTTATAATTTCATCGAGACCGACAGTATTGGCATGGAAGGATTTTGAAAATTGTGAAAACTTCAAATTGATAAGTTAAAAAATGAAGGAAAGTAACAAGGCAGATGTAGCGCTCCCGAAACACTAACATAAAGCCTCATGTCAAATCTCGAGGTATTAGGTGGTGCCTCAAAATTTCGGCATGGTTTTCTCTGTTTATGTTAGCATTCCAAGACACTAAATACCTACTGTACCTTATAAACAATATACATTATATCCTGTATATATATATACAAAATATAATATTAGCAAAAGCCTATATACATCTAATAACGACCGATAGATCAAAGTGCGGAAGAATAAACAAAATACTAGATTATATAAAACTTCTTACTCTAACAAAAGTCTTAACGCTCAATACAAAATCCATAATACTCCTAGATGAACTGATACCACTAGGAGGTATAGCCCCATTACTCAACAGGTAACAAACTCTGGTCATCTATCTGACCTACCAGATAATCCTCACTCGTGCTCTATACCTACCTTGCAAAGTTTCGGATCTAAAACTAAAAGATAAAGAAGGAAAATGTGAGTAACAATGATTACCCAGTAGGGAAGCAAACAATTTATGCCAATAACTTCTTCTAACATGAACGAATAAACATACTGAATCATTTTAACATACGCAAAGTTTTACAAAATAAACTACGATTAACTGGTAAATATAGTCAAGGATGAGTAACTAAACATTTATAAACTCACAGTACATCAATCAATAATGCTCATTATAATATTTTCTTTTTGTACAATCTAATTGACCAAATGAAAGCATTAAACATGCATTTCATTTTATATATCAAAATAAGGCAATAGATACATAATACACAAGGGTAGAGTAGTAGAATTAGAAGTTGGGATTTACGACTACATCGTTCCCAGTCAGGACATGATATTACAATACTTTATTGACTTTTAGTTCCTAATTTTGTGGTCGATCGCTATATTTACCACACTTGGTTGACCATTTATACGACTCAAGCTGGTCATTTGACGTGACTTTAAGCAATGGGTCTTTTTTCGATGTGTCTGAACGTTCGATTATTATAGATTGTTAGTGATCACTAACTAATCATCTTTTTCTATGCCTATCAGGCGTGCATGTGATTCCCAAATATACAACTCTATTCGTGTATGACCACATTTACATTACAAGTTCATTAATAAAGATAGAAAGAAATAAATCTGGATTCTATTTGTGACTCTACTTTCATACGTGTCCCATACCACGTATGAGTTTGGTTGTCCCTACTGTACATCCCAAGATAGTTTATCACTCCGGATAATATGACAGACTATCCCTTTAGGCATTCACAAGCTCTTTGACAGTTCACAAAATAGTTATATATACATATCATTTCCTTTCTTTGAAAACAAATATGAATTTTTCTTTGAAAATAAATAAGAAATTAACATTACAGAGTTAAGAATGGATATCCAATTTCCTACCATACAATTGTGGTCACATGGCCTAAAATAAATAACAGTATAAAAAAGTAACCCAACGTCTCGCGCTAATAGAAAGTAAATAAACATGCACATCACTTCGTGACAATAGAAAGCAAATTAACCTTGGATATTTATTCATCAACCCATACATATCATCACAATGTAAAGTGCAGATATCACCCCTCGGGTGTGATTCTGACATTTTACCATTTTATACATTTTTTCCCTTTTTTCGATTCTTACACTTTTTACTTTTTCAAATACATCATTCATTTTTCAATGTTCATTCACTCAATATGAGTTCATTGAATATTAAATTCTTTTCCAAACTTTGAAATTTATTTTTATCAATTAAATTGAAAAATTACAAAATTGTGATCAAAATGGGATTTGAGTAGTGCACAAAACCCAACTAGCTGTACTAATCTAGTGAAATGTCCTACCTACGTATAATTTGTTATAAAATACAATTAAACACATCAAATATGAATGTCCGAGTGTGAATTTGAAATAACAAAAATAATTTTTTATTTTTGAAAACATATTACAAGTTTTCGTTAAAATTTTAATGCAATTTTCACAATCTATTGTTATTAATAGAAATTAAGAGTCCTTACAAATCTTTGTGCGAGAGAATTGAAGTACATGCACGAAAATCGAGATGATCAGTGGAGAAATCAAGGTGGATTGGATGTTGAGGTAACTGATTTTTGAATCTGACCTAGTGATTTTGAAGATCTTAATACCGTCGTCCTTTCTCCCTTCTACAACGGATGACGATTTAGCTTCAAAATAGATGAAATTTGATATTTAAAAGTAGAAATCCCCTTATCTCATACGAAAGATTTTTAACGAAACGGAAAGAAAAAGAAAAAGAATTGGGTGGGTTTTATAGAGGTCGACGCTGCGGACGTTTTTCCCTTCTTCATCGGAAGTTGATGACAACCTGTTTACAACAAATTTAAGGTTGAAAGTTAGGAGAAAAACAAAAATTTTAAAAATTAAACTCTTGACTGGTTTTATGCGTTAAAAGAAAATATAAATAGTGATTTTAATTTTAAAAATGATTTATATAAGTTGCAGGACGAAATCGATATTTTTTATATTATTTCGTTTGACGATAACTTGACCATCCATACTCCAAAGTGATGAATGAATACTTTATTTTGTATAATTTTTCGTTCCAGATCTAATGGTATGGTCAAATTCTATAAATTCTATCTCTAACAAAAGTTCACTTTTTCAACCTGATAGGACCCTAAAATTGACGTCATTTCCATTTTTTATGATAATTCAATTTTTTCGACTCCAAAAATGACAAGTAAATAGTCCATTTTCAATAATTTTTCGTTACGAACTCAATAGTGTGATTGAATTTTAAAAATTCTTGATCTATAAAAAAGTCATTATTTTAACTTGGTCCAACTCAAAAATCTATGATTTTGTAACTTTTCTGTTCAAACTTGCATTTGAGCGTGCTTATAGGTTAAAGTATGTTTTCTGACTATTTTAAATCCAATGGTTAGGTCAGATTTCATTAAAAATGATTTGAACAAAATCCTAATGTTTGGCCATAAGTCCCATTTTAGGATTTTCTCAAACTTCAACTATTTTTTCTCGATATACGAATAAAAAACTTAGGATTTTACAGCAGAAGCAATCACTATGTGCTATAGTTGTTGAAGTTCAATTTCAAGTCATAAATTAAGTGTTTGAAGAAACCCACAAATCGATAAGCAATCACTGTGTGCAAGCTATTGCTGATCGAAGTTCAATTATATATATTTCTGGATTAATATGACCAAGAAGCAAAAGAAAACTATATATAATATGGTTTATAACGTCGATTTTATAAAAAAAATCGACGTTATAAACTCTATATTTCACGATTTTATAAGCGATGTTATTTTCATTATTTTTTATTTCAATTATAACATCGGTTTTACAAAAAAAAAAAACTGATGTATAAAGTTAGTGGAATTTTTTGTAATATTGTATTTTAATTTTTTAAAATATAATGTTGGTTTTTAATAGTACCGACATTATATAGTTGATGGTATTTTCGTAATAATTTTAGTTTTAATTATAGCGTCTGTATTCAGTGAAATCGATGTTATAAAATTGATAGCATTTTTTTAATATTTTATTTTTAATTATAACATCAGTATTTAATGAAATCGACGTTATATTGAATTTTTTGTTTTAAACTGTAACGTCAATTTTCAATAAAATCGATGTTATATAATTTGATGACATTTTTCATAATTATGCCTTTTAATTATAATAACGATTTTAGGTAAAATCAAAGTTATACACTTTTTAAAAATTAGGGCTTTTCGTTTCATTCTCTCACTTTCGCGTTTCTGTTCTCTTGCTTTAAAACTCTTCATTTTCCCTCAATCTCTCAAGCTTGATCTACTTTCTCAATCTTTTAGCTTTCTTCTTTCTCAATCTTTGATCAACTTTCTTCTCCCTTAAGCTCTACTTAACTTGAACGACTCATATATCGATCCCTTTGTTGCCTTATACATGTCATTCTAAAACCCAACTCTCTCGAACTCGATAGGTGATGTAGATACGTAGGTTCCAAAACTTTTTGAGAGGTTTTGAGTTCATCTACACGGGTTTAGGAGTTGTCACCATTCAATTAAAATGTGAATTGACACTATAAAAGAATTTTTTTTTAATTTTGTTTTGTTGGCTTATAGTGACTCACATATCCAAAAGATAAGGGGAATGGTCTATCTAGATTTCTAAGGTAAAGAAGTTCAGTTGAGGGACAAGGAATGTCTTAGTCACCTTGTCCCACCCATCCGAAGATGGTTACTAATATATGACCATAAGTAAAGATTAGAAACTTTTAACTTGATTTTGAAAAAAAACGAAGAAAATTATGAAGAAAATTAAGAAATCAAACAACTATAGTCTAGTTCTAGAAAATAAACAAAACAAAACAATTAGCAAACTAAAACAGAAAGTGTGCTTGTTGGAATTTTTTGTGAGCCTATGATTTTGATGAGAATCCATATGGATTTCACCTTCTTAGATCCAAGGGTTCTTTTAAAATGTCATGTACTCACTTGAGAGTATCTTCTTGTTGGTTTAGTCTTTAGGAGGTTTTCATGAGTTGGACATCACCATGGAAAGACTAAGGACCTTATGCATGAGATGTGTCGTCTTTGAGACTGTTTTTATTAGCTTAAGGAGTTAAGGTGTAAATCTAGGTAGATCTATACTTTTGACCCTTAACTGTTTTAAAGAAAACAAAATAAATGTGTGTGCATGTTGTGTATGCATGTAATGGATTATAAAGAGAAAATTATCTCCGAGGAAGGATTACACTCTAGCTTTTAAGCCATTAGAAAAAAATAAAAACATCTATTCTAAAAATTTAACTTGCAATAAAAATTAAAGAAAATAAAAAACATCTACAGTAGGAATCTAAAACTTATAAGAAAAATATTATTTAAATAAAAACACTATTTATCGTCATTTTAAACAGATCGAAATCAGCTAACGTATTTTGATGAAAATTTTGGATTTTCTCCTGAAGTTCAACCTTAGATTCGTAGCGAACGGGACGCCGTCAACTTTCGATGCAAAAGAAAAAAACGTCTGCAACCTCGTCTTACAAAACCCACCCAGTTTCCTTTCGTTTTCTCTCATTTTTCACCCCGTATCGTAAAAAATCAACTATAGATAATACAGGAGTTTCGAAACTTCGACCCTAAGTTTCATTTATTTTGAGGCCAACCCGTCTTCCGTCGTAGAGAGGAGAAATGACGACAGCATTGAGATCTTCGAAATCACCGGGTCAAATTCAAAAATTAATCGTTTCAAAATTTGATTTACCTGGATTTTCGCATTGATCATCTTGATTTCTGCACATGCGCTTCGATCCTATCGTATAGATAATTATAAGGACTCTTAATTTCTATTGGTAATCGTAGATTGTGAAAATTGTATATAGGGTTTTTATAAAAAATTTATATTGGATTTAAAAATTATAGAATTTTTGTTTCGTTATTTCAAATTCACGCAAAAACTTACATATTTGATATATTTAATTGTATTTTATAACGAACTATACGTGGGTAGGATATTTTACCAGGTTATTTCCGCTAGTTGGGTTATGTGCGTTGCTCGGATCCTGTTTTAATCAAAATTTTATAAAATTTCAATGTTATTGATGAAAATGAATTTCATAGTTAGACAATGATTTAATATTCAATGAACTCATATTGAGTTAATGAATATTAGAAAGTGGATATTTTGTTTCGAAAGATTGAAAACTGTAAATATCGAAAAAAAGGAAAAGGGGATAAAACGATAAAATGTAAGAATCACACATGAGATGTGATGTCTGCATTTTATATTATAATGCTGTGTGTAGGTTGGTGAAGGGATATCCAGGATAATGATTGGTTACATGTTTATTAAAATTCTGTTGGCGTAGAAGCTCCGAGTTTTGTTATTTATTTTAGATCGGGTGGCCACAATTGCATGGTAAGAAACTGGATATCCATTCTCAACTTTGTAATGTTAATTTCTCATTTGTTTTCAAATAAATTTTTTTAATTATTTTCAAAGAAAGGAAATGATATATTTATACGTAGCTATTTTGTGAGCTGTTAAAGAGTCTATGAATGCTTGAAGAGATAGTACGTCATATCATCCAGAATGGTATACTATCCTGAGATGTACGGTAAGGACCACCAAGGTCATAAGTGGTATGGAACGCGTATGAGAGTGAAGTCACAACTAGAATTCGGGTTCATTCCACTCTATCTTTACCAGTAAATGTGTATTATAAAGGTGGTCGTATACGAACATTCTGACACATTGAAAAGAAATTCATTACTTAGGGTCACATCAAATAGCCAGTTTGAGTTGAATAAATGGTCTCGCAAGTATGATAAATAGTGAACAGTCACAAAATCAGGAACTACAATTTTATTAAGGAATATCATGTCCCAATTGGAAGCGATCCAATCGTGAATCCTAACTCTCTAATTTCACTACTCCACCATTGTGTATTATGTATCTGTTGCCTTATTTTGATATATAAAATAAAATATATGTTTAATGTTTCCATTTGGTCAATTAGATTTGTATAAAAAGAAAATGTTATAGTAGGTACTATTGATTGATATAATGTGAGTTTTAAAAAGTTTAGTTGCTCATCCTAGCTATATGTACCAGTTAATCATAGATTCTTCTATAAAACTTTGCATATTTTAAAATGATTCAGTATGTTTATTCGTTCATTTTAGAAAAGGTTATTGGCAGAAATTGTTTACTTCCCTACTAGGTAATCATTGTTACTCACCCTTTCCTTCTCTATTTTTTTTAGTTTAAGATTCAGAGCTTGGCGAGGTAGGTATAGAGCACGAGTGAGGATCATCTAGTGGGTAAAATAGACAACCAGAGTTCGTCACCTGGTGAGTATTGGGGCTATACCCCCTAGTGGTGTCGATTTGTCCAGAAGTATTATAGATTTTGTACTGAGCGTTAGGATTTTTGTTAGATTGAGGAATGTTTGTATAATCCTGTATTTTGTTTATCCTTCCACACTCTGATCTATCGTACGTTATTAGATGTATATAGGCTTCCGCTAGTAATATATTTTCTATGTATATGCAGGATAATGTATGTCGTCTATCAGGTGCAGGTTGAACGCCTTGGAAAACTAACATAAATAGAAGAGACCATGCTGAAATTTCGAGGCGCCACCTTGTGCCTCAAGATCTGACATAGGGGCTTTGTGTTAGTGTTTGGCGGGACGCCACATAAACCTTCTTGGATAATTAATTAAGAAACGTTACAAAGAACCTAATATAAGAGAGTTTATTACAGAAAATTAAATCTATCTAAAATGAAATAAAAATGAAAGCAAAATAGAAAATAAAATGGTCTTGGAGTTGTGATGATTTTTTAAGCTTTTTCTTTAAAAATTGCTCAAACCTATAAAAAGAAACAGAAAATCAAAAACTAAACAAAACAAAGAAATGAAAACAAAAATGGAAGATACTATTACAATCCAGAGATCACCAAAAAGATATTGTGAAAATTAGAGGAACAACTTCCAAAATTTTACCAACGTGCCTTGATAGTTCTAGGCGACGAGGTAATGACATCACCTTTGATCATAAGATTTTCACAGTGATCTTTTACTGGTTCACTGATTGCAATGGAAATTTTTTTGATTTTTTGTTTGAAATTTTTTTGGATTGACAGAAAATAGAAATAGAATAATAAAAATATATGGTGAAAATGAACTTTAAATAAACTTAAAACTACTACACCTTTCCCTGATAGCAACACCAAAATTCTGATGGGGCTATCGTTGTCTTTCCCATAGAAGTTATAAATGTAAATTTCCTTGACTTGTGAGACAAGTAAGGGATTGAACTTTTAGAAAAAGAGGGAAGAATTAAGCCAAGATTTCAAAATTAATCTAAGCCAACAAATAAATTAATTTTTGTATGTTTGAAATATCCAAAAGAAAATAAAACTTATTAGAAATTAAACTAATAGAAGATAAAATAAAGCTAAACTATAGAGGGAAATACTATTAGAAATGGATCCACTTAAAGAAAATTACTAAACCAAAATCTAGTTCTTAACCTCTTTATAACTCAATCATAAGGGCCTTGGTGTTAGCTCCTTAGATTGAAAGATTTAATAAGATAAATCAGATTTAAAAAAAATACTAAAGTAGAATTATTTTACTCTCTAATATGTGAATCTCTTACTACCAAATGTCTATATTAAGCATGCTACATCTTGAGCTAATATAAGAATGAAGCATCTAGGTTAAGCATAAAAAGTGTAAGAGTTTATTTCTATCCTTAATTCATAGGAGTGGATAAGTCTTGAAGAAAATTCATAAATATTAAAGAAAATTAAGAGGCAAGAAAACTAAATATAACAAAGTAATCTTACTCTAAGCTTCTCCACTTTCCAATGGAAAGGAGATTAACCTAAGATCATTGAAAGTGATAGAGAAAGATAGATGAAGAAAAACAAGCTTTACTTTATTGAATAAAGATATTTACACTCTCTTCTTTACTTTCTCACTTACAAATTTACAGAACTTTAATGGAACCTAAACTAGAAATGGAATATATAAAAGAAATAACCAAGGGCCTTAGGTTAAAGGAAGAAGGATAAAAGGCCAAGAGATGGGTTATTTTTACATTGAGAAATACTTTATTTATAGAAATCCTAGGTTCTAAAAGGATTTATTCTTAGTTGTCTTAGCTATTACGGATAAGATCACGTGCGGAATACACTTCCATGATTTTAGGGAACTCCAACCGCGGTACACCGCATTGTCAAAATGGCTCACAACGCTGTAGTTGGGTTGAAACATTGGGTCTCAAAATTTGGCCAGGATGTTTGATTGGTCCTCCAGATTGTAATGCAATGTCTATTTTTTGATTGGGGTTCCCAATTTGATGGTTTAACTTTTGATTTATATAGTGAACATATGTAAACAAGATTTTTTGACAAATGCAATTATTATGCATAATTAAGTCTAATTAACATGGAAGAATATGCAATGTGATATTTTAAGGCTTAACATGTTTACTTAATATAGAGAAATGATGACAATAACCGAGATAAATTCTTGAAAAAAATACAGATAAATCAGTGTTTTGAAATACTAATTAGATGCACACCTCAGTGTTGTCTTATCTGGTTTTAGGTTTTGAGAAAAACTTAATAGTGAGTGAGAATCAAATATTAAAGAAGGATTTTTGATGGAAAATTTAGATAAAGTTGATGGGCATTATCGACTTTTCATTACCACTTTACTTCGCCATTTTCTAATTTTGCAATTATGAAAAGCACCTCATTAGGTACTTTGCAAAATTGTGGTTGCTCACCTCAAAAATTGATCACAATTTTTTGTGAAATGGATCTAAGAGATCCAAACGAGCTTTAATAACCGCAAAAGTGCTAAAAGTGTTGTTATAAGCATTATCAAAGACCCATTTTAATTTCTAAAATGACATCTACAAGGCCTAAATCTTTCATATCAAAATTCTTTGATAAAACTCTTTTAGTATATTTAATAATATAAATGTTAGTACCCATAATTAATTTGTCATCTACATATAAATAAACAATCACGTGTGAAAAATTTATATTTTTTTAAATATATATATTTATCACAGTCATTTATTTTAAAACCATTGATCAATATTGCATTGTTAAATTTTGCATTTCATTGTTTAAGAACCTATTTTAAATCATACAAAAATTTAACTAGTTTACAAACTTTATGCTCTTGACCTTTAACCACAAATTCTTCAAGTTGATCTATGTATATTTATTTATTTAATCAGTATTTAAGAAAATAATTTTAATATCTATTTGATAGAATTTCTAATTTATACAAGGTCGTTATTACTATTAATATTCTAATTGATGTTATTCTAGTTAATGATAAATAAGTGTTAAAGAAATTTGATAATTCCTTTTGTTTATACCCTTTTAGCTACTAGTCTAGTCTTATATCTATTAATAGTCCCATTTAATTTTAAAGATCTGTTTACATCCTATTATTTTATTATTGGGAGGTAAATCCTCTAGTTCCCAAGAATGATTTTGCATTATAGATTCAATTTCACTATTAATGGCTTCTTTTTAATAAGTAGTTTTCGGATTAGACATAGTTTCTTTAAAATTATAAAATCTGGTTCAAATGAAGTTGTTACTTTATTCTTTTTACTTCTTCTAGGTTCTAAGTCATTTTCTAAGTTATTTTGATTACTACTTGAACCTACTTCAAATTTTCTTTTATGAGTATGACTAAAATTAACTTAAAGGAAAAATATCTTCATAAAATCCAGCATCTCTAGATTCAAGAATAATATTCTCAACACCTAACACATTAGATTTAAAAACAAGAAATCTATAAGCACTTCCATTGCTAGCATAACCTATAAGCACACAATCAATAGTTTTAAATTGAAGTTTAGTTCTTTTAGGTAATAAAACTATAACTTTTATTAAGCACCCCCATACTTTTAAGTATTTAAAAAATGAAAATTTACATTTTTAAAGCTCATAAGACGTTTTATCCAATTTCTTTAAAGTATTTTATTTAAAATATAATTTGCTGATAAAACTACGTCACCCCAAATTTTTTAAAGAAGACTTGAACTATTTAACATTATATTAAAAATGTCTTTTAGAGTCCTATTCTTTTTTCTGTTATGTCATTTTGTTGGGGAGTATAGGGTGCAGATGTTTGATAAATTATTCTATAATTTTCATAAAATTCATTTACAGAATTAGAATCATATTCTCCACCCCTATTTGATTTAAGAATTTTAATTTTTCTAGAAAGTTGATTTTCTATTTCATTTTTATAAATTCAAAATTTATTTAGTACTTTATCTTTACTACTTAGTAAATAAACATAACATAATCTAGTGTTATCATCAATAAAAGTAATGATATATTTTTTTTACCATATCTAATTTGAGTAAACTTAAAATCACACAAATCACTATGAATTAATGCAAGAGGTTCGTGAAATCTTTTAATAGAATGAAAGTGTTTTCTTTAAAATTTTGATTATATGCAAATTTCACATTTATATTTTTTATCTATTTCAAACTTAAGTAAAAGTTCTAATTAATCATTCTTTGCAAAGATCCAAAATTTTCATGTCCTGGTCTAACATGAAAAACATTAATAATTCAAGAATATATGCAAAAGAAACAATTTTATTATTCATTTCAACAGATACATTCAATTTGAACAATCCACAACTCAAATATCCCTTTCACACAAACATTCAATTTTTTTATTAAGACAAATTTGTTTGATTCAAACATTAATTTAAAATCCTTTTTACTCTGTAATGACACAGATACTACATTCTTTCGAATCTCTAGTACATATTGGACATCATTCAAGGTGAAAATCCTTCCTGACGTGAACTTCAACCCAATTTTTTAATATTTCGTAGTTGAGGAAGTAGAAAACTTTTTCATGTACAACTATTATCTATTCTCTACCTTATGATATATAGAGAATACATTTCTGTTAGAGTAGATGTGTCTAGTGGTCCCAAGGTCCACCCACCAATCTTTGTTATCATTCACAAAGTTTACTTCTGAAATAACTATTGAAAGATTTTCTATTTCGACCACATTCGCTTGACCAGGCTAGTTAAGTTTAAAAGAATCATGTTCCTTGCACTTTCGACAATCCTTTACTTGATGTCCATATTTCTCCCACACAAAGCATTTTCCTACCATATTCTTGAAATTTTTGTTTTGGGATCATTGTTCTTTCATTTATGATTTTTATAGGAATTGGGTTTGGGTTTAGATGAATTTTCTTCCTCAACATTTCCGTTGGACTTCATAGATGAAATCACAACTTTCTTTTCATTAGTTTTGTTATCTTCTTCGATTTTTAACCTCACAATTAAATTCTCAATATGCATTTCCTTTCATTTATGCTTAAGGTCTTTCCAAGACAGTGGAAGTTTTTCAATTATAGATGTGACTTAGAAAGGTTCACTAATTGACATACTTTCGACATTAATCTCATGAATTGAAATTTGAAAATCTTGGATTTGATTTCCAACTATTTTGGAATCTATCATTTTAAAATCTAAGAATCTAGCAGTAACAAATTTCTTTATTCCATCATCTTCCATTTTGTATTTTTTGTCTACGAATTCCTAAAGCAGTTTTGCAATTTGAATATGTGAGTACACTTTGTATAATACATTATATAGTCCATTTAGAATATAGTTTCGACGTAAGAAGTCTGAATATTTCCAAGCTTTTGATGCAACAATTATAGTCGCATCTCCCACATTCTCATTAGGAACATAAAACTTTTCTTTTAGAACATGGGCTAGATTCAAGGTAGTAAGATAAAATAACATTTTTTGTTGCTATCTTTTGAAGTCACTACCATCAAATCTTTCTAGTTTCTCTTGATGATTCATTTTCTAGAAAAATAAAAGGGATTTACACTTAATAAAATATATCTTAAGATTATTGGGTGCAAATCAGTTTTATAAGAAAATAAATCAAATAGAGATTGAATGAGAAGTTAAGTAGAATCCAAATTAAAAGTTAGGAAAGAGAGAAAAAAGAAATACAGAAAATTAAAAGAACTTATCGATTTGAAGAAACAGATTGAGATCAAGGCTTCACGTTTAACACTATGTCCTTAAGACAGATTTCGCTCCTACTTCCATGTCAACAGTTCTTAAACGTCTATCTCCTAGGATACAATGATGTATAACAGAGAGGGTAGCACTCCAGTCTTTATTTATATGGAATCCAAAAATATTTTGTACTCTCCTTAATATATCACAAATAAATAAATAAGACAATGGGAGCGATTAAACTATAATTGATTGAATGTGTTTTGACTCGAAAAGTCTCACACGAATTTACTTGAGAATAATGGAATTTATATGATCTTTTTGAATCATCACTTATTTATAAATAATGAGGAGGTCCAACGTTCTAAGAGGTGTGTCCACTAAGGGGTGTGAATAGTTAAAAGGGTGTCTCAATGGTAAAGCTTGACCAAAATTGAACCAATGCCTTTTAGGTGTTGTTTGAAATTTGCGACTCCTCTATGGAACACCTTAATTGAATAACTTAATAACTACTTAACGTATTTTCCCATGAGTGATTAGTAACTTATTAAGTTAGTCCTAACCAATTACAATTAACTCAAAATTTTCTAATTCATCCTTAAAAATCCAATATAATATATGTTTCAAGTCTAACTTTGGCTTAGTATCTTCAAAATTTTCAGAATTTCCTATGAATGAGATGATGACTGCTATTTGTGTAAATTGAGTTTTCTTGTACGGTAATTGTGAAGATGAAGTTTAGTGTCTCAATTGTTGAGCTTGGTAATTACAATGCTTTACAATCACACATATTTCCTCCTTTGGTGCATTGTTTAGTTGCAGGTTCTTGGAAGTGACAACAAAATGGATTTTTCCATTGATGGATACCGTAGACGACGCTCAAGCTGCTCATACACGTATTTTATCATCATGTCAATTGTCTTTTATGCATTTTATGATCTTTGTATTATGTAATTTATGGAGTTTATAATATAGTTTCACGTTCATTTATTTTTGCAGGTGTTTTTTATTTTACAATTTTATTTTGTTTTTGAAGGATTACTTCTGATTGATGCCGTATCCATGCGATTAATGGGCATCTTAACTATTAAAAGTTGCTATTTCCACACCAACTTCTGCTAACACCACATCAACTGTGTACGTTGGTAATTTACATAGGAATTAATGAGGCATTATCAAAAGTTGGTATGGCAATAATAGCTTTCTTATTATATTAAAAAATAAATAAATATGGCAATGAATATTTTAAAAATGCCATTCATACAAATTAAAAGAAAAAAAAATAAAGAATTGTACTACCTACAGCTATAAAATAGCCAATAAAAGAATTGTAAAAAAATATTAATTAATTAAAATATGACTGAAGATAGTTTATAAATTGCCTGTAATTGTATTTTTAAAATTATTAATTAATTTTCAAAAATGAATTTAGCGACAATTCTATAACTGTCGCAAACAGTAATTCGACCCAATAAGTTTCATATTCACACAATTTCCAATGATTTTTTTGAGCTTTATTTCAATGTTTTAAGCATGGATATATGGATACAATTAGCGGTGATGGTGAAATTGACGGAAAAGTTGCCGTTAATTTAATTAGCGACCCCAAAATTATCAATGTTTCTTTAAATTTACGATAATCACTTTTTCGACGATTTCATGGGTTTTACAACGATTTTAAATTGTCGGCAATGGGTTTTTTTTTGTTACATTGTCAAAAAAATTTAATTTTCAAAATTACTTGTCGACTGGCCATTTACACTTATTTTTTTAAAAAAAGAATGATAACGACTCTAAATCACATAGTGTGGGATTTTCTATACTCGAAAATCTTGTAGCTACAACCCTTTAGAGAAGTGAAGTGCTAAATCATGTTTAAATCCCACACATACCCTTCCAAAAAAAAAAATGGGTGCCCTCCTAAATTTGCAGGTTTGCATGAAGCTAGTCCTAAGTTATTTTTCATTGGTCTATAAGAAAAGATTGAGATTATGGGGGGCATTTCATCATTTAGAAAGCATAAAGGATATTATATGAAATAATCATAAAAACGTAGTGTGGTATCTCTAACTCATCCCGACGTTACCGTCGCTTATAACGTACGGTACGTATTGTTTGAATATTATTAATTAAACATTAAAGAATGAAAATGCGTGGTACATGCAGCCTTTGACAAAAACCAAAAAAACAAAGTCAGAGAGTTGGTGGAATCCCAGCTCTGCTCCCAACAGCAGATGTAAGGTCGGATGTGTATCCCGAGGAACAGAATCTACGGTTCTTTTACCATGCCACCCCCTGTCAGGTCGAGTTAAAAAATCATCATTTAGTCTTCTCTGACAACTCACTAAAATTGTCTCTCTCTTTTGACTATATTGAATCACTCTACTCTAATAATCAGATCAGGTATCTCTCCCCTCCCTCAGCCCTCTTCCAGTTCCAGCTCCTCTGTTGTGTGAGAAATCGGAACACCCTTTCTCTTCATCTTTTTCAAGCTTTTTAATTTACCATCTTGCATGCTTTCTAGTTTTCTTCTTTTCAATTAGAATCTTGATTGGTTTCTGATATATGATTTCTTCATTTTAATTTCTCCTTTCTAATAATATATATATATATATAGTTGGTCACTGTACTTGATTGATATAACCATGGATGTAGTTTATATTTAAAGGTTAAGGTTAATTAATGTAAATGCAAGAAAATCATATTTATGTTTAGTGCTATTAGCTGACCTCACTAATTCCACTAAAGAAAGCTAGTGGTAGATTTTTAACCGTACCATGATATGATTGCAACATAGTATGGTACATGAGATACACTGAATCATATTTGGCGTTTCTCATAGTTAATGGTAAGTTGTGATGGCAGGTAGGTACCAATAACTAAGGTAAAGTCTATGGCTGATGATATCATATATCTGAGTTCAATTCCTGTCTGCCAACATCTTGAATTATTGATCTTATTAGAGCAACTTCAACCCACATCTCTAAATTTTTCCTCCAAAAAATTTAGAGAAGATACTTACCTTTGAACTCCAAGCGGCCTCTTCTCTAAAACACTATTCATTCACTTCAAAAAGTTGAAAAGAGAATAAGGCAAAAATGATATTTCAAACATGATTCATGATAATATTACTCGCCTAGTGGCATATTCAATCGACTCTCTGACGTGGACAAGTTCGAGAACTGTAAATCTGTACGCCTCGGGATACACGATTACACTTCTCCAAAAAAAGTGTATCCTGAGGGAGCCGTGTATCCCTAGGCGTACAGATCTATTGTTCCCGGACTTGTCCACGTCAAGGAGTCGATTGAGTATGCCACCTGGCGAGTCATATTATCACGACTCTTAAAACAGGTTCCATGGAAAGAGAAGGTCAAAAATGGTATTTGTGGAAAAAAGGCGGATAAAATGAGTATTTAAAAACATGAAAAGTGATTTATAGAGGCCCACTCTCCAGATTTTTATATTTGGATATGTAAACAGTGATTTTGAGGGGGTTTCTCTAAAATAGAGACCGGTTGGAGTTCTGTTTGGACGTCTCTATCTCTAAATTTAGAGTTTTAGAGATTCGTTGGAGTTGCTCTTAAAAACAGGCTTACTGAACTAAAAAAATAGCAAGTTGTAAAGCATGGAAGGTTGTAGTAATTATTAGGAGTGATTATTAGAAGATTAGTATTATTAGATATTTAGAAAGTTAATATTATCAGTTAGGATTTTCTAAATTAGGAAAGTCTAGGTTCAATATACTTTTCTTCTATGTTTAGCTCTAGTAGTTTTCGATATAAACTCACCAAGGGTTCTTGTAATGGTATCCAAAAAATTAACAATAAAATTCAGTTTCTACACTAAGGTCTATATCCATGGAAACAAAGATAGAGAGCTTCCCATATAAGATCAAGTAGGGTATTAGAGTGCCAGGGTAAATGGTTTGTCCATATTCAACACTCCTCAACATCTACATCTCTCACTTTCTAAAACAACCAAGGAAATAGTATACTTTAGGTACACTACATATTTTGGCAGATTTTTCTATGTAGGGAAGGTTATGGGAAATTTTTAATCAACATTTCGAGTTGATGTGAGTTATTTGCATGCAAAAAAAAAAAAAAGAAACGTAATTTTGTTAAGAAGTTAACTAAGAAATCTTGGAAAATATATGGTGACGAAAGTTGGTAAGTTGAGCAAAACTAATCTACATAATGAAAAGTAAATGCTCTGTTGAATGTGGTGAATATCTGGGGTGGATTCCTTGCTCTTTCTTTATGTTTATATGGTTAGCTTATCAACTCACTAGATCTAATCGATGCCATCTATTTTGAGCTTCTAGTTCCCTTGTTCAATGCATCGTAGTTATATGAAGAACCTGCAATATACCCTTATGGCAAGTTCTTCCAATTCATTGTTAAGATTGTTGCTAGCTTCATTCTTGATATGTTAAGATCCCTTACTCAACATGGTAATCCTTTGGATGTATTGCCAACTGCTCTTGTTTTACTTCTTGTTCATTTCGGAGCTGTTCCTCCTCAACCACCATGAGGTTTGCTTCCTAGTTCGTAATTGAAATCAAACTTTCCTTCATCTTGCCTGGACATATAGATAATTAAATTCTGCATCTTCTTTCTTTTTTATTTATTTATTAAGAATCACAAATTCATTTTGTAGACTTTTTCTTCTTTTCATGTTGGATAACTATAGATAACCTTGTTTGCATGTGTAGTATGGCATTCAGAAGAAAATTGACTATGCAACTTATCTTTTATTTATTCATCTGTTATGTGATTTGGTGAATATAATCACAGAGAAATATGGAGAACACCATGGAAGATAAGCTTCTTGGATCAAAGGAGAAAGATACAAAGGACTTGAAACTAAGAGTTTGGACAGAATCAAAAAAGTTCTGGAGGGTTGCATTTCCTGCCATGATCACAAGAATAACGTCATTTGGAATCCTTGTGGTAACACAGTCATTTATGGGACACATCGGTGAAGTAGAGCTTGCTTCATATGCACTCGTCCAAATCATTCTTGTACGATTTGCAAATGGAGTATTGGTATGTTCTGGGTGTATATCTTTGTTGTATATTTTTTGCTAAGCTTTTGTTGGATATAATCAGTAGATTGAAAAATGAAACAATGGTATACAATAGTATAAAGATGCCCGTGATCTGTTTCATAATGATAAAACATTCACTCTCTTTTTTTTGGTTTTAATTGTTCTCCATCGATTTGGTCTGTTTTAATGATCATTTTCAGTTAGGCATGTCAAGTGCCCTCGAAACACTATGTGGCCAGGCATTCGGAGCAAGGCAATACCACATGATGGGAGTCTACATGCAACGTTCATGGATCGTTGTTCTTATTACTGCAACCCTTTTAATTCCTTTCTTCATCTACACAACACCCATTTTAAGGCTTCTTGGTGAGGAAGAGGAGTTATCGATAGTAGCAGGAAAAATTTCTCCATGGTTCATCCCAATTCTCTACTATTTTGTCTTCAATTTCACAATGCAAATGTACTTACAAGCCCAACTCAAAAACTCAATCATTGGGTGGCTATCTACTGCTGCATTTGTGATGCACTTGATATTGTCTTGGCTCTTTGTCGATAAACTAAACTTGGGGATACCTGGTGCAATGGGCGCTATGATCATCTCAACTTGGTCTGTGACAATTGGGGAACTTGTTTATGTCATTGGAGGTTGGTGTCCTGACACATGGAAAGGATTCTCCAAAAGTGCATTCTATGAACTTTTTCCTGTCATGAAGCTCTCGGCATCCTCTGGTGTGATGCTTTGGTAAGTTTAACTCTTAGCTTATCCTTCCTCTTTAAACTTATGTGTTTTGGTTTAATTTAGATACCCTCCATTCAAAAGTGTCCTTCCAACTCATCAATCTGGATTGTTCATTGTATGGGTGGGTGGGTCCTTCCTTAGATGGTCATCGCCCGAATTTTAATTCTGATGAGTAAATTTTTAATATGGGCATTTGACTCAAATCAGAAACCACTATTTAACACTGCATAAGAATTTCACTCAATGCTAATTAACACTAAGTTGGAGCTGAAGTTGAAGGGCCACAGGAAATACCTGATGGATTATCAGATAAGGATATAGATGTAAATGATCTCATCAACTGTTTAAATTTTAAACTAACTTTCAATTTAAGAAAATGTTAGTTTGAACTTCATTCCTACTAATTATTAGTAAATGATGTAGATAGTACCCTTATCTGCATCATGCCTATTGCTCACCATGGCATGTAATATATATATGGGTCCCGTTCGGCACCCTACACTTTACCCTACGCTTTACCCAGAGGCGGAGCTAGTAAGGAGCTGGTGGGGGCAATTGCCCCCACCAAACTTTGAGACACCCCTATATTTTCAACTAATTACATGCCCCTTTGTCCCCACTCCCTCACCTTTCTCCCCATTTGCCCCCACACCCTCACCTCCCTCCAATTTTTGCCCCCACAGAACTTTGAGACACCGCTATATTTTCGACTAATTACATGCCCCATTTGTCTCCATTCCCTCACCTCTCTCCCCATTTGCCCTTAAACCCTCACCTCCCCCCAATTTTGCCCCCACAAAACTTTAAGACACCCCTATATTTTCAACTAATCACATGCCCCATTTGTCTCCATTCCCTCACCTCTCTCCCCATTTGCCCTTACACCCTCACCTCCCTTCAATTTTTGCCCCCAAAGAATTTTGAGACACCCCTATATTTTCAACTAATTACATGCCCCATTTCTCTCCACTCCCTCACCTCTTCAATTTTTTGTTGATGACATTGACTCTTGACCGGGACTTATCAAATTTTAATTGGAAATGACCTAAATATCATTTTCTTCAACTTCTAACTAAAAACCTCTTAATTTCTCCCTAAAACCATTCATCTTCACTAAACAACTAACTATAGTTTGCCCCCACTACAAGAAAATCCTGGCACCGCCCTTGGCTTTACCCTACGTGTTTTGTCCTACATGGGTTAGAAGTTTTGGAATAGGCTGATTTTTGGTGAGGAGATCACCCTCACCAAAAATCAGCCCATTCCAAAACTTCTAACCCCAAAAAAAATGGTTTAAAAAAAATGGACGGTCCACGATTTTTCAACTTGTAAACATGGGGTTAGAAATTTCGGAATGGGCTGATTTTTGGTGAGGAGGATCTTCTAACCGTAGAGATCATCCTCACCAAAAATCAGCCCATTCCAAAACTTCTAACCCATGTAGGACAAAACACGTAGGGTAAAGCATAGGGTGCCAAACATTTCCCTATATTATATATTTTCACTTAATGCACCAAGAATTAGTGAAAAAATAACCGACCAAATCTAGTAGTTTTCGAATCACTAATATGGGTATATTGAGGTTAATTTAGTCAAGATCATTGTCCTATTATTTATAATAAATTTTCTTGTTTAGATGAGTTGGTTTTGAACGTGTGAATTCATGGTTATTAATAATCCTCATGTTTACAACAACATTTAATTTACAGGTAACATCATGTAATTACTTAACAGCAATCTCACATTTGTGTCTCGTGTTTCTTAATCTTGCATAGCTTAGAGTTGTGGTACAATGCAGTTCTTATCTTACTGGCGGGGTACATGAAAAACGCTAAGATTTCCATTGCTGCGTTCTCTATCTGGTATGTTCTCATTAATTAACTTGCCATATTACTCTTGTTCTCACTCTCTTGCTGACCATAAATCAAATCCTCTACTAACTAACCAATTGTCTACATATGAAATTGCAGCCTCAACATAGTGGCTTGGCAATTGATGATATTCCTTGGTTTCTTAACTGCTGCATCGTATGGTTTTCTTTCTTTCTTTCTTTCTTTGGGGGAGTATGGATTCTTTAACCTTTGATTTAGCTATCAGTAATTTCTTAATAACTGTACTTGTAAAATTTATTTCTCAGTGTACGGATCTCAAATGAACTTGGGAGAGGGGATGCAAAAGCTGCAAAATTTTCTATTAAAGTTGTCATGACTACTTCAATAACTCTTGGTGTGATATTTTGGATTCTATCTTTGGTTTTTGGCCCTGTCATATCCTATGCATTTTCAAGTAGCGCAGAGGTGGCAAAAGCGGTCTCAAGTCTCTCAGTTCTATTAGCTTTCTCTGTTTTGCTCAACAGTGTTAGACCAGTACTTACAGGCAAGCTTCAATTCTCTAACAACTATTCTTCAACTAGGTATTTTGATAAAACATTTCACCTTGTTATGCCAACTCCATCATATTGCCTCTCATCCAAATCCCATAGGCATAGCCCAATTTTTTTTTTTTTATTATTATAAAATTTTGAGAGCTTCTATATTGCCACACCAACTTTTGCTAATGCCACCCCAAGATGTGTGCTAATTCTTTGTTGAGTTACATATGAATTGAGGTGGCATTAATAAAAGTTGGTGTGACAATAGAAGCTCTCTTAATTTTCTGTATTTTTATACTAATATTTCTAAATTTTGTGAGCAGGGGTGGCTATTGGTGCTGGTTGGCAAGCTCTGGTGGCTTACATGAACATTGCCTGCTACTATGTAGTTGGGATACCTATAGGAATTTTGCTTGCTTATGAAGCCCATCTGGAAATTAGGGTACGAACCATATCATCTGATCATCATCATCATTTTATAGGGAAATTACCAAAACAGAACGAAGTTTCTAGAAAATTATCGGACCAGCATATTTTGAAAACATTTCCCAAATTGGTAAAGTTACTGCATTGAGAATTAAAATTTTTTTTTTTTCCAAACCATCACATTTTCCTTCTTGACCACAGTATTCTCTTATAGACTGATAAAAATGACTTTAAATGTCCTCATCTTCAACCAGTTACAGAAAACCCAAAACTGGTCGTCTACAAGCTCTATGGTAAATTATTTTAATCTATTAAAAACCTCATTGTCAATCCATCATTTTCAACCTTGCCTTGTTCCTTTGTAGAAACCTTTGATTTTCTATGAGAAATTCCCTCATCTTCTACATCAAAAATCATTTCTCGTTCTTCAGGTTTGAAAAGCAGGGTAGAAACCTCATCTTCAACCTGATTTTGGGAAGAAAACAAGTAAAAAATCTCAGGTTGGAAATTCTTTTTACTGGTTTGGAAATCCTTTTATCGACCCCCCCAAAAAAATAAAAAAGTGACTAGATTTTTTTTCACTGGTTTGGAAATTCTTTTATTTAGAGTAACATTTTTCAAATGTGTTGGTCCGGTGATTAACTAATCTTTTCCGCACACACCCTTATTATAATCCTCACTATTATTTTCTTATCCTAACTATTCGAGATCAGAAACAGGATTCCATTTCCCTAACTCATCTCTCTCACACACACACACACACACATATTTGTTGACTCAGTTGTTTGCTTCTTTGTTTATTTTGTAGGGTATTTGGATTGGAATGTTATGTGGGGTGGCATTACTAACCATTGTTCTTATTTACATCACTTGGAGAACTGATTGGGATGCCCAGGTAAACACTAGAAAATAAGTGCAAACATAAAGAAATAAAATATATAAATTGAGGTAAAACAGGTGATAAACATCAACTATTTCAATTTTAACAAAGTTTTTCTTCTAACCAAACTCCAAACAGAGCTTTTGCATTACTAATTTTGTCCCTCTAAAACTGTTTGGGTTATAATTAATTTTTTTTTTTTAATTTCCTTTACAGGTACAGACAGCAACGGCACGCCTCAACAAATGGTTATTGCCACCTTCTCAAGAGTCAGATGACAGCACATCTCACGCTTAAGGGAACAGTAACCTCCATTTCTCTCTGAGGACCATTACTTAAATTTTTTTTTTCCCTGAAAATAATTTTGTTCATTAGAAACTTTTGCTCTAATTTTTTTTTTTTTTGTGCGTGGAGATTCTTCACTGAAAATTTTTCAGGAAAAAGAAATTGCCAGTCTAATAATCAGACCACCATTTTGGGCTAAATATTAGGGAAAATTACTTAATGAACCCTGATGGGGGATTCCTTTCTAAGCAACCCCACCAATTTTATCATGGTAATTTGATAATCAACTTTGCAAGCTTTTGTTTTCTTAATGGACCTCACTCTCCTTTCAGTCGATGTGAAGATTGAAAATTCATATCATTGTGATCAACCTTTGACCTAATCGTTGAGATCGACCTTTTACAACAAACAAGATAAAAAATTCAAATTGTCGAGATTAACCATTTTACAATCATCCATCTTGACGTTTGAACATGAATCACGGAAATCAATGATTCAAATTGTCAAGATTGTTGATCTCAACAGTTTGAATCATTGATCTCAAGAATATGGTGAAGGGTGAGAGGGCATTAAGAAAGAAAGATTTTATTAACTGACTTCCAAGATACCTCAACAAAACTTGGGGTGCATTCAGAAAAATGCCCATATTGTAGGGTCTTTTGAATATTTGAAAACTCCCTATGTTTTCAAAATTTTAAGATATGTCTCATTTGAACTTGGTCTTTTGTGATAGACCACCAAAATAAAACTACTTGTTGTACCTTTAACAAAAAGGAAAAAAAAAATTCTTCATTTCTCTTCTCAAAACATGTTTAGGTAAGGTAGGATTTTTTAAGAAGTAGAAAACGAAACAAAAATTTGTTGAAAAATTCAAAGGTTTTAAGATGAATAGTTAAAAAAAGAAAAAAGAAAAATCATAAGTAAAAGTAACCAATGTTTTGGCTAGAGGATGAAAGAAGTTATTTAAGTTGTGGGCTACATTTTATAAGTGAAGATCGCTTGTATAGATTCAACACATCGGGTACGTCAAATATTCACCCAAACATTGAGTGGTTTGCCTACAAATTATGAAAATTTCCCAAAACTTTTTAAAATTCTTCTATATATCATAATGTAACTACATTATATATCTGTCATGACCTAGATTTTTATTCTAAAAAAAAGCAAATCTTAGTATAGAAGGAAATAATTGCGCAGTTATTTAGATCGTACACGTATCTAGGTCGATTGAGTGGTACCATGTGCAGATCAACATACGGGTGCTACCTATAGACATCCCATTTTTGCACTCGTCTGATTAATTAATTCGTCAACCTGATCGCGACGATTCCCAATGATGGATGATTATTCCAATGCTCTATTTGGTTATTAGATATGTTTCAAAAATTTGGATGAGGCATCTCAAACTAACAAAATTGTAGAAATCACGCTACGTTAGGAAAATATAATCCCAAAAACATATAAATCATCATCTTCTTGACAAAAAGAAGTTTCACGGTAAAAATCACTAAAAAATGACTAAATTACCAAAATACCCCTAATCTCAAAACATCCCTAGAGCCTATATTACGATTAAAAAATCTTTTTAAACACATAAAACAATAAATCAAAATCAAATAAATCATTTTGTCAATTTTCATAAAATTCGACAAAATTACGAAAATGCCCCTTATAAGTTCACAATCATTTCGCACAAAAAATTTCATAAATGACACAAACCAATATTCCCATTGAATTCCTTACGAAAATTCGATTCCAAAATATCCTGGAATATTAAAAAACTACTTAAAACGCAAAAATTCCTCTCCGAGGGCAAAATAGTAATTTAACAATTTTAGTAATTAAAAATTCTGAAATTAATAATTAAAATATTAATTAATGTAAAATGAAATCTTAATTAAAATTAAAGTCAATCAAGTGAGACTTAAGTCAAAATCCTAAAATCTAGTCAATTAAGTAAGACTAAAGTCAAAATCCAAAATTCTAGTAAATCAAGTGAGACTTAAGTCAAAACCCTAATCAATCTAATAAGACCAAAGTCAAACCTTAACCCTAATAGAATTCTAATTAAACTCTAAAACTATCTAATAGAATTTTAATTAAACTCTAAAACTATCTAAAAGAAATATAATTAAACTCTAAAACTATCTAAAAGAAACATAATCTAACTCTAACTCTATCTAAAAAGCTCTTAAAAAAATCTATAAATAAGGGTCTCTACAACCTATTTTCGTATCCAAGAGAAAATTCTAGAAAAAGTAGGTCAAGGAGCCTCCCCAACCTTCCCAAAATCCTAATTTTGAAACCCTAGCTCCTTACCTAACATCCATACCCCAACTTTAGCTCAAAAAACATCCAAAAACCTTTCCAAAACACCTTGAAATCTATAAAAAAATAAAAAACTCACAGATCTAAGAAGAAGATACCTCAACTTGGAGATCAGAAATCAAATAGCAAGGAAATACATACAAGGATACTCTCTGTCAGTGTTGAGAAAATTGTTGTAATCCGCAAGGTAATTTTCTTTTTTATTTTTTATTATTATTATTTGTTGTTTTTTGTTCTATTGTGCAATGTAATCATTTTTGGGAATTAGTAAGACCGACGTTTGTCGGGCAGGGTTAGTGCCTAACACCTTCCAACCCCGTAATGTGATCCCCGAACTTAGTATTTTTACCTTTATTTAAAAAAAAAAATTTGGATGAAATTTTTTTAGCACGTTACTATGCATGGGTGGCGAGTTGTGAAAATAAATTATTTGTAAGTAATGTGCTAAGAAACAAAAAAATTGTCTTTTTTAATGTTGTTTGTGATGAGGAGAGAATTCCAAGAAAATCAGAAAAACAATCGCAAAAAAAAAAAAAATTTCTATGCGTGGTGTGCCATTAGTAGAAAACGATTTTTTATTTTTTTTATTTATATCTTCTTCTCATATAATTATTTGTGAGTGATGCATCAAGAAACAAAAAAAAATGTCTTTTTTAATGTTGTTCGTGATGAGGAGAGGATTTCAAGAAAAAAATCAAATATATATATATATATATATTTCGTATGGTGTGCCATTAGCAAAAAAAACGTTTTTCAATCTTTTATCTTCTTCTCCACTCATGCTGAAAAACAACAAACAAAGAGGACGTTTTTCTCTCTCTCTCTCTCTCTCTCATTCTCCTTTTGTTTTTCTCTCTTAAATTTCAAGAACCATGTTTGATTCCATATTCGAGCTGATCTTTCTTCCGAATTCTAATGTCAGTTTTTGGAATTTGTTTTCTGGGGTTTCTGATTTGATTTCTATCTTGATTGGAAATGGGTTTTTCTTTGAGAAATCTATTGGTTGAATCTTGAATGAGAGAAGAAATGTGTTGGAAGAGTAGAGGAGAAAGCCAAGGTCACTCCTTTTAACATGTCAAGAACATCAGTTTCATATCCTACTTCACTATTCCAACAAATACCACATCTTTCAGCCATTCTTCAATATTTGGGATGGAG
Organism: Akebia trifoliata; assembly: GCF_017979445.1. Lineage (NCBI taxonomy): Eukaryota > Viridiplantae > Streptophyta > Magnoliopsida > Ranunculales > Lardizabalaceae > Akebia > Akebia trifoliata. Next base: position 20,435,443 of record NC_141382.1, read on the forward strand.
TTCTTGGAACCTACATGCCTTGTTCTCTTAAGAAGAGAGAAAATCAAACCATGACCCACAAAAGTTGACGAGGTTGATTGATTACCGATGGATATCTGTTTTGAATTGTTGCTTTCTTGTGTGCCATGTTTATTTGTTGTATGCCAAAATGTTAAAAAAAGGGGGGGGGGTTCAGATGTCATGTGTTGGCAGCAACATGATAACAATAAAAAAAAAGGTAAAAGTAAAAAGGTGAGGTTATCCTCACCAATTTAGTAAGATTTCAAATCTTGCTAAAGGTCTTTGACCTCCCCACGTGGCAACAACACATTTTTTTTTAAAAAAGAATTATTTTTGAAAATTTGCTTGGCAGATTTATTGTTATTTAAAAAAAAAAAAGGGTAAGGCTATCCTCACTAACCTAATAAGATTTCCTACTTACTAAGAGTCATTGACCTCGTCGCGTGGCACCCGAAATAGTGATACAATGCCACGTGCTTGTGGCGGATAAAATTCTAAGATTTAGAAAGAAAAAATTTCAAGAAATTTTTTAAAAATTAATTTTCATTTTTGAATTTTGATTTCAAATTTGATTTCATAGCCGTTCATTTTCAAAATATGGGATCAAAGTTAAAATGTGAATTTCACTTTTGGGTCCAAACTTTTCCCTTAAATGTAGAAGGTTGTGACATTGGATTGCCGACATGATTAATCACGTTGGCCTAATGACCCTTGGTAATTTGAAATCTTATGAGTTGGTCAAGTTAGCCTATGTTCTCAAAAAGATTTGCCATGCATGTCTTTCAAAAAATAAAAAATAAAGAAGGGTTCATTCTCTTTATCCCTACAACCATCTTTCTATCATTAATTCAATATTCGCTAAAATCTCGATTTTTTTTGGGTCACCCAAAGTGATCCTTAATTGAACCATAAAAAAAGAAAATCCTTTTCTTTAGATTTAAAAAAAAAAAAAAATTGCTTGTTTCAATGTTGGATCTGATTATTATTTTTTGTGTTGTACCCATTGATTGGCCATCTAATATGCTATGATCTTGATAGATATATATTGATTTGCATGCTTTGATATTGATCTTGATGTGATGAATTGTGTGGGTAATATTCATGTGATATCCATATGATCTAATCTGGCCCACGGGCCCATTTATTTAAAAAAGGTCCCGGGCGCACCCCTCCCTGTATTGCACACACCACTAGCACGTTTATTGCTTTACATGCTTGCATGTCCCGTATAGCTAATGTGGCACTAGTACATAGCCCGGTCTCTTCGGAGATGCGACTTCATTCATGAAAACCACAACTCCAGTCACATATCTTAGGGTATATAAAACTAGGGCATCAGTACTGTTGGATCAGGTGATTTTGAAAGGTATATCGATGCACCCAGGCTGGGGCGACCTGAGCCTTTTTTTTTATTGTAAGTCGTACAGTCACATGTCCTGATTGCCAACGTAGTACTAGTACGTAATCGATCCCCTGGTGGGATGTTAAACCATTTATGAAAGCTACAACCCTAGACTTGTACCTATACGGTATATCAAAGATAATCTAAAGTTCACTAATTGCACTTCTAGGTCAAAACCAGTGCTTAAGCGAAATCCTGCCCCACTGTACCCTACTGTACGAAGGGGATAGACTACGTCTATTCTAGACGAGAGGCATTTAAGAGGGCCCTTGCTAAGTATCGTGCGCCACCTCTCAACTAGGAATTAAACTGGCTGTTTTTTGACTTCAAAGATTTGAGTTGGAGTCTTAGATTATCACCTATACGGTATATCAAACCAAGTCACCACGTATCGAGAGGTATATAGGTGCACTTGGACAAGGGTGGCAAGATAAATTGCATCGCATGTAGTAAACCTAGAGTCTAGAAACCTCCCTATAAGTTACAACTCGAACTTATCGTGGGTGTTCCCGGGTTACTCTATTCAATCCATCAAAGAGGTAAGTGGGTGGACTGATCCACACTGCTCCAATTGAACCCGCAATACCGATCCAATCCAGTAGACTTAACTGATGAGATATGCCAATCAATATCAAATTAAACTAATTAGCCCAATTTGTAAATGGATTTTGTGGATCAACACATGGACCGGTTGAACTAATTGGCTTAAAAATATTGGAAAAAGTGATTCAAAAACATTCGGATCCATTGGATCAAACCGGTCCAAACTCAATTAGGTACATAGTCCCAATCACCTTATATTGGCTAGTTTAATTCAATGGATCGAATATTTCACAAAATTGGAATCGGTAAAAAAATCATATTAAGGGATGTACTGATTAGTACAATCTGGACCTTATTTTTAGAAAATCGTATAACCCTTAATCATGATTCAAAATTTTCTAAGATTCGTTATCGATCGATAAATCATCTTCATGTAATGTTTTTTTGATCAGAATATTTCATCGGTTAGAGTTTTTAAATCTAGGGGTAAACTTAACCAATGCTATCAAGAGGGACCTCTATTTCTAATTGTTAAGAGCCTACTTCACCTTTGATGGGGTTTCAGGGTTATCATTGCGCCCAAACTCAAGCGTCCATCTCCTAGTTGGAGTCGTAAGTCTAGTCGGTTAGAACGAACGTTAGTGCTAAGTCAACAGTCGGGAATGGCTTCAGAATCTGAGCTTGCAGAGATCCGTAAGATTTTGGCAGTCTTTGCCACTGATATAAATAGTATAAAAGGCAAGGTGGAAGCCTTAGAACAGATTTCAGAATCAACGGGCAATCCCTTTGATGATCCAAAAAGAAAAAGGGTAGAAGAAAATGCAACGAGACGTACACATGAGGCCTTCGAACTTGATGGAGATGAAGAACATTTTGATGAAAATCTGATGTTAGCCAATAGGATGTCTCAGTTGGAGTCATCTCTGAAGAGTATAAAAGGTATCGATGAAATTGCAGCAGACATTGAAGCTCTGAACCGTATCCCTAGAATTCATTTATCAGAGAAATTCGTGATGCCTGAAATTGACAAGTTCAGTGGAGTAGGTTGTGTAAAAATGCATCTTAAGGTGTATGTTACTAACATGCGCACTATATGACTCAGTGATGAACAGATGACATTGCTATTTTAGTGGATTCTATCAGGATCATCTTTACGATGGTTGATGTCTCAAGATCCAACTACAATAGGTACATGGGAGAAAATGTCAAAGGTTTTCTGGCATCAATATAAGTACAGTACCGAGATTGAAACTTCAAGAAGGGATCTGGAGTCAACTAAACAGAAGAATGGAGAAATGTTTATTGATTTCATTAGTCGCTGGAGGGCCAAGGCTGCACAAATGTGGGATAGACCTTCAGAGAAAGAACAAGTGGCTATTATCTTAAAAAATCTCTCGTTAAGGTATGCTTGACATCTAGTCTCCCAATACCTTCCTATATTCGAGTTTTTGTTGCAAGCCGGTAACCAAGTGGAAGATGCTTTCGCTTCTGGAGTCTTTTCCAATCCTTCTGATAACAAGCTCAAAAGGCCTTTCACCAATTCCAAGTCTAGCACTGATCACGCCTATGTAGCCAATACGTCTACTATCCTGCCTAATAACCAAGTTAACCCTAATCAACCTTGACCACGTAGGAAATTCACCAATCTTGAGATGCCTTTGAGCATTGTCTTTTAGAAACTATTAAGTAAAGAGCTCATTGCACCTTTCCAACCTCAACCTTTACCAAATCCATTCCCCACTTTTCACAATCCCAACCTATTTTATGAGTTTCACCAAAATCCCGGTCATCTTATTGATCATTGCATCGCTCTTCATCACACAGTTCAAGACCTCATTGATGCCAAAAAAGTTACTGTCCCTGCCCCTGAGCAGCCAAATGTTACTACCAACCCTCTACCCACTTACCAACATCCTCAGACTTTGAACATGGTATCCAACACTCAACTCTCGTTTGACCCAATCCTTCTCATCCACTTAGTCAATCATAAGCCTCCCAGCCCCCTTCTTACTAGAGTGACGGTCCCTAATGAGTTTTTTTACCACCAAATGTAGTCTTGGCCAAGGGAGAAGAAGTAAGTTTGAACATGGCAAAGATTTCGAAGAAGAAGACTCAGTCCTACTACTTGGAAACAGTGTCCCGAGTTCTTAGTCTGTAATCAAAGCCGTTGTGGGTAATTATTTTTAGTTTTTTTATGAGTCTTGAGTCCAGTTTTTTTTTATTAGTCAAGTTAGTTTGTCGAGTCTGCAATGGTGTCAGTCGCCCCATCTGAATTTAATTGAATAAAGGAAATTTTTGAATACCTTGAGTGCATTAACTAATTAACTAATAAACTGGCTTCAAGGAGAAATTCATTTAATAAGGAATCCCCTCTTGAACGAGAAGATAAATGTCTTACTCGAGACGGCAAAGGTCATTGACCTCGGAACAAAAATAATTCCCAAGAAATTCAAATTGGAACTAACTTATCCCCAAGGAACACAAAGAGATGATGAATTAATTTAGAAAATTCAAAAGACTTGCTTGCGTGATCCTATGAGGATATGTTGGTTAAGTTTGGTTGTTGCTCAACACGAAATATATACTCATCCTATGGGAGCACCACATGTACAAATCAGAATGGACTCACATAATCAGATGAGAGGTTAAAAAATATATTTACACTGGACTTTTCAACATGATAAAGCTCCCAGAATAAATTACTATTCTCATACCAATGGAGTAATTAAAGTGGCTAGCAAAGATCTTAAAACTATCATCATAAAAGAGGTGTCGTTATACTGAGATTGTTCTAAGAAATTATCTTTCACACCCTTAGTATATCAAACTTCGACTCGATCTTCTATGGAAGCTGTAGTGCTCCGTTATGTAACATGAAAGGAAAGCCAGTTGTCAGAAATAGATTAGATCCATCAGTGGTATGAAAAACTAAACTTGATCGAAGAAAAATTACTTAGAGATCTATACCACATGCAAGCTTATTAGAGAAGAGTTGTTCACGCGCTTGACTAGAAGATCAAAGTTCACCACTTACAAGTCAAGGATTTAACCATCATACTTTAAAGAAAATTGAACGCCCCTCCTCAACTATAAGAGGAGGTCTGAACCCAGTTGGAAATATTCATTCATTAAGGAAATACTGTCTAGAAAAGCCATCAGACTTCAAGATCATGACGGAATTGAACTACGGGAATCAACCAACTTTGACCAGATCAAGCGGTACTATATTTAAGGAAGCTATCTTTGATCGAATCAATTTCCTATTACCCAGTTCAATATCTCATTTCTCAACCCTTTGCAGCATTTTTCAAAAAAAAAATACTTTTTTTCTTTCTCAGCCTGATCACCTAACCTAGGGGAGGGAAGATTCGAACTACGTCTTGGTTTGATCCCAAAATTCTATGGTACGTAGGCAACCTGAGAAGTTACTTCAGGCTCGACCACATCAAAATAAAAAAATAGATTCCCCAACAAAGAAAAAATCTAAAAAGAAAAAATTCAAAAGAAAAAGAAATATCATCCAAAATGGGGAAGAAAATTCAAGGAAAAAGAAAACAATATAAAAGGAAATGCCACACAAGGGGCATTTGGGTTTTTGAGCTTCAAAATTCCTTTCTTTTTATGCCCAACGTAAGCCTACCCATAAAAGTCCTCCTAAGTATTGTGCGAAAAAGTCAAGGAAGATAGCAAAGCATGATCAGACAGTAACTCTAGAAGTTTAAAATGGAAGAAAAAGAAAAATGAAGCCTACTATGTTGAAAACCCAAAAGGGCAACTTAGGTAAAAATTAGGGCAAGCTCGCAAGGTTGAAAATCTGAAAGGACGACCTTGGCAACAATTAGAACAAAAAAAAGAGGAAAAATTATAAGCTTGCTAGATCAAAAACCTAAAAAGGCGATATAGGCAAAAGCTAGAACATGCTCGCTAGATTGAAAGCCTGAAAAGGCAATCTAGGCAAAACTTAGAGCAACCAAAAAATAAAAAAAAATCTTTGTTGAGTTGAGAAGCTGAAAAGGTGGTCCGAGCCGAAACATCAGAAGTCTGAATGATCAAGTTTAGTTTGAACCAAATATAGACTTAGTGGATACAAGTATCTCATCTATGATTGATCTGAAGAGTTTCATGTCCTTAAGTGAATCGACGGAGAGAAAGAACGAATTCTATGATGAATTTCATAAAGAAATATTTTGTTCTAATTTCTTTGAGCTTGACTCAAAATCTTCAATATAAAAAATCAAAATTAAAAGTTAAACCTTTATTTCGCTTGCTATAATCAAGGATTTCAAACTTTCATAACAAAGGCACTTCCTTTTTCTAAAGAGTACAGTTTCCCCCCTTATACTAGGGGCATTCGTTTTATAATTATGTTCAATTATCCCCAGTGTAATGTTTCCTATCAAATTAGGGGCATTTTGGTTCTGAAGCCTGGTCAATTTCAACCCCAAAGGATAAGGTTAACTTTGCATTAAAGGTTACCATCTTGATAGAAATTTTAAAAACTCCTAAGATTCAAAGAGAGTTAAAATGTTTACCGGACCTTCATAAAATGCAAATTTTATTATAAAAAAAAATCAAATGCGGTGTAAATCCCTCATTTATTCCTAAAAAATTAGTTCATTACTCTTTCACCTTGGGCAGGTAGAGTAGGACTCCCAAAAAATTAGTTCATTATTCTTTCACTCCGAGTAGGTAGAGTAGAACTTCCCGAAAAAATTAGTTCATTACTCTTTCACCCTGAGCAGGTAGAGTAGGACTCCCAAAAAGCTTAGTTCATTACTCTTTCACTCTGAGTAGGTAGAGTAGAACTTCCTAAAAAAAAATAGTTTATTACTCTTTCACCCTGGGCAAGTAGAGTAGGGCTCCCAAAAAGCTTAGTTCATTACTTTTTTACTCCGAGTAGGTAGAGTAGAACTTCCCAAAAAAATTAGTTCATTACTCTTTCACCCTGGGCAGGTAGAGTAGGACTCCCAAAAAGCTTAGTTCATTACTCTTTCACTCCGAGTAGGTAGAGTAGAACTTCTAAAAAAAAAAATAGTTTATTACTCTTTCACCCCGGGCAGGTAGAGTAGGACTCCCAAAATGCTTAGTTCATTACTCTTTCAGTCCGAGTAGGTAGAGTAGAACTTTTCGAAAAAATTAGTTCATTACTCTTTCACCCTAGGCAGGTAGAGTAGGACTCCCAAAAAGCTTAGTTCATTACTCTTTCACTCTGAGTAGGTAGAGTAGAACTTTCCAAAAAAAAAAATTAGTACATTACTCTTACACCCCGAGCAGGTAGAGTAGGACTCCCAAAAAAATTAGTTCATTACTTTTTCACCTCGAGCAGGTAGAGTAGGACTCCTAGAAAAATAAGTTCAATACTCTTTCACCTACGGTAGGTAGAATAGAACAATCAACTTTTTCTCAACTTTTGCTCAGATTTTTTTCAAACCCTTTTCAAGTTTTATTTAAAGTCAAATTTTTTCTCAAGTTTTCCTAGATTTTATGTTTTGCTCAGGTTTTACTCGGATTTTACTTAGTTCCTTTGAGATTTATCTCAGATTTCAAGTGTACACACTTGTACATTTTAGTTAGGGAGAATTTTCTAAAATTCAAGGATCTGACACTACCAGTGAGAGCTCGGGCTCGAGGACTTGACAACCTTTTGTTCGGGGAGAATTTTACCCTCAAGGATCCGAACGCCTGGACAAATTGCAAAATCAGGCTGCAAAATGAACTGTTACTAGCTTTGGCATTCGGATATCGCATTATCTATTAAAATAGATTTGTTATCTAGTTTTGCTTCAACCCTCTGTCAAAGAGGGATATCTGTAGACACCCCATTTTTGCACTCGCCTGATTAATCAACTCGTTAACCTAATCGCGACGATTCCCAATGATGGATGATTATTCCAATGCTTTATTTGGTTACTAGATATGTTTCAAATATTCGGATGAGGTATCTCAAACTAACAAAACTGTAGAAACCACGCTACGCTAGGAAAATATAACCCAAAAACATAGAAATCATCATTTTGTAGACAAAAAGAAACTTCACGGTAAAAATCACTAAAAAAATGATCAAATTACCAAAATACCCCTAACCTCAAAACATCCCTAGAGCTTATATTACGCTTAGGAAAATCCTTTCAAACACATAAAACAACAAATCGAAATCAAATAAACTATTTTGTCAATTTTCACAAAATTTGACAAAATTACGAAAATAACCCTCATAAAGTTCACGACCATTTTGCACAAATATTTTTATAAATGATACAAACCAATATTCCCATTGAATTCCTTACGAAAAATCGATTCCAAAACATCCTAGAACATTGAAAAACGAGTTAAAACGCAAAAAATCCTCTCCGAAGGCAAAGTGGTAATTTTATAATTTTAATAATTAAAAATTCTGATATTAATAATTAAAACATTAATTAATTTAAAGTGAAATCCTAACTAAAATTAAAGTCAATCAAGTGAGACTTAAGTCAAAATCCTAAAATCTAGTCAATTAAGTAAGACTTAAGCTAAAATCCTAAAATCTAGTAAATCAAGTAAGACTTAAGTGAAAATCCTAAATTGTAGTCAATCAAGTGAGACTTAAGTCAAAACACTAATCAATCTAATAAGACCAAAGTCAAACTCTAACCCTAATAAAATTCTAATTAAATTATAAAACTATCTAATAGAATTTTAATTAAACTCTAAAACCATCTAAAAGAATTATAAATAAACTTGAAAACTACCTAATAGAATTCTAATTAAACTCTAAAACTATCTAAAAGAAACATAATTAAATTCTAAAACTATCTAAAAGAAACATAATTTAGCTCTAACTCTATCTAAAAAGCTTTTAAAAAAAATCTATAAATAAGGGTCTCTACAACCTATTTTCGTATCCAAGAGAAAACCCTAGAAAAAGTAGGCAAGGAGCCTCTCCAACCTTCCCAAAACCCTAATTTTGAAGTCTTAACTCCTTACCTAACATCCATACCTCAACTTTAGCTCAAAAAACAATCAAAAACCTTTTCAAAACACCTTGAAATCCATAAAAAATTAGAAAACTCACAGATCTAAGAAGAAGATACCTCAACTTGGAGATCAGAAATCAAATCCGATGACGGGAAAATAGTAAGGAAATACATACGATGATACTCTTCCCCAGTGCTGAGGGAATCGTTGTAATCCGGGAGGTAATTATTTATTTATTTATTATTATTTTTATTTGTTATTTTTTGGTCTATTGTGCAATGTAATCGTTTTTGGGAATTAGTAGAGATCGACGTTTGTCGGGCGGGGTTGGTGCCTAACACCTTCCAATCCTGTAATATAATCCCCGGACTCAGTATTTTTTTAAGTAGATTAATTATTTTTTATCCGTTTCGAGTCGATGTTCGATTCCTAGTCCGTAATAACTAGGTGGCGACTCCCAAATCTCAAAAATTAAAAGCGGATCCGCACACCCAACGGATCGAGGACCCTTTCACTACCCAGCAGAAGGGCTGGTCAAAGCAAAGAGTACCTAGCTTGGTTAGAAAGGCAGCACAACATAAAATAAAACCTGGTATGCCAAGCAAGGCAGACCTAGTCAAATAATACTCGCAATCTTGATATGCACATGTTAAGCCTAGAGATCTCCCTAGTATAGCATATTCAATCTAGAAGATCCCTATTTCGTTTAGGATCCAAAAAATCAAAGGATTCTTAAGAAATACCCCCTGTGAGAAGGGGAAATCCTGATTCGAAGGAAGGATCTATAAATAACACGATTAGCATAGTGGAAAGGATCTTTTGGGTAGATTGGAGGTCTAACCAGTACATTTGATTATTCCTCTTTTTCTCTACCTTGAGCGTCGGAGAATTTTTGATAGGTACCACGTCGACATTAGCTAGGAGGTGGCATAAGTGACTTTGGATCTATGAGGCAGAGTCCATCAGTATCGTTCACTAGAATCTGACCCCATAAATTTGGCGCCATCTGTGGGAACCCAATAGCTTATTAATTTTAGTCGAAACAATGGGGAGATACACTAAAACTATCGAAGTCAATGTACCTCTACTCGCGGTACCAATAGTAGATGCCCAATTTTTTGCAATGTTAGAAGCCATGAAGAAGCAATATGAGGAAATGTAAAAGAAGATTGATGACTTGACTTGACTGAACAGAATTGGAACTTGAGTCAACGTCTTGAGAACTAACAACCAGTAAGATAAGTTCTCCCACCGAGAGATCCTCAACTTCTAGTGGGAGATGATCGCGCTTCAAATGCAGAAGGAAATTATCAATCGTTGCTCCCAACAAGAGAAGGAGAAATAGAAGTTGCCACTACAACTATTCTAACAGATCCTACAATGGGTTTGACTCGAGAGGAGATCGGAAAGATAATCTGAAAGGAGAAATGGATGATGAAAAGTGCATATATTGGTACGGTGGCAACGCAAGTTGTTAATAATATTCATAAGATACCTTTTACAACAGAGATATTAGCAGAAGAAATCTCGAAAAAGTTCATGCCATAGCGTTTCACTTCTTATTATGAGACAAAGGACCTAGTAGAGCATTTGTTCCACTTTTGATAGATGCTTACACTGTGGGAAGGGAATGAGGGTTTAGTATGCAAGCTATTCCCTTCTAGTTTGCAAGGAAACACACTAACGTTTTTTCACAAATTGCCATGTGAATAGATAACTTTTTTGGAGGAATTTTGTACTACCTTTGTAACACGATACTTTGCCAACAAGAAGTGTGGCGGAGATGCTCTACTCAGCATGAGAATACAATATAGGAAAAGCCTAAGAGATTTCACAAGGTGGTTCAGGGAAGAAATGATGTCCCTAGAGAGTTAAGATGAGAAAATGGTCGTTGTGGTATTCATAAACTTTTTTCCATTTGGCTCAGGGTTGTATAGGCCTCTCGTGAAGAGGAGATTGGAGGCACTAAGTGATCTGTTCGAAAGAGTAGAAAAATAGATCAGATTGAAAGATGATCATCAAAATTCATCTAGGAAAATCAAAGTAATACACGATATGGTAAAGCCCAACAAGCAACATCAACCACAACAATAGAGTAGGAAGAGATTGCTCGAGCAGGACATGGACTAAAGAAGAGAGGCGACATATTTCTTTGTCCCTTAGTAAAATCTCACCACTCATCGTAAATGAACCTTACTACGAGTAGCCAACACCTCTTTCTCGAGATCAGATCAATCGAGATGAGTGATACTGTGAGTATCAAAAGGTACGGGTATATATCACAAATAGGTGCCAGGCCTTGAGAAGGTTTTTGTAGATATTGACAGAGTAGGGCAGACTAAGGGATCTGTCTAAAACACACACAAAGAATCCACTCCGAGACAGGAATTAGAGGCCTGATCAGTCACTTGTTGAAGGATAGGATGGAAAGACAGTAGTTATACACGTTGTCCTTAAACACGAGACTAAAAATTCAAGCTTGAGTAGGGTTGATGAAAGAATCAAGAGGCGATGAGCTGACTTTCATGGATAAAGATTTATAAGAGGTAGTAAGTGAAAGCGCCTCGATCCGCGAGATGTGCGCCTCAAACCCTAACCCTAATAGAATTCTAATTAAACTCTAAAACTATCTAATAGAATTTTAATTAAACTCTAAAACTATCTAAAAGAAATATAATTAAATTCTAAAACTATCTAAAAGAAACATAATCTAACTCTAACTCTATCTAAAAAGCTCTTAAAAAATTTATAAATAAGGGTCTCTACAACCTATTTTCGTATCCAAGAGAAAATCCTAGAAAAAATAGGTCAAGGAGCCTCCCCAACCTTCCCAAAATCCTAATTTTGAAGTCCTAGCTCCTAACCTAACATCCATACCCCAACTTTAGCTCAAAAAACATCCAAAAACCTTTCCAAAACACCTTGAAATCTATAAAAAAAAAAAAAAACTCACAGATCTAAGAAGAAGATACCTCAACTTGGAGATCAGAAATCAAATAGCAAGGAAATACATACAAGGATACTCTCTGTCAGTGTTGAGAAAATTGTTGTAATCCGCAAGGTAATTTTCTTTTTATTTTTTATTATTATTTTTGTTGTTTTTTTGTTCTATTGTGCAATGTAATCATTTTTGGGAATTAGTAAGACCGACGTTTGTCGGGCAGGGTTAGTGCCTAACACCTTCCAACCCCGTAATGTGATCCCCGAACTTAGTATTTTTTAAAGTAGATTAGTTGTTTTTTATCTGTTTCGAGTCGATGTTCGTTCCCTAAACCGTAATAACTAGGTGGCAACTCGCAAACCTCAAAGGTCAAAAGCTGATCCGCGCACCTGGTAGATCAAAGGCGCTTTCAGTGACGACTCCACTGGGGATTATTGATGATCAAACTTGAAAAGCCCCAAGTATGGGAACATTGCTAAATTGACTAAATTTTTTTATATTTATTTATTTAGTTTGGTTTATTTTATTTGTTTATTTATTTATTTTTTTTTTCGTGACTTGATTGTAGATTGTTTATTTGGATTTTGGGTATTGTATTTTTGTTTTTGATCTAAGTAAGGGTCACTTTTTGATAACCTTAAACAATGAAAGATTCAAATTGACATATAAATTGAGGATGTAATCATGTTGATTGGGATGAGAGTCATGGATTTTACCTTTATTTAAAAAATATATATATATATATATATATATTTCTATGCGTGGTGTGCCATTAGTAGAAAAAGATTTTTTATTTTTTTTATTTATATCTTCTTCTCATATAATTATTTGTGAGTGATGCATCAAGAAACAAAAAAAATGCCTTTTTTAATGTTGTTCGTGATGAGGAGAGGATTTCAAGAAAAAAATCAAATATATATATATATATTTCGTATGGTGTGCCATTAGCAAAAAAACGTTTTTCTATCTTTTATCTTCTTCTCCACTCATGCTGAAAAACAGCAAACAAAAAGGACGTTTTTTTCTTTCTCTCTCTCTCTCTCTCTCTCTCTCTCATTCTCCTTTTGTTTTCCTCTCTTAAATTTCAAGAATCATGTTTGATTCCATATTCGAGCTGATCTTTCTTCCGAATTCTAATGTCAGTTTTTGGAATTTGTTTTCTGGGGTTTCTAATTTGAGTTTTATCTTGATTGTAAATGGGTTTTTCTTTGAGAAATCTATTGGTTGAATCTTGAATGAGAGAAGAAATGTGTTGGAAGAGTAGAGGAGAAAGCCAAGGTTACTCCTTTTAACATGTCAAGAACATCAGTTTCAGATCCTACTTCACTATTCCAACAAATACCACATCTTTCAGCCATTCTTCAATATTTGGGATGGAGTTCTTGGAACCTACATGCCTTGTTCTCTTAAGAAGAGAGAAAATCAAACCATGACCCACAAAAGTTGACGAGGTTGATTGATTACCGATGGATATCTGTTTTGAATTGTTGCTTTCTTGTGTGCCATGTTTATTGTTGTATGCCAAAATGTTTAAAAAAAGGGGGGGGGGGGGGGGGTTCAGATGTCATGTGTTGGCAGCAACATGATAACAATAAAAAAAAAAAGGTAAAAGTAAAAAGGTGAGGTTATCCTCACCAATTTAGTAAGATTTCAAATCTTGCTAAAGATCTTTGACCTCCCCACGTGGCAACAACACATTTTTTTTTTTTTAAAGAATTATTTTTGAAAATTTTCTTGGCAGATTTATTGTTATTTAAAAAAAAAAAGGGTAAGGCTATCCTCACTAACCTAATAAGATTTCCTACTTACTAAGAGTCATTGACCTCGTCGCGTGGCACCCGAAATAGTGATGCAATGCCACATGCTTGTGGCGGATAAAATTCTGAGATTTAGAAAGAAAAAATTTCAAGAAATTTTTTAAAAATTAATTTTCATTTTTGAATTTTGATTTCAAATTTGATTTCATAGCCGTTCATTTTCAAAATATGGGATCAAAGTTAAAATGTGAATTTCACTTTTGGGTCCAAACTTTTCCCTTAAATGTAGAAGGTTGTGACATTGGATTGCCGACATGATTAATCACGTTGGCCTAATGACCCTTGGTAATTTGAAATCTTATGAGTTGGTCAAGTTAGTCTATGTTCTCAAAAAGATTTGCCATGCATGTCTTTCAAAAAAATAATAATAAAGAAGAGTTCATTCTCTTTATCCCTACAACCATATTTCTATCATTAATTCAATATTCGCTAAAATCTCGATTTTTTTTTGCTCACCCAAAGTGATCCTTAATTGAACCATAAAAAAAGAAAATCCTTTTATTTGGATTTAAAAAAAAAAAAAAAAAATTGCTTGTTTCAATGTTGGATCTGATTATTATTTTTTGTGTTGTACCCATTGATTGGCCATCTAATATGCTATGATCTTGATAGATATATATTGATTTGCATGCTTTGATCTTGATCTTGATGTGATGAATTGTGTGGGTAATATTCATGTGATATCCATATGATCTAATCTGGCCCACGGGCCCATTTATTTAAAAAAGGCCCCGGGCGCACTCCTCCCTGTATTGCACACACCACTAGCACGTTTATTGCTTTACATTCTTGTGTAGACACCCCATTTTTGCATCCGCCTGATTAATCAACTCGTCAACCCGATCGCAATGATTCCCAATGATGGATGTGTATTCCATTGCTTTATTTTGTTACCAGATGTGTTTCAGAAATCTGGATGAGGTATCTCGAATTGACAAAACCTTAGAAACCACGCTACGCTAGGAAAATACGACCCCAGAAACATAGAAATCATCATCTTGCAGACCAAAAAGAAGCTTCATGATAAAAATCACTAAAATTGACCAAATTACTAAAATACCCCTAATCTTAAAACAACCCTAGAGCCTACGTTACGCTTAGAAAAACTCTCTCAAACACATAAAATAACAAATCGAAACCAAATAAATCATTTCGCCAATTTTAATAGAATTTGACAAAATTACGAAAATGCCCCTCATAAAGTTCACAAATCATTTCACATAAATTTTTTTATAAATGATACAAACCAACATTCTCATTGAATTCCTTACGAAAAATCGATTCTAAAACATCCTAGAACATTAAAAATCGACTTAAAACGTGAAAAGTCCTCTCCGGGGGCAAAACGGTAATTTCACAATTTTATTAATTAAAAAATTCGAAATTAATAAATAAAACATTAAATAATTAAAGTAAAACATTAATGAAATTAATTTAAAATTTTGAACCTAAAAAATCGATTAATCGGACTCTTAGGCAAAATTGTTGAGGGTTCGTGAGATATTTCTTTAAGGACCCCTCCATTTGGGGGTCCAAAGAATTAAAGAAATAATGAAGGGGGATTATCCAAAAATTAAAAGTAAATCAAGCAAGACTGAAGTCAAGGTATTAAAGTCAATCCAATGAGACTAAAGTCAAAATTAAAGTCAATTAAACAAGACTGAAGTCAAGATATTAAAAGTCAATCAATTAAGACTAAAGTCAAAACATTAAAAGTCAATCAAATAAGACCAAAAGTCATAATAGAATTCTAATTAAATAATAACTCTATCTAATAGAGTTCTAACTTAAAAACAATTCTACCTAAAACAATTTTAATTAAAACACAATTCTACCTAAAATAAGTCTAACTAAAACACAACTCTAATTAAAAGATCTCTAATTAAATACTAACTCTATCCAAATCAACCCCTAAAAACATCTATAAATAGAGGTGCTCACACCCTATTTTCGTATCAAATTATAAACCTTAAGAGAAGTAGGTCTAGAAGCTCCCCTAGCCCCCCATAAACCCTAGTTTTGGGGCCCCAACTCCTTAACTAACATCCCTCCTTCAATTTTAGTCTAGAAAACACCCAAAAGCCTTCTAAAAACACCCCTAAATCCGCAACGAACTTGAAGAGTTCAGATTCAAAAACAAGGAGATACCTTGCCTCGGAGATCCGAAGTCAAATCTGGAAACAGAACGAAGCAAGGGAGCACGGTACAAGGAGCTCTTTTTGTCAGATCTGAGGGAACCAAGTCCTTGCCATCGGAAAGGTAAATTTTTATTTATTTTTATTTTTTTTATCTAGGTTTTAGCAATGTAATTTACTTGGGACTTTAGTAGAGACCGGCTTTGGCCGGGCGGGGTTGGTGCCTAACACCTTCCAACCCTGTAACTTGATCCCCGAATTCAGATTTTTTATGGTAGATTAGTTCTTTTTATCCATGTTAGAGTCAGTATGGTTCCTAGACCACAATAACTAGGTGGCGACTCCCAAACCTCAAGGGTCAAAAGCGGATCCGTGCACCCCGCGGATCGAGGGCGCTTTCAGTGGCGACTCCACTGGGGACTATTGAGGATCAGATTTGAAAAACCCCAAGTATCGGGACATTGCCAATGACCTAGTTTTATTTGTTTAGCTTATTTTATTCAATTTTTAGTTAGTTTCATGTTATTGATCCTTTATTATTTTTATTCTTGTTGGTACGTCATTAATTGTTTGATTCTACTTGGAGCACTTTGATTTAACATATCATCTCTATGGTTTAATCAAGGGCCATTCGGAATGATCCTAAATAATATGAGATTTCAAAGGAATAATCTTATTGAGGATGGGATAAGGTTTTTAGACCATGATTTTTTTTACACGTGTAAGTATATTTCGATTAAAATTTAGGTGTGTGCTTGATTCGGTATTTGACCATTTTCCTTTAAAAAAAAAAAAAAAAAAAAAAAAAAAAGGATATTTTTTAGGTACGTGCAAGTAATTTTTTTAGCCTTTTAAATTTTATTAATTTGGTTGGTTAATTTTTCAAAAAAAAAATTTTTTAGGCATGCTGCCCTTTTAACAGCAAGGAGAAATATAAAAAAAAATTAAAAAAAAAAGGGTTTTTGTGGGTTCTGTCAACAGCACAAGGTGCTGGTAGGATTGGGGTGTCCCAAGTAAAGTGTGATTCTTATGTGTTCCACACCGCATTGACAATGCTGATTTGAGTGGTGTGTTAGAAGAAAATCTAATTTCTTCTATATGCACATCATCTTCTTAAAAGAATCAAGTGGGTTTGTTCTTTCCAACGGAGACCAATCTGAGCTCCAAACGATCGGCGATTTTTCGATGTTGATCAATTTCTGATCTCGAAAAAATTACCGCGTTCCTTCAATGATTAAGCATGAAGCTCCAAGACGATGGCTTCTCCACTGATTCACTCAAACTTCGTCTTCTTCGTTAGTGACCGACTGGTTCCAACCCGGAATCGATCGATGTGGTCTCTTAAGCCCAGTCGAAGGTTCTTGTCAAATCGTACCCCCATTATCTACAAGAAGTTTCGATCGATCGAAAGAACTTGGGAGCTTGCTGCCGAAGGAAACCTTGGTGGTTTCTTTGGTTTCACTGTTTTTTAAAATCGAAAATATTGTGTTGCTAAAACACAAATCACAGAAACAAAGAGCTGGTTTCCATGAGAGATTGGTTTTGTTGTTAATGATTTTCGAAGCTTATAGTGATCCGATTCAAGTTTGGCTTGAATTCTCTCTATGATTTAAAAAAAATCTGTTGAACCATGAGATGTCTCTGTTTGCTCATTCCGATCTAGCAGAAGAAACTCATTGTTTCTTGTTTGATCTATTATTAGTGTTTTCTTTGGTAAAACCTCCAGCGTGAATGGATGGTAGACAATGATTTTTTTTTTTTAAAAAAAAGCATGTAACCACGAGAATCAGCTTTGTTATTTCGTTGAGATATTGAGTTCGAGATTATTAGTGAATCTGGTTGTGACTCGTTGAATGAGTCAAAAGGCTTTGAACAGTGATGAGGGGTCTTCTGTGTAAAGTTTGGTTATTTCATTTTATCTTGTTTTATTATTATTATTTTTTTCTTGTTTTATTTTTTCCCAAAATAAAATCAGAAATAATAAAAAAATTTTAAAAAAAATGAATGATCGATTTGTGGGCAGCCCCGAGTCGGATTTTAAGAAGTTTTTTTTGGGGTCTTATTTGTTGGCAAACCAATTGTCACCCAAAATTGTGTTAGGCTGTGTTTTTGGTAATAGTTTTTAGTTTTTTTTTTAAACATCAATTGATTAAAGGGCGTGATGTTTTGGAAAAATAGAAAGCAATTTGTTTCTAAAAAATAATAATAAAAGAGCACATCGCCCCATATCCCAATAACTATTATTCCATTACTTATCATTGGCTCAATCTTTGAGGAGTCTCAAATTATTTTGGATCACCCGAAATAACCCTCGATTGAAATATATAAGGAAATAATGTTGGATTAAATGCTTATTTCTAATATCAGTAGACGTTTAATGTGCTTATCTATACTTATCTGATTCGAATAATGTTGATCTTGATTGTATTCATATGATTCAAATAGTTTTGGTTTTGATTAGATTTTCACATAATCCAATGTATAATGATACGATTAGGCCCATGGACCCATGTGTTTGAAAAAGGCCTCGGGCACACCCCACCCTACTTTGCACACACCACATGTACGTTTACCGCTTTACTCACTTACACGTCCCATTTAGCCAACGTGGCACTAGTGCGTGGCCCGGTCTCTTCGGAGATGCGACGTCATTCATGAAACCCACAACTCCAGTCACGTACCTTAGGGTATATCGAACTAGGGCATCAATACCATCTGATCAGGTGATTCTGAGAGACATATTGATGCACCCAGGCTGGGGCAACCTGAGCCTTTGTCCTATTGTAAGCCACACAGTCACATGTCCCGATTGCCAACGTAGTACTAATACGTGGTCGGTCCCCTCGTGGGATGCCAAACCATTTATGAAAGCTACAACTCTTGACTCGTACCCGTATGTATAAAAGGTAATCTAAGTATATCAATTGCACTTCTTGGTCAAAATCGGTGCCTAAGCAAGATCTTGCCCCGCTGTACCCTACTGTACGAGGGGGATAGACTACGTCTATTCTAGACGAGAGGTATTTAAGTGGGCCCTTGCTCAGCATTGTACGCCACCTCTCAACTGGAGATCGGATTGACTGTTTTTTGACTTCAGAGAAGTGAATTGAGGTTTTAGATCATCACCTATACGGTATATCAAACCAAGTCACCACGTATCGAAAGGTATATAGGTGTGCTTGGGCAAGGGTGGCTAGATAAAAATGCATTGCACGTAGTAAACCTAGAGTCTAGAAGCCTTCCTATAGGTCACGACCCGAACTGACTATGGGTGTTCCCGGGTTGCTTTATTCAATTCAACCAACAGGTAGGTGGGCGGACCGATCCAGAATAATCAAACAAAACCCGCAATATCGGTCCTACCCAATCGGTGAAATGTACTGATTAATTTGAATCACTTAAACCAGTTGGCCCAATTGACAAATGGATCAAACTGATCAATACCAAATCAGTTGGACTAATTGGTTTCACTTTTAAAGATCCAGACCACTTTATATAGAAAGATCAAATTAGGGGTAGACCCGCATCTAACATTTCTCACTTTCTTGGTCACTATAGACTTATAATGCATTTGGATTCGATTTTCCATCAGACTTGAGCTATTTTATGTCAAAACTTTAATCATGTAGTTAAGAGTGAAACCTTCAGAATCAATGATTAATCTTAGGTGCCCCTTAATGTTCTAAACCCTCATCTGTGTTATTTTGGATACGTCAAAAGAATCGTCTAGTCCAAGTACCAATGTTAAGTCCAAGTAGTCCATCCACCCAGAAGGACCTTCTCTCTTTGTAGATAATTGTCCCTTAGTTTTCTTTGAGTTTCAATCTAGTTTTTGTCAGTCTTTAAATCTAGTAGTCGAGTTAATCAATCTATGTTTTTCAATTCCAATAAAATATAGAAGCTTTTGATTATCATGCGTGTAATAATGATTTGAGCACAATATCTAACATGAGAAATGACTTAAAGCTCACTAACTGAACTTAATAAATATTGGAATTTAAGAGTACACTCAAGAAGTGCAAATGGGTATTACATTTTCCTTAGAAGAACATGAGAGAATAATAAATTTACTTGAGAAATTCAACAACGTTCCTGCATGGTCTCGTAAGAATATATGGATGAATTACACAAAAACATAGATCAAGTCAAGAGTGATTTCAAAGTCAAAGATTATCGGTCAAATATGATATAGCTGAAAGCATCAACAAAGATGCTAAGACTTACAAGTGGATCTACCATATTTTTCACTCAAGTGAAGAAAGTTCTCATTCATAAAAGAATATGAGATTTCTTTTGAAGTTTGGAAATAGTTGAACGAGTCAATGTCAAATACAAAGAACTAAGTCTCACTCAACTCCGTAGAAGAAGACTGAAGATTACTCCTTCTCAGAAGAAGACTGAAGAATATTCATTCTCCAAAAGAAAATCTAAGTTGACAGAGTAATCCAGATATCGAATTCCTGAAACTTTGACCAAGTTAAGCAGCATTCACAAAATGAGGCCTTCTTTGGTCGAACCATTTTCCCGTCTTACCAAGATGAAGATAACCTTCTTTAGCCCCTCGCAGCCTTTAAAAAAAATCAATAGCTTTTTTTTTCTAAACCACGCCGACCAACCTTGGGAGGGAATCTTAATATGAACTACGTTTTGACCTGATCCCAAAAGGAAAAAAAGAAATATTTGGGGTACGTAGGCAACCTGAGAAGTTATTTCAGGCCCGGTCATTAAAAGAAAAATGTATTCTCTTAAGGAAAGTGTCATCCAAAAGAAAAATCTACTATTGAAATGTTCAAAAGAAAAGAATGCCAAACTAAGGGCATTAGAAAGAGAATCAAAAGAATTGATAAAAAGAAAAGAATGCCAAACTAGGGGCATTTAGAAAAAAAATCAAAATAATTGATAGAAAAGAGAGAATATCAAACTAGGGGCATTTGGGAAGTTGAGCCTTATATCTTTTCTTTCTAAACCATATCCTAAGCCCACCTATTAAGTCCTCCTGAAGGCTAATTGACTCGGTTAAGGTGCAGGGAACTGAGAAGTTGTCGAGTTGGTTATACAAGATCATCAAGAAAAAAAAGAGAAGCCTGCTAAGTCGAAAACCTGAAAAGGCGACATAGGCAAAAATCAAGGCATCATCAGAAAAAGAAAAACAAAGCCCGCTAGATTGAAAACCTAAAGAGGCGATCTAGGCAAAAATTAGGGTATCATCAAATGGGAGGAAAGGTCCCGTCAAGAAGAAAAATTCAGAAGGAAGCTTGTGCAGAAACTGCAGAACCATTCAAGCCACGATATTTTTCTTTTAGCCAAGAGCTCACATCCGACAAAGACAATATTGAAGTCGAAAAAATCAAAAGTCATCTTGAACATTGTAGGATCTTCAAAAGTATGTTTACTTGTTCAAGTGTTCGCTAATGGAAGATGTAGAATCATCAACCACTTTGAAGAGGAAGATCTTTTATTCTAATATTTATCAAGATTTTTTAAGTCCAGCTCAAGCATTTTTCAAAAGAAATTCGAAAGAAAATGATCAATTCTTTATTGCACATATGATAATCTTAAGAGTCTTAAATTTAAGAGAATGTCAGTTCTTCTATCTATCATACATCAGAGTCCATATTTTTCAAGCGTAATCCATTCCATCAGTCTCGTAGTCAAGTCCCAGTTAAAGCCAACCTTGAAACTAGGGGCATTTTTGAAGGTCATTTAATTCCAAAGTTTTTATTCTTAATTACATGATAAAAAGAAAATCATACAAAAGTTTAAAAGTCCGACGAAGCCCAATGATAATTACGAATCCAGATACATGATAAGCCAATAAAGACCTGATCTTTCAAACTTTGAGCTCGATTTTGAATCATAGAATCAATTAATAAGATTGTTTAAGTTCCTATAAACTAAGCCCGAGAAATGTGACTTAGTAAGTTCGAGTCTGAGAAACGAGACTCCAACTTTTTGAATCATAGAATGAATAGGCTTTTTGAAGTGCCTACAAACCTAAGTTCGAGTCCGAGAAACGAGACTCCAACTTTTTGAATCATAGAATGAATAGGCTTTTTGAAGTGCCTACAAACCTAAGTTCGAGTCCGAGAAACGAGACTCCAACTTTTTGAATCATAAAATGAATAGGCTTTTTGAAGTGCCTACAAACCTAAGTTCGAGTCCGAGAAACGAGACTCCAACTTATTGAATCATAGAATGAATAGGCTTTTTGAAGTGCCTACAAACCTAAGTTCGAGTCCGAGAAACGAGACTCCAATTTTTAAATCATAGGCTTTTTGAAGTGCCTGTTATCCTTAGTTCGAGTCCGAGAAACGAGACTCCATATTTAATAGGATTGTTTAAGTTCCTGTAAACCTTATCTAGAGTCCAAGAAACGAGACTCCAGCTTTGTTTGAAATCATATTGAATTGTTTAAGTTCCTTAGCCTGAGAAGCTTGGCTACAATAAGCTCCAGTCCGATAAATGAGACTCAAACTTTTTCGAACACTAAAAAAGAATTTCAAATAGGATTTAACGAAGTTCCTACAATGTTATAACTCCAATTACCTTTGTTAAACCTTGCTATGATTGTTTTCGTTGCATAAGTGCATCTCAATTTTGAATCATTATTGTCAGTGAGAGAAGATCTCTAAGACCTGGCATATTTTTACTCAGTTTCACACAACATCACATAGTGCACACACTTGCACTTTTTAGTCAGGGAGAATTCTCTAAAATTCAAGGATCTGACACTGTCAGTGAGAGTTCGCGCTCAAGGACCTGACAATCTTTTAATTCGGGGAGAGTTTTACCCTCAAGGATCCGAACGTCCCGACGAATTGCTAAATCAGGCTGCAAAATGAACTGTCACTAGCTTTTGCATTCGGATATCGCACTATCTACCAAAATAGATTTGCTATCTAGTTTGCTTCAACCCTCTGCCAAAGAGGGGCATCTGTAGACACCCCATTTTTGCATCCGCCTGATTAATCAACTCGTCAACCCGATCGCAATGATTCCCAATGATGGATGTGTATTCCATTGCTTTATTTGTTACCAGATGTGTTTCAGAAATCCGGATGAGGTATCTTGAATTGACAAAACCTTAGAAACCACGCTACGCTAGGAAAATACGACCCCAGAAACATTGAAATCATCATCTTGTAGACCAAAAAGAAGCTTCACGATAAAAATCACTAAAATTGACCAAATTACTAAAATACCCCTAATCTTAAAACAACCCTAGAGCCTACGTTACGCTTAGGAAAACTCTCTCAAACACATAAAATAACAAATCGAAACCAAATAAATCATTTCGCCAATTTTAACAGAATTTGACAAAATTACGAAAATGCCCCTCATAAAGTTCACAAATCATTTCACATAAAAATTTTCATAAATGATACAAACCAACATTCTCATTGAATTCCTTACGAAAAATCGATTCTAAAACATCCTAGAACATTAAAAATCGACTTAAAACGTGAAAAGTCCTCTCTGGGGGCAAAACGGTAATTTCACAATTTTCATAATTAAAAAATTCGAAATTAATAAATAAAACATTAAATAATTAAAGTAAAACATTAATGAAATTAATTTAAAATTTTGAACCTAAAAAATCGATTAATCGGACTCTCAGGCAAAATTGTTGAGGGTTCGTGAGATATTTCTTTAAGGACCCCTCCATTTGGGGGTCCAAAGAATTAAAGAAATAATGAAGGGGGGTTATCCAAAAATTAAAAGTAAATCAAGCAAGACTGAAGTCAAGGTATTAAAGTCAATCCAATGAGACTAAAGTCAAAATTAAAGTCAATTAAGCAAGACTGAAGTCAAGATATTAAAAGTCAATCAATTAAGACTAAAGTCAAAACATTAAAAGTCAATCAAATAAGACCAAAAGTCATAATAGAATTCTAATTAAATAATAACTCTATCTAATAGAGTTCTAACTTAAAAACAATTCTACCTAAAACAATTCTAATTAAAACACAATTCTACCTAAAATAAGTCTAACTAAAACACAACTCTAATTAAAAGATCTCTAATTAAATACTAACTCTATCCAAATCAACCCCTAAAAACATCTATAAATAGAGGTGCTCACACCCTATTTTCGTATCAAATTATAAACCTTAAGAGAAGTAGGTCTAGAAGCTCCCCTAGCCCCCCATAAACCCTAGTTTTGGGGCCCCAACTCCTTAACTAACATCCCTCCTTCAATTTTAGTCTAGAAAACACCCAAAAGCCTTCTAAAAACACCCCTAAATCCGCAACGAACTTGAAGAGTTCAGATTCAAAAACAAGGAGATACCTTGCCTCGGAGATCCGAAGTCAAATTTGAAAACAGAACGAAGCAAGGGAGCACGGTACAAGGAGCTCTTTTTGTCAGATCTGAGGGAACCAAGTCCTTGCCATCGGAAAGGTAAATTTTTATTTTTATTTATTTTTTTATCTAGGTTTTAGCAATGTAATTTACTTGGGACTTTAGTAGAGACCGGCTTTGGCCGGGCGGGGTTGGTGCCTAACACCTTCCAACCCTGTAACTTGATCCCCGAATTCAGATTTTTTATGGTAGATTAGTTCTTTTTATCCATGTTAGAGTCAGTATGGTTCCTAGACCACAATAACTAGGTGGCGACTCCCAAACCTCAAGGGTCAAAAGCGGATCCGCGCACCACGCGAATCGAGGGCGCTTTCAGCTTGCATGTCCCGTATAGCTAACGTGGCACTAGTACATAGCCCGGTCTCTTCGGAGATGCGACTTCATTCATGAAAACCACAACTCCAGTCACATATCTTAGGGTATATAAAACTAGGGCATCAGTACTGTTGGATCAGGTGATTCTGAAAGGTATATCGATGCATCCAGGCTGGGGCGACCTGAGCCTTTGTTTTATTGTAAGTCGTACAATCACATGTCCTGATTGCCAACGTAGTACTAGTACGTGGTCGATCCCCTGGTGGGATGTTAAACCATTTATGAAAGCTACAACCCTAGACTCGTACCTATACGGTATATCAAAGATAATATAAAGTTCACCAATTGCACTTCTAGGTCAAAACCAGTGCTTAAGCGAAATCCTGCCCCACTGTACCCTACTGTACGAAGGGGATAGACTACGTCTATTCTAGACGAGAGGCATTTAAGAGGGCCCCTTGCTAAGCATCGTGCGCCACCTCTCAACTAGGAATTAAACTGGCTATTTTTTGACTTCAAAGATTTGAGTTGGAGTCTTAGATTATCACCTATACGGTATATCAAACCAAGTCACCACGTATCGAGAGGTATATAGGTGTACTTGGGCAAGGGTGGCAAGATAAATTGCATTGCATGTAGTAAACCTAGAGTCTAGAAACCTCCCTATAAGTTACAACTCGAACTTATCGTGGGTGTTCCCGGGTTACTCTATTCAATCCATCAAAGAGGTAAGTGGGTGGACCGGTCCACACTGCTCCAATTGAACCCGCAATACCGGTCCAATCCAGTAGACTTAACTGATGAGATATGCCAATCAATATCAAATTAAACTAATTAGCCCAATTGGTAAATGGATCTTGTGGATCAACACATGGACCGGTTGAACTAATTGGCTTAAAAATATTGGAAAAAGTGATTCAAGAACATTCGGATCCATTGGATCAAACCGGTCCAAACTCAATTAGGTACATAGTCCCAATCACCTTATATTGGCTAGTTTAATTCAATGGATCGAATATTTCACAAAATTGGAATCGGTAAAAAAATCATATTAAGGGATGTACTGATTAGTACAATCTGGACCTTATTTTTAGAAAATCGTATAACCCTTAATCATGATTCAAAATTTTCTAAGATTCGTGATCGATCGATAAATCATTTTCATGTAATGTTTTTTTGATCAAAATATTTAATCGGTTAGAGTTTTTAAATCTAGGGGTAAACTTAACCAATGCTATCAAGAGGGACCACTTTTTCTAATTGTTAAGAGCCTACTTCACCTTTGATGGGGTTTTAGGGTTATCATTGCTCCCAAACTCAAGCGTCCATTTCCTAGTTGGAGTCGTAAGTTTAGTCGATTAGAACGAACGTCAGTGCCAAGTCAACAGTCGGGAATGGCTTCAGAATCTGAGCTTGCAGAGAACCGTAAGATTTTGGCAGTCTTTGCCACTGATATAAATAGTATAAAAGGCAAGGTGGAAGCCTTAGAACAGATTTCAGAATCAACGGGCAATCCCTTTGATGATCCAAAAAGAAAAAGGGTAGAAGAAAATGCAACGAGACGTACACATGAGGCCTTCGAACTTGATGGAAATGAAGAACATTTTGATGAAAATCTGATGTTAGCCAATAGGATGTCTCAGTTGGAGTCATCTCTGAAGAGTATAAAAGGTATCGATGAAATTGCAGCAGACATTGAAGCTCTGAACCGTATCCCTAGAATTCATTTGTCAGATAAATTTGTGATGCCTGAAATTGACAAGTTCAGTGGGGTAGGTTGTGTAAAAACGCATCTTAAGGTGTATGTTATTAACATGCGCACTATATGACTCAGTGATGAACAGATGACATTGTTATTTTAGTGGATTCTATCAGGATCATCTTTACGATGGTTGATGTCTCAAGATCCAACTACAATAGGTACATGGGAGAAAATGTCAAAGGCTTTCTGGCATCAATATAAGTACAGTACCGAGATTGAAACTTCAAGAAGGGATCTGGAGTCAACTAAACAGAAGAATGGGGAAATGTTTACTGATTTCATTAGTCGTTGGAGGGCCAAGGCTGCACAAATGTGAGATAGACCTTCAGAGAAAGAACAAGTGGCTATTATCTTAAAAAATCTTTCGTTAAGGTATGCTTGACATCTAGTCTCCCAATACCTTCCTATATTCGAGTTTTTGTTGCAAGCCGGTAACCAAGTGGAAGATGCTTTCGCTTCTGGAGTCTTTTCCAATCCTTCTGATAACAAGCTCAAAAGGCCTTTCACCAATTCCAAGTCTAGCACTGATCACGCCTATGTAGCCAATACGTCTACTATCCTGTCTAATAACCAAGTTAACCCTAATCAACCTTGACCACGTAGGAAATTCACCAATCTTGACATGCCTTTGAGCATTGTCTTTTAGAAACTATTAAGTAAAGAGCTCATTGCACCTTTCCAACCTCAACCTTTACCAAATCCATTCCCCACTTTTCACAATCCCAACCTATTTTATGAGTTTCACCAAAATCCCGGTCATCTTATTGATCATTGCGTCGCTCTTCATCACACAATTCAAGACCTCATTGATGCCAAAAAAGTTACTGTCCCTGCCCCTGAGCAGCCAAATGTTACTACCAACCCTCTACCCACTTACCAACATCCTCAGACTTTGAACATGGTATCCAACACTCAACTCTTGTTTGACCTAATCCTTCTCATCCACTTAGTCAATCATAAGCCTCCCAGCCCCCTTCTTCTAGAGTGACGGTCCCTAATGAGTTTTTTACCATCAAATGTAGTCTTGGCCAAGGGAGAAGAAGTAAGTTTGAACATGACAAAGATTTCGAAGAAGAAGACTCAGTCCTACTACTTGGAAACAGTGTCCCGAGTTCTTAGTCTGTAATCAAAGCCGTTGTGGGTAATTATTTTTAGTTTTTTTATGAGTCTTGAGTCCAGTTTTTTTTTTATCAATTCAATAATCAAGTCTGTTTTTTTTTATTAGTCAAGTTAGTTTGTCTAGTCTACAATGGTGTCAGCCGCCCCATCTGAATTTAATTGAATAAAGGAAATTTTTGAATACCTTGAGTGCATTAACTAATTAACTAATAAACTGGCTTCAAGGAGAAATTCATTTAATAAGGAACCCCCTCTTGAACGAGAAGATAAATGTCTTACTCGAGAAAGCAAAGGTCATTGACCTCGGAACAAAAATAATTCCCAAGAAATTCAAATTGGAACTAACTTATCCTCAAGGAACACAAAGAGAGGATGAATTAAGTTAGAAAATTCAAAAGACTTGCTTGCGTGATCCTATGAGGATATGTTGGTTAAGTTTGGTTGTTGCTCAACACGAAATATATACTCATCCTATGGGAACACCACATGTACAAACCAGAATGGACTCACATAATTAGAGGAGATGTTAAAAAATATATTTACGCTGGACTTTTCAACATGATAAAGCTCCCAGAATAAATTACTATTCTCATACAAATGGAGTAATTAAAGTGGCTAGCAAAGATCTTGAAACTATCATCATAAAATAGGTGTCGGTTATACTGAGATTGTTCTAAGAAATTATCTTTCACACCCTTAGTATATAAAACTTCGACTCGATCTTCTATGGAAGCTGTAGTGCTCTGTTATGTAACATGAAAGGAAAGCTAGTTGTCAGAAATAGATTAGATCCATCAGCGGTATGAAAAACTAAACTTGATCGAAGAAAAATTACTTAGAGATCTATACCACATGCAAGCTTATTAGAGAAGAGTTGCTCACGCGCTTGACTAGAAGATCAAAGTTCGCCACTTACAAGTAAAGGATTTAACCATCATACTTTAAAGAAAATTGAACGCCCCTCCTCAACTATAAGAGGAGGTCTGAACCCAGTTGGAAATATTCATTCATTAAGGAAATACTGTCTAGAAAAGCCATCAAACTTCAAGATCATGACGGAATTGAACTACGGGAATCAACCAACTTTGACTAGATCAAGTGGTACTATATTTAAGGAGGCCATCTTTGATCGAATCAATTTCCTATTACCCAATTCAATATCTCATTTCTCAACCCTTTGCAGCATTTTTCAAAAAAAAAAAAAACTTTTTTTTTTCTCAGCCTGATCACCTAACCTAGGGGAGGGAATATTCGAACTACGTCTTGGTTTGATCCCAAAATTCTAGGGTACGTAGGCAACCTGAGAAGTTACTTCAGGCTCGACCACATCAAAATAAAAAAATAGATTCCCCAACAAAGAAAAAATCTAAAAAGAAAAAATTCAAAAGAAAAAGAAATATCATCCAAAATGGGGAAGAAAATTCAAGGAAAAAGAAAACAATATAAAAGGAAATGCCACACAAGGGGCATTTGGGTTTTTGAGCTTCAAAATTCCTTTCTTTTTATGCCCAACCTAAGCCTACCCATAAAAGTCCTCCTAAGTATTGTGCGAAAAAGTCAAGGAAGATAGCAAAGCATGATCAGACAGTAACTCTAGAAGTTTAAAATGGAAGAAAAAGAAAAATGAAGCCTACTATGTTGAAAACCCAAAAGGGAAACTTAGGCAAAAATTAGGGCAAGCTCACAAGGTTGAAAATCTGAAAGGACGACCTTGGCAACAATTAGAACAAAAAAAAGAGGAAAAATTATAAGCTTGCTAGATCAAAAACCTAAAAAGGCGATCTAGGCAAAAGCTAGAACATACTCGCTAGATTGAAAGCCTGAAAAGGCAATCTAGGCAAAACTTAGAGCAACCAAAAAATAAAAGAAAATCTCCGTTGAGTTGAGAAGCTGAAAAGGTGGTCCGAGCCGAAACATCAGAAGTCTGAATGATCAAGTTTAGTTTGAACCAAATATAGACTTAGTGGATACAAGTATCTCGTCTATGATTGATCTGAAGAGTTTCATGTCCTTAAGTGAACCGACGGGGAGAAAGAACGAATTCTATGATGAATTTCATAAAGAAATATTTTGTTATAATTTCTTTGAGCTTGACTCAAAATCTTCAATATAAAAAATCAAAATTAAAAGTTAAACCTTTATTGCGCTTGCGGTAATCAAGGATTTCAAACTTTCATAACAAAGGCACTTCCTTTTTCTAAAGAGTACAGTTTCCCCCTTTATACTAGGGGCATTCGTTTTATAATTATGTTCAATTATCCCCAGTGTAATGTTTCCTATCAAACTAGGGGCATTTTGGTTCTGAAACCTGGTCAATTTCAACCCCAAAGGATAATGTTAACTTTGCATTAAAGGTTACCATCTTGATAGAAATTTTAAAAACTCCTAAGATTCAAAGAGAGTTAAAATGTTTACCGGACCTTCATAAAATGCAATTTTTATTATAAAAAAAAATCAAATGCGGTGTAAATCCCCCATTTATTCCTAAAAAATTAGTTCATTACTCTTTCACCCTGGGCAGGTAGAGTAGGACTCCCAAAAAATTAGTTCATTACTCTTTCACTCCGAGTAGGTAGAATAGAACTTCCTGAAAAAATTAGTTCATTACTCTTTCACCCTGAGCAGGTAGAGTAGGACTCCCAAAAAGCTTAGTTCATTACTCTTTCACTCCGAGTAGGTAGAGTAGAACTTCCTAAAAAAAAATTAGTTTATCACTCTTTCACCCTGGGCAGGTAGAGTAGGACTCCCAAAAAGCTTAGTTCATTAGTTTTTTACTCCGAGTAGGTAGAGTAGAACTTCCCAAAAAAATTAGTTCATTACTCTTTCACCCTGGGCAGGTAGAGTAGGACTCCCAAAAAGCTTAGTTCATTACTCTTTCACTCCGAGTAGATAGAGTAGAACTTCTAAAAAAAAAAAATAGTTTATTACTCTTTCACCCCGGGCAGGTAGAGTAGGACTCCCAAAATGCTTAGTTCATTACTCTTTCAATCCGAGTAGGTAGAGTAGAACTTCCCGAAAAAATTAGTTCATTACTCTTTCACCCTAGGCAGGTAGAGTAGGACTCCCAAAAAGCTTAGTTCATTACTCTTTCACTCTGAGTAGGTAGAGTAGAACTTTCCAAAAAAAAAATTAGTATATTACTCTTACACCCCGAGCAGGTAGAGTAGGACTCCCAAAAAAATTAGTTCATTACTTTTTCACCTCGAGCAAGTAGAGTAGGACTCCTAGAAAAATAAGTTCAATACTCTTTCACCCACGGTAGGTAGAATAGAACAATAAACTTTTTCTCAACTTTTGCTCATATTTTTTTCAAACCCTTTTCAAGTTTTATTTAAAGTCAAAATTTTTCTCAAGTTTTCCTAGATTTTATGTTTTGCTCAGGTTTTACTCGGATTTTACTCAGTCCCTTTGAGATTTATCTCAGATTTCAAGTGTACACACTTGCACATTTTAGTTAGGGAGAATTTTCTAAAATTCAAGGATCTGACACTACCAGTGAGAGCTCGCGCACGAGGACTTGACAACCTTTTGTTCGGGGAGAATTTTACCCTCAAGGATTCGAACGCCTCGACGAATTGCAAAATCAGGCTGCAAAATGAACTGTTACTAGCTTTGGCATTCGGATATCGCACTATCTATTAAAATAGATTTGTTATCTAGTTTTGCTTCAACCCTCTGTCAAAGAGGGGCATCTGTAGACACCCCATTTTTGCACTCGCCTGATTAATCAACTCGTTAACCTAATCGCGACGATTCCCAATGATGGATGATTATTCCAATGCTTTATTTGGTTACTAGATATGTTTCAAAAATTCGGATGAGGTATCTCAAACTAACAAAACTGTAGAAATCACGCTACGCTAGGAAAATATAACCCCAAAAACATAGAAATCATCATTTTGTAGACAAAAAGAAACTTCACGATAAAAATCACTAAAAAATGATCAAATTACCAAAATACCCCTAACCTCAAAACATCCCTAGAGCTTATATTACGCTTAGGAAAATCCTTTCAAACACATAAAACAACAAATCGAAACCAAATAAACTATTTCGCCCATTTTCACAAAATTTGACAAAATTACGAAAATAACCCTCATAAAGTTCACGACCATTTCCACAAATTTGTTTATAAATGATACAAACCAATATTCCCATTGAATTGCTTACGAAAAATCGATTCCAAAACATCCTGGAACATTGAAAAACGAGTTTAAAACGCAAAAAAAATCCTCTCCGAAGGCAAAGTGGTAATTTTATAATTTTAATAATTAAAAATTCTGATATTAATAATTAAAACATTAATTAATTTAAAGTGAAATCCTAACTAAAATTAAAGTCAATCAAGTGAGACTTAAGTCAAAATTCTAAAATCTAGTCAATTAAGTAAGACTTAAGTTAAAATCCTAAAATCAAGTCAATCAAGTAAGACTTAAGTGAAAATCCTAAATTATAGTCAATCAAGTGAGACTTAAGTCAAAACACTAATCAATCTAATAAGACCAAAGTCAAACTCTAACCCTAATAAAATTCTAATTAAATTATAAAACTATCTAATAGAATTTTAATTAAACTCTAAAACTATGTAAAAGAATTCTAAATAAACTCGAAAACTACCTAATAGAATTCTAATTAAACTCTAAAACTATCTAAAAGAAACATAATTAAATTCTAAAACTATCTAAAAAAAAACATAATTTAGCTCTAACTCTATCTAAAAAGCTTTTAAAAAAAATCTATAAATAAGGGTCTCTACAACCTATTTTCGTATCCAAGAGAAAACCCTAGAAAAAGTAGGCAAGGAGCTTCTCCAACCTTCCCAAAACCCTAATTTTGAAGTCCTAACTCCTTACCTAACATTCATACCCCAACTTTAGCTCAAAAAACACTCAAAAACCTTTCCAAAACACCTTGAAATCCATAAAAAATTGAAAACTCATAGATCTAAGAAGAAGATACCTAACTTGGAGATCAGAAATCAAATCCGATGATAGGAAAATAGTAAGGAAATCGTTGTAATCCGGGAGGTAATTTTTTATTTATTTATTATTATTATTATTTGTTATTTTTTGGCCTATTGTGCAATGTAATCATTTTTGGAAATTAGTAGAGATCAGCGTTTGTCGGGCGGGGTTGGTGCCTAACACCTTCCAACCCTGTAATATGATCCCCGGACTCAGTATTTTTTTAAGTAGATTAATTGTTTTTTAACCGTTTCGAGTCGATGTTCGATTCCTAGACCGTAATAACTAGGTGGCGACTCCTAAACCTCAAAAATCAAAAGCGGATCCGCACACCCGACGGATCGAGGATGCTTTCACTACCCAGCAGAAGGGCTGGTCAAAGCAGAGAGTACCTAGCTTGGTTAGAAAGGCAGCACAGCATAAAATAAAACCTGGTATGCCAAGCAAGGCAGACCTAGTCAAATAATACTCGCAATCTTGATATGCACATGTCAAGCCTAGAGATCTCCCTAGTATAGCATATTCAATCTAGAAGATCCCTATTTCGTTTAGGATCCAAAAAATCAAAGGATTCTCAAGAAATACCCCCTGTGAGAAGGGAAAATCCTAATTCGAATGAAGGATCTATAAATAACACGATTAGCACAGAGGAAAGGATCTTTTGGGTAGATTGGAGGTCTAACCAGTACATTTGATTATTCCTCTTTTTCTCTACCTTGAGCGTCGGAGAATTTTTGATAGGTACCACGTCGACATTAGCTAGGAGGTGGCATAAGTGACTTCGGATCTATGAGGCAGAGTCCATCAGTATCGTTCACTAGAATCTGACCCCATAAATTTGGCGCCATCCGTGGGAACCCAATAGCTTATTAATTTAGTCGAAACAATGGGGAGATACACTAAAACTATCGAAGTCAATGTACCTCTACTCGCGGTACCAATAGTAGATGCCCAATTTTTTGCAATGTTAGAAGCCATGAAGAAGCAATATGAGGAAATGTAAAAGAAGATGGATGACTTGACTTGACTGAACAGAATTGGAACTTGAGTCAACGTCTTGAGAACTAACAACCAGTAAGATAAGATCTCCCACCGAGAGATCCTCAGCTTCTAGTGGGAGATGATCGCGCTTCAAATGCAGAAGGAAATTGTCAATCGTTGCTCCCAACAAGAGAAGGAGAAACAGAAGTTGCCACTACAACTATTCGAACAGATCTTACAATGGGTTTGACTCGAGAGGAGATCAGAAAGATAATCTGAAAGGAGAAATGGATGATGAAAAGTGCATATATTGGTACGGTGGCAACGCAAGTTGTTAATAATATTCATAAGATACCTTTTACAATAGAGATATTAGCAGAAGAAATCTCGAAAAAGTACATGCCATAGCGTTTCACTTCTTATTCTGAGACAAAGGACCTAGTAGAGCATTTGTTCCACTTTTGATAGATGCTTACACTGTGGGAAGGGAATGAGGGTTTAGTATGCAAGCTATTCCCTTCTAGTTTGCAAGGAAACACACTAACGTTTTTTCACAAATTGCCATGTGAATAGATAACTTTTTTGGAGGAATTTTGTACTACCTTTGTAACACGATACGTTGCCAACAAGAAGAATGGCGGAGATGCTCTACTCAGCATGAGAATGCAATATAGGGAAAGCCTAAGAGATTTCACAAGGTGGTTCAGGGAAGAAACGATGTCCCTAGAGAGTTAAGATGAGAAAACGGTCGTTGTGGTGTTCATAAACTTTTTTCCATTTGGCTCAGGGTTGTATAGGTCTCTCGTGAAGAGGAGATTGGAGGCACTAAGTGATCTGTTTGAAAGAGTAGAAAAATAGATCAGATTGAAAGATGATCATCAAAATTCATCTAGGAAAATCAAAGTAATACACGCTATGGTAAAGCCCAACAAGCAACATCAACCACAACAATAGAGTAGGAAGAGATCGCTCGAGCAGGACATGGACTAAAGAAGAGAGGCGACATATTTCTCTGTCCCCTAGTAAAATCTCACCACTTATCGTAAATGAACCTTACTACGAGTAGCCAACACCTCTTTCTCGAGATCAGATAAATCGAGATGAGTGATACTGTGAGTATCAAAAGGTACGGGTATATATCACAAATAGGTGCCAGGCCTTGAGAAGGTTTTTGTAGATATTGACAGAGTAGGGCAGACTAAGGGATCTGTCTAAAACACACACAGAGAATCCACCCCGAGACAGGAATTAGAGGCCTGATCAGTCACTTGTTGAAGAATAGGATGGAAAGACAGTAGTTATACACGTTGTCCTTAAGCACGAGACTAAAAATTCAAGCTTGAGTAGGGTTGATGAAAGAATCAAGAGGCGGTGAGCTGACTTTCATGGATAAAGATTTATAAGAGGTAGTAAGTGAAAGCGCCCTCGATCCGCTTTTGATTTTTAAGGTTTGGGAGTCATCACTTAGTTTTTACGATCTAGGAACCGATCATTGACTCTAAAAATAAAGACAACTAATCTACGAAAGAAAATACGGGTCCAGGGATCACGTTAAGGAGTTGGAAGGTGTTAGGTACCAACCTCGCCCGACAAATGCTGGTCTTTACTTTTTCCAAATAAAACTACATTGCTAAAACCTAAATAAAAAAAAATTTACCTTTTCGAATGCAACGGTTTTGTTCCCTCAGATTTGATAGAACAGCTCCTCGTACAACACTTCTTGCTTTATTTTGTCACTAGATTAGCATCCGATCTCCAAGATAAAGTATATCCTTTTGAATTTTTCTAATTTTGTTTATGGATATCTAGGTGTTTTTGAAGGGTTTCTAGGTGTTTTTTGAGCTAAAGTTAGGGTATGGATGTTAGGTAAGGAATTGAGACTTCAAAATTAGGGTTTATGGGAGGTTAGGGAAGCTTTTTGACCTACTTTTCTTAGGATTTCTTTTTTGATACGAAAATAGGTTGTAAGGGCCCTTATTTATAAATTTTTTAAAGAGCTTTTTAGATAGAGTTAGTGTTTAATTATAATTCTTTTAGAGAGAGTTAGTGTTTAATTAGAATTATTTTTAAATAGAGTTAGTGTTTAATTAGAATTACATTAGATAGCTATAGAGTTTAATTATAATTCTATTAGGTAATTTTAGAGTTTAATTAGAATTCTATTAGGGTTAGGGTTTGACTTTGGTCTTATTAGATTGATTAGGGTTTTGACTTAAGTCTTAAGAGATTGACTTTAATTTTTGACTTAAGTCTTACTTGATTGATTTTGACTTAAGTCTTACTTGATTGACTTTAATTTTAATTAAGATTTCAATTTACATTAATTAATATTTTAATTATTAATTTAAAAATTTTTAATTATTAAAATTGTAAAATTACCGTTTTACCCCCGAAGAGAACTTTTGCGTTTCAAGTCGATTTTTGATATTCCGAGATGTTTTGGAATTGATTTTTCATAAGGAATTCAATGGGAATATTGGTTTGTGTCATTTATGATAAATGTTTGTGCGAAATGATCGTGAACTTTATGAGGGGCATTTTTGTAATTTTGTTGAATTTTGTGAAAATTGGCGAAATGATTTATTTGGTTTCGATTTGTTATTTTATATGTTTGAAAGGATTTTTCTAAGCGTAATGTAGGCTCTAGGGATGTTTTGAGGTTAGCGGTATTTTGGTAATTTGATCATTTTTTGGTAATTTTTATCGTAAAGCTTCTTTTCGTTTGAAAATGATGATTTCTATGTTTTTGGGGTTATATTTTCCTAGCGTAGTATGTTTTCTACAATTTTGTTAGTTTGAGATACCTCATCTAAATTTCTAAAACATATCTAGTAACAAATAAAGCATTGGAATGATCATCCATCATTGGGAACTATTGCAATCGGGTTGACGAATTGATCAATCAGGCGACTGCAAAAATGGGGTATCTACAGATGCCCCTCTTTGGCAGAGGGTTGAAGCAAACTATATAGAAAATCTATTTTGGTAGATAATGCGATATCCAAATGCCAAATCTAGTGACAGTTCATTTTGCAGTATGATTTAGCAATTCGTTGGGATGTTCAGATCCTTGAAGATAAAACTCTCCCCGAACTAAAAAGTTGTCAGGTCCTTGAGCGCGAACTCTCACTGATGGTGTCAGATCCTTGAATTTTAGAAAATTATCCTTGACTAATGTGTGCAATTGTGTACTCGAATTCTGAGATAAATCTCAGAGATGGTCTGAGCTAGATCTGAGCATAAGTAAAGTTTGAGCATAATCTGGGCATAAACTGAGCATAAAACTAAGCATAATTCCGAGAAAACCCTTGGCAGTATCTGAACATAATTTCGAGAAAGCCCTCAGCGGCATCTGAGCATAATTTCGAGAAAGCCCTCGACGGCATCTAAGCATAATCCAAGTTAACCCTCGGCGGCAACTGAGCAAAATCCAAGTTGACCCTCGACGGCAACTGAGAAAAATCCAAGTTAACCCTTGGCGGTAACTGAGAAAAATTCAAGATAACCCTTGGCGGTAATGGAGCAAAATCCAAGATAACCCTTGGCGGCAACTGAGCAAAATCCAAGGTTATTGGCGGCAACTGAGCAAAATCCAAGTTAACCCTTGGCAGTAATTGAGTAAAATCCAAGATAACCCTTGGCGGCAACTGAGCAAAATCTAAGATAACCCTTGGCAGCATTTGAGCAAAATCCAAGCGGCAACTGAGCAAAATCCAAGATAACCCTTGGCGGCAACTGAGCAAAATCTAAGATAACCCTTGGCGGCATCTGAGCAAAATCTAAGATAACCCTTGATGACAACTGAGCAAAATCCAAGATAACCCTTAGCGTCATCTGAGTGAAATCCAAGTTAACCCTTGGCGGCATTTGAGCAAAATCCAAGTTAACCTTTGACGGCATTTGATTGAGTAAAACTAGCTGAGGAATAAATGAATCTTGGGAAAAAATCAATGAATCTGGAGAAGAATGATTAAAATGAATCTGGGTGAGATTGAAAATGAATCTGGAAAATAATGATTGAATCGTGGAACGAATGATTAAAAATAAATTTGGAAGATAATGAATCTGGAAGAGAATGATCTAATCTAGGAATGAATGGATCTGGAAAAGGATTAATGAATCTGAGAATGAAAGAATGCCTTATCTCCTGCTCTAGGTAAATGAGTTATTCTCTGGGCAGAAAACTGTAGACACCCCATTTTTGCATCCGCCTGATTAATCAACTCGTCAACCCGATCGCAATGATTCCCAATGATGGATGTGTATTCCGTTGCTTTATTTTGGTACCAAATGTGTTTTAGAAATCCGGATGAGGTATCTCAAACTGACAAAACCTTAGAAACCACGTTACGCTAGGAAAATACGACTCCAGAAACTTAGAAATCATCATCTTGCAGACAAAAAAGAAGCTTCATGATAAAAATTACTAAAATTGACCAAATTACCAAAATACCCCTAACATCAAAACAACCCTAGAGCCTACGTTACGATTAGGAAAATCCTTTCGAACACATAAAACAATAAATCGAAATCAAATAAATCATTACGCCAATTTTCACAAAATTTGACAAAATTATGAAAATGCCCCTCATAAAGTTCACAACCATTTCACACAAAAAATTTCATAAATGACACAAACTAATATTTCCATTGAATTCCTTACAAAAAATCGATTCTAAAACATCCTAGAACATTAAAAACCGACTTAAAACGTGAAAAGTCCTCTCTGGGGGTAAAATGGTAATTTCATAATTTTCAAAATTAAAATTTTTGAAATTAATAAATAAAATATTAAATAATTAAAGTGAAACATTAACGAAATTAATTTAAAAATTTAAACTAAAAAATCGATCAATCGGGCTTTCATGAAAAATTATTGAGGGTTCGTGAGATATTTCTTTAAGGACTCTTCCATTTGGGGGTCCAAAGAATTAAAGATATAATAGAGGGGGGTTCTCCAAAAATTTAAATCCAATCAAGCAAGACTAAGGTCAAGGTATTAAAGTCAAACAAATGAGACTAAAGTCAAAATTAAAGTCAATTAAGCAAGATTGAAGTCAAGATATTAAAAGTCAATCAATTAAGACTAAAGTCAAAATATTAAAAGTAAATCAAATAAGACCAAAAGTCAAAATAATAATAGAGTTCTAATTAAATAATAACTCTATCTAATAGAGTTCTAACTAAAACACAACTCTATCTAAAACAATTCTAATTAAAACACAACTCTACCTAAAACAATTTTAACTAAAACACAACTCTAATTAAACACTAACTTTATCAAAATCAACCGCTAAAAAAATCTATAAATAGGGGTGCTCACACCCTATTTTCGTATCAAATCATAAACCCTAAGAGAAGTCGGTCTAAAAGCCCTCCTAGCCTCCCATAAACCCTAGTTTTGGAGTCCCAACTCCTTACCTAACATCCCTTCTTCGATTTTAGCCTAAAAAACACCTAAAAATCCTTCAAGATCACCCCAAAATCCATTAACAAACTCGAAGAATTCAGATCCGAGAAAGAAGAGATACCTTACCTCGGAGATCGAAAATCAAATCCGGAGACAGAACGAAGCAAAAAGTACGGTATAAGGAGTAATTTTTGTCGGATCTGAGGGATCAAAGTCTTTGCTATCGGAAATGTATAACTTATTATTTTTTATTTTATTATTATCTTGGTTTTTTTAGCAATGTAACCTATTTGGGAATTAGTAGATACCGACTTTGGCTGGGCGGGGTTGGTGCCTAACACCTTCCAATCCCGTAACATGATCCCCGAATTCAGTTTTTTTTTCTGTTCTAGATTAGTCCTTTATCTGTTTAGAGTCATTGATCGGTTCCTAGACCGTAATAACTAGGTGACGACTCCCAAACCTCAAGGGTCAAAAGTGGATCCGCGCACCCCCGCGGATCGAGGGGACTTTTAGTGGCGACTCCACTGGAGACCATTGAGGATCAGACTTGAAAAGTCCCAAGTATGGGAGCATTGCCAGTAGGACCTAGTTATTTATTTTATTTTTAGTTATTTATTTTTTTATTTTGATTTTTATCATTCTTTTAGCTCTATTGGTGATCATTGATTGGGATGTTGAATATTTTTGTTTGGCACATCTTTGTTATGGTTCAATTTGGGGTCATTCAGAATTACCCTAAATAATGCAAGATATCAAAGGTTGATGACATAGGGAATGACCCATTTTTTTTATTTGAATTATTTTTAGGTCTGTATTATCCTTATCAGTATCTTTTGGTTCAATTTTGGATACTTTGTTTTGGCACTTTTTTTTTGTTCAATTAAGGGTCACCTTTTGATGATTCCTAAATAATGAAAGATTAAAATTGACATAAATTGAGGATGTAATGATGGTGGTTGGGATGAGAGTTATGATATTCTTCAAAAATAAAAAAAATAAAAAAATAAAAAAAATTTTGGATGATTTTTTGGCATGTTACTAGGCATAGGCGACGATTTGTGAAAAAAAATTATTTGTGAATGATGCACTAAGAAACAAAAAATTTCCTTTTTTAATATTGTTCTTGATGAGGAGAGGATTTCAAGAAAAAAAATAAAAAAAAATCAGAAAAAAAAATATTTTTACTCGTGGTGTGCCATTAGCAGAAAACAGCTTTTGCTGTTTTTATCTTCTTCTCCAATCTTTAAAAACGAAAAACAGAAAAGAAAGAGAGAGAACGTCTCTCTCTCTCTCTCTCTCTCTCTCTCTCTTTCTGATCTCTCTTGTTCTTCCTTGTTTTTTCTCTCTCTTGATCGTTCATACGAGAGTGATATGGATCGATTGATCTCATCAACTTTTGAAGCTTGAGGAATCGTGATTGCGAAGTTTTGATCTGTCAATTATTCATCGGTTTGCTTGATCTAATTATATTTTTGGAGAAATTATGATCTATGATCAGTTAAAGCTTGAATCTTGGTAGATCTTTTGGTTTTCGATTGAATGAAATCATGGCTTTGGAATTTGGAATGCGTTTTAGATCTGTTGATTTACCTTTGAGTAAATAAAACTTGATTGGATCGATTGTTGAAGGTTTTACGAGCAGATTCTCATCTGATCCCTTTTTTTGATTGTGTTGAGTGATCGGATTGGGAGATCTGTTGGCGAAGGATGTTTGGGTCGAGGTTTTCAGGCTTTAGGCCTTTGAATCGATGGAGAAATCAATTTTGGGTGTGAGATCTACTGTTTAAAATGCTGAATTTTTTTATTTATTATCATTACCTCAAGATTGGTTTGGATAGAAACTGAGGTCAAAATTAGTTTTCAACAAATCTATCGTACATATAATTTGCATACTCTCCATGTCTTGTTTCAACATACAATTTGATTGTGGTTTTGGATTGAGTGATCGAGAATTTTGAATTAATCCTTATATTTACTCAGATTTTAGATCAAGTTGTTGATTTGCAAAAGAATTAGAATATCGGATTATTCACAAATTCAATGGTTGATTGCCGGAATTTGTTCGAGTTGTGCGGAGCTTTCGAGCAACACAAGAACGTGAATTTATCGATTAAGATCTTCAACAATAATCATAAATCTAATGAACAATTCCGGATCCAAATCTATCAATGAGATTCTTCCAAAAGAGAGAGAAAAAGAAATTGGGTGTGATGGTTGTATAAGTGTGTTTAAAAAAAAAAAATTTTGATGGAACTTATTGGCAGGTTTTCTTTGGTGTGGAAGAAGATCAAAATTTTTTATTTTTTTTGCACACCCAATTTTATCTATAGTACATCACATCTAGATGCTTGTTAATGATTTACTTGATTACAAATAAATTGGCGTGGCAAAAAAATAAAATAAAAATTTTTAGGCTATATTTTTAGTTTTTTTTTTTTTTTTAATTAGTAATAGCTTAAAAAAAAAAATTTCCTTATTCTTTCAAAATCAATTTTGGCTGAGAGAAGTTTTTGTTTGCTGCTTAGTAAAACAAAATTCAATTTAAAAAAAAAAAAGTCATCTCCTAGTCTCAACAAATATCATTCTATCATCAATTTAACATCCATTGAAATCTCGATGTATTTTGGATCACCCAAAATAACCTTTGATTGGACCAAAAAAGAAAAAAAAATTATTGGTTATTCTTCTGCCCATGACTCATCGATAATTGATTTTTTTAAGTGCTATCCTGATTAATCGATCATTGTTGTTATTTTTATAATGCCTTGATTGATTGCCTATCTAATGGTGCCATGATCTTGATAAGTTTGATGTGCGTATTTTTAATAATGTGATTGAAATAATGTTTGTTTTGATTCATGTTTACGTGGTATTAATGTTATGATGGTATGATCTGGCCCATGGGTCCATTTGTTTGGAAGAGGCCTCGGGCACACCCCACCCTATTTTGCACACACCACTAGCATATTTATCGTTTTGCATGCTCGCATTCCCATATAGCCACGTGGCACTAGTGCGTGGCCCGGTCTTTTCGGAGATGCGACGTCATTCATGAAAACCACAATTCCAGTCACGTACCTTAGGATATATCAAACTGGGGTCATCAATACCGTCTGATCAGGTGATTCTGAGAGGTATATTGATGCACCCAGGCTGGAGCGACCTGGCCCTTTGACCTATTGTAAGCCACACAGTCACATGTCCTGATTGCCAACGTAGTACTAGTACGTGGTCGGTCATCTCGTGGGATGTCAAACCATTTACGAAAGTTACAACTCTTGACTCGTACCCATAGGTATGTAAAAGATAATCTAAGTATATCAATTGCACTTCTTGGTCAAAATCGGTGCCTAAGCAAGATCTTGCCCCACTGTACCCTACTGGACGAGGGGGATTGACTACGTCTATCCTAGACGAGAGGTATTTAAGTGGGCCTTGCTCAGCATTATACGCCACCTCTCAACTGGAGATCAAACTGGCTGTTTTTGGCTTCAAAGAAGTGAGTTGAGATTTTAGACTATCACCTATACGGTATATCAAACCAAGTCACCACGTATCGAGAGGTATATAGGTGTGCTTAGGCAAGGGTGGCCAGATAAAAATGCATTGCACGTAGTAAGTTTAGAGTCTAGAAACCTTCCTTATAGGTCACGACTCGAACTTATCGTGGGTGTTCCCGGGTTGTTTATTGAATGGAACCTTTTGATTGATGAATGTATGCGAATGTATATGAATGATGAGATCAGAGTGTATGATTGTCCTCAAGGATCAAAAATGTTATTTTTGAAAATTAAAATGGGTGCACCAACCCAATAAAAAATCCATTTTTTTACAATAATGACCCAGTCCATCCCGATCCAATAATCATGGTGGGCCGGGCCATTTAAATTGAAATAGAAATCAAATTTTCAAAGAAGAAAAATGATTTACGAAGGGAAAGTATTTTCTAGAAAAAGTGTTTTCCAAAATAAGTGTTTTTCAGAAAAAGTGTTATTCTCTAGAAAATAATGTTTTCTAAGAAAAAGTGTCTTTTAGAAAATGTTCTTCATAAGAACAAGATTTTCCAAGAGAAGATGTTTTCCAAATAACAAACTATTTTTCAGAGAAAAAAATATTTTTCAAAAGAAAATATTTTCGAAAGAAAAGAAAATGAAGGAAAAATGATTTACAAAAGATCTATTTTTACATGGAAAATTTTTGAAATATGTTTTTTACCAAAAATCTATTTTTTGCATGGACCTTGTAAAATTATCAGAATATGTTTTTCTAAAAAGAAAATTATTGCAAAAAATAATCAGAATTGTGAAAATTGTTATTCAATAAAAACATTATTTTCAAGAGTGCAATAAAATTATTTTCCTTCTAAATAATCATTGAATGAATGAATTGTTTAATGGATTGGTGCACAAAATTCAATAAAATCTCAAGGTTCATTTAAAATGTTATCAAGGGGG
The DNA here is from genome assembly GCF_017979445.1 of Akebia trifoliata. Classification (NCBI taxonomy): domain Eukaryota; kingdom Viridiplantae; phylum Streptophyta; class Magnoliopsida; order Ranunculales; family Lardizabalaceae; genus Akebia; species Akebia trifoliata. Next base: position 20,478,608 of record NC_141382.1, read on the forward strand.
TGACATTGAAATTAGTTAAATTCACCTTCAAAGAGGTTTAAGGGTTATCATTGTATCTAAGCTCAATCGTCCGTCGTCTAGTTAGGGTTGTAAATCCGGTCAGTTAGAGTAAACGTCAATATCAAGTCAACAGTCAGAAATGACCTTAAAAATTTTCAACATCGTCCAGTTGTTCTTTGAAGATCATAGTGCTTCAATCCTACCGGTTGTAAGTAATATCTCAGTCCTCAGTCCTAATTAAACTCGTGTAAGTACTTGTTTTGAGTTTTCATGAGTCATTTGGGTTAGCTCGAGTTCTTTTTTCCAGCAAGGTCATGTCTTCCTTAGATTGAGTCTACTCTTTCCCATTGAGTCAAGTTAGTTCATCGAGTCTATAGAGGTGTCTGTTGCCCCATCTGAAATTGATCGGATAAAGGAAATTTTTGAATACCTCGAGTGCATTAACGAATTAACTAATAGTTCGATAGATTTCTTTTCCGAACAAGAAGATAAGAGTCGGGCTCAACCTTTAATTGAGAAAGGAAAGGTCTTTGACCTCGGAACAGAAAATAATTCCTAAAGAGATTCAAATAGAAACCCTCCTATCCCTAGAGGAATACGAGAGGATAATGAATTTACTCAGAAATTTCAAAAGACTTGTTCATGTGATCGTATGAGGGTATGTTAGGTACAAGTTTGGGTGTTGTTCAACACGAAATACATACTCATTTATATCGATGGAATCAAAGAAGATGTTAGAAAATATATTAGCGCTATCCTCACTACATCTCGAGTTGAAAAGTTAATTTAAGCACATGTTATCAGTCGATATGGAGGTACATTTTGAGCTGATAATGGGTCGTACTTCAAAGCTTAGGTCCTTACTCCGTGTTCAAAGTTCAAGATCTGGCATCACAAATCATCCTCTTATCATCCTCAGATTAATAGAGCGATTGAAGCAGCTAGTAAGAGTCTCAAGATAATCATCGTGAAAATGTGTCAATCGCACCAAGATTGGTCAGAAGCTGTCATTCACACTAAGGGCACATCATACTTCAATGCAGTCTTCTACTGGAGCTATTCCCTACTTTCTAGTGTATGATATGGAAGCAATCTTACCAGTTGAAATGGAAATCCCGTATCTCAAGGCCTTCAAGAAAAGTTAATTGTTAGAAATAGATTGGGTTAGTCAGTGGCATAAAGAATTAAACTTGATCGAAGAAAAATGACTAAGAGTTTTGTATCACATGCAAGCTTATCAAAGAAGAGTTGCCCATGCGTTTGACAAAAAGATCAAGGCCCCTCACTTGAAAGCGAGGATTTATTATCGAATACCTATTTTTGATCCTAAAGGGAAGTTCAAACCAAATTGGGGGGTCTGTTCATCATCAAAAAAATATTAACCGAAAAAACTGTCAAACTACAAGATCATGATGGAATCGAGTTACCAGAACCAACCAACCTTGACCAAATCAAACGGTACTACATTTAAGGAGGCCATCTTTGGCCGAATCAATCCTCATATTACCCAGCTACCTGGTTCAATATATCCTTTCTCAACCCCTTTGTAGCCTTTTCAAAAAGAAAAATTATGCCTTTTTCCTTTCTCAGCCCGATCACCTAACCTAGGGAAGGGAAGCTTCGAACTACATTTTGGTCTGATCCCAAAATTCTGGGGTACATAAGCAACCTGAGAAGTTACTTCAGGCCCGACCACATCAAAATAAAAAAAATCTATTTCCCCATACAATAAAAAAATCAAAAAAAAAAAAATTCAAAAGAAAAGAAAAATATCTTCAAAATGGGGAAGAAAATTCAAGAAATTTTTTAAATGAAATGCCACACAAGGGGCATTTGGGTTTTGAGCCTCAAAATTCCTTTCTTTTTATACCTAGTCTTAAGCTTACTTATAAAAGTCCTCCTAAGTACCGTACGAAAAGTCAAAGAAGATAGCAAAGCATGATCAAACAGCAACTCCAAAAGTTCAGACAGGAAGAAAAGAAAAATAAAAAAATGATGAAGCCTGCTAAGTTGAAAACCCGAAAAGGGCGACTTAGGCAAAAATTAAGGCAAGCTCGCAAGGTTGAAAATCTGAAATGACAACTTTGGCAACAATCAGAGCCAAGAAAAAAAAAAGCTCGTTAGATCGAAAACCTGAAAAGGCGATCTAGGCAAAAGCTAGAGCAAGCTTGATAGATTGAAAACTTGAAAAGGCGATCTAGGCAAAAGTTAGAGCAAAAAAAAAAAAAACAGAAGAAAATCCCAAGTTGAGAGCGGTCCAAGCTGAAACATCAGAAGTCCGAATAATCAAGTTCAATACTTCGCTTAAACCAGGCATAGACTCAGAAGCCACAAGTATCTTGTCCACGATCGATCTGAAAATTTTTACTTCCTCAAGTAAACCAATTGAGAGAAGGGTGAATTCTATGATGAGTCTCGAAAGAAAATAATTTTGTTCTCTTGAGCCTGACTCAAAATCTTCAATAAAATTAATCAAAATTAAAAGTTGAGTCTTTATTGCGCTTGTGGTAATCAAATATTTCAAACCTTCGTACAAGGTGCATTTTCTAGGGGCATTTTTTATATATTATTTTTGTATGATGTGTTCAATTATCTTCAATGCCATGTATATTGTCAAACTAGGGGCATTTTGTCTTTGAGCAATGTTAATCTTAAAAAAATAATAGGAACCCAAAATTTAAGGTTACCCTCTTGATAATAGTTTTTTGAAAAACTTTTGAGGTTCAAAAGAAATAAAAACTCAGGTTTTAAATTCATAAAACTTTTTGATAAATCCTTGAGGTTCAAACAAAAGCATTTGGATCTCACATAGGAGATATGGCATTCTTTCGTTCTCCAGATTCTTTTCCAGATTCAATCATTCTTGGAATCGATCATTTCTCTTCCTGATTCATTCCAATCAGTCTTCTCAAAATTCATTCATTCTTTCCCAAAATTCCTTCATTCCTCTGCCAGTTTTGCTCAGTTACCGCCAAGGGTTATCTTGGATTTTGCTCAGTTACCGCCAAGGGTCAACTTTGAATTTGCTCAGTTGCCACCAAGGGTTAACTTGGATTTTGCTCAGTTACCGCCAAGGGTTATATTGGATTTTGCTTAGTTACCGCCAAGAGTTATCTTGGATTTTTCTCAGTCGCCGTCAAATGTTATCTTGGATTTTGCTCAGTCGCCGCCAAGGGTTATCTTAGAATTTTGCTCAGATGCCGCCAAGGGTTATCTTGGATTTTGCTCAGTTGCCGCCAAGGGTTAACTTGGATTTTGCTCAGATGCCGCCAAGGGTTAACTTGGATTTTACTCAGTTACCGTCGATGGTATTCTCAGAATCATGCTCAAATTATGCTCAGATTATGCTCAGTTCATACTTAGTCTATGCTCAGTTTATGCCTAATTTATATTCACTTTGTGCTTAGATTTTACTCAAATTTATCTCAGATTTTAAGTCACACACTTGCACAGTTGTTACATCAGTTAGGGAGAATTTTTTTTTAAATTCAAGGATCTGACATTGCCAGTGAGAGCTCGCGCTCAAGGACCTGACAACTTTTTAGTTCGGGGAGAGCTTTACCCTTAAGGATCCGAACACCCTAACGAATTGCTAAATCAGGCTGCAAAATGAACTGTCACTAGCTTTGGCATTCAGATATCGCACTATCTACCAAAATAGATTTGCTATCTAGTTTGCTTCAACCCTCTGCCAAAGAGGGGCATCTGCAGACACCCCATTTTTGCATCCGCCTGATTAATCAACTCGTCAACCCGATCACAATGATTCCCAATGATGGATGTGTATTCCATTACTTTATTTTGTTACTAGATGTGTTTCAGAAATTCGGATGAGGTATCTCAAACTGACAAAACCTTAGAAATCACGTTACGCTAGGAAAATACGACCCCAGAAACTTAGAAATCATCATCTTGCAGACCAAAAAGAAGTTTCACGACAAAATTACTAAAATTGACCAAATTATCAAAATACCCTTAACATCAAAACAATCCAAGAGCCTACGTTACGATTAGGAAAATCCTTTTGAACACATAAAACAACAAATCAAAACCAAATAAATCATTTCGCCAATTTTCACAAAATTTGACAAAATTACGAAAATGCCCCTCATAAAGTTCACAACCATTTCACACAAAAAATTTCATAAATGACACAAACTAATATTTCCATTGAATTCCTTACGAAAAATCTATTCTAAAACATCCTAGAACGTTAAAAATCGACTTAAAACGTGAAAAGTCCTCTCTAGGGGCAAAATGGTAATTTCATAATTTTCATAATTAAAATTTTTGAAATTAATAAATAAAATATTAAATAATTAAAGTGAAAAATTTACGAAATTAATTTAAAAATTTAAACTAAAAAATCGATCAATCGGGCTTTCATGAAAAATTATTGAGGGTTCGTGAGATATTTCTTTAAGGACTCTTCCATTTGGGGGTCCAAAGAATTAAAGATATAATAGAGGGGGGTTCTCCAAAAATTTAAATCCAATCAAGCAAGACTAAGGTCAAGGTATTAAAGTCAAACAAGTGAGACTAAAGTCAAAATTAAAGTCAATTAAGCAAGATTGAAGTCAAGATATTAAAAGTCAATCAATTAAGACTAAAGTCAAAATATTAAAAGTAAATCAAATAAGACCAAAAGTCAAAATAATAATAGAGTTCTAATTAAATAATAACTCTATCTAATAGAGTTCTAACTAAAACACAACTCTATCTAAAACAATTCTAATTAAAACACAACTCTACCTAAAACAATTTTAACTAAAACACAACTCTAATTAAAATAACTATAATTAAACACTAACTTTATCAAAATCAACCCCTAAAAAAATCTATAAATAGGGGTGCTCACACCCTATTTTCGTATCAAATCATAAATCCTAAGATAAGTAGGTCTAAAAGCCCCCCTAGCCTCCCATAAACCCTAGTTTTGGAGCCCCAACTCCTTACCTAACATCCCTTCTTCGATTTTAGCCTAAAAAATACCTAAAAGCCCTTCAAGAACATCCCAAAATTCATTAATAAACTCGAAGAATTCAGATCTGAGAAAGAAGAGATACCTTGCCGCGGAGATCGAAAATCAAATCCGGAGACAGAACGAAGTAAAAAGTACGGTACAAGGAGCAATTTTTGTCGGATTTAAGGGAATAAAGTCTTTGCTATCGGAAAAGTATAACTTCTTATTTTTTATTTTAGTATTATCTAGGTTTTTTTAACAATGTAACCTATTTTAGAAATTAGTAGAGACAGGCTTTGGCTGGGCGGGGTTGGTGCTTAACACCTTGCAATCCCGTAACATGATCCCCGAATTCTGTTTTTTTTTTTCTGTTCTAGATTAGTCATTTATCTGTTTAGAGTCATTGATCAGTTCCTATACCGTAATAACTAGGTGGCGACTCCCAAACCTCAAGGGTCAAAAGGGGATCCGCGCACCCCCACGGATCGAGGGCGCTTTCAAAAACCAAAATATGAGATCAGGAACGCTTTTGTTTGAACCTCAAGGTTTTCTTTTTCAAAAGTTTTATGAATTTAAAGCCTGAGTTTTTATTTCTTTTGAACCTTAAGGGTTTTTCGAAAAATTGTTATCAAGAGGGTAACTTTAAGTTTGGGATTCCTTTTATCTTTTAGGATTAACATTGCTCAACTTGAAAAATAAAATGCCCCTAGTTTGACAAGAAACATGGCATTGAAGATAATTGAACACATCATGTAAAAATTAAAAAAATACCCCTAGTATAAGGGGGAAAAACTACATTAGAGAATAAGAAAATGCCCCTTGTATGAAATATTTGATTACCACAAGCGCAATAAAGATCCAACTTTTAATTTTGATTAATTTTATTGAAGATTTTGAGTCAGGCTCAAGAGAACAAAATATTTCCTTTTGAGACTCATCATAAAATTCACCCTTCTCTCATTTGGTTCACTTGGAAAAGTAAAAATTTGCAGATCGATCGTAAACAAGATACTTGTGGCTTCTGAGTATGTGCCTGGTTTAAGCTAAGTATTAAATTTGATTATTCGGACTTCTGATATTTTGGCCTAGATCGCTCTTAGCTTTTTAACTCCCAAGAGATTTTTTCTATTTTTCTTTGTTACTTTAACTTTTGTCTAGATTGCCTTTTCAGGTTTTTAATCTAGCGAGCATGCTCTAGCTTTTGCCTAGATCACCTTTTCAGATTTTCAAACTAGCGAGCTTTTTTTTTTTTTTTCTTTGCTTTGATTGTTTCCAAGACCATCCTTTCAGATTTTCAACCTTGCGAGCTTGCCTTAATTTTTGCCTAAGTCGCCTTTTTCAGGTTTTCAACCTAGCAGGCTTTTTTTCTTTTTTTGTTTTTCTTTTCTTCCTTATGGAATTGCTGTCTGATCATGCTTTATTATTTTTTTTGACTTTTCACACAGTACTTAGGAGGACTTTTATGGGTAAGCTTAGGACTGAGTATAAAAAGAAAGAGATTTTGAGGCTCAAAAAACCCGAATGCCCCTTGTGTGGTATTTATTTTATTTTACTTTTAATTTTCTTCCCCATTTTAAAGATATTTCTTTTTTTTATTTTGAATTTTTTCTGGATTTTTTTGTGTGGCAAAATATATATTTTTATTTTGATGTGGTCGGGCCTGAAATAACTTCTCAGGTTGCCTACGTATCCTAGAATTTTGGGATCAGACCAAAACGTAGTTTAAATTTTCTTTCCCTTGGGTTAGGTGATCAGGCTAAGAAAGAAAAAGTATATATATATTTTTTGAAAAGACTGCAAAGGGTTTGAGAAAAGATATATTGAACTGGGTAATAGAAGAATTGATTCAACCAAAGATGGCCTCCTTAAATGTAGTACCGTTTGATTTGGTCAATGTTGGTTGATTCTGGTAATTCAATTCCATCATGGTCTTGAAGTCTGACAGTTTTTCCTGGTAATATTTTATTGATGATGAACGGTCCTCCCCAATTTGGTTTGAACTTCTATCTATGATCAAAGATAGGTGCTCGATTCTCTTTGAGTACTAAATCCCAGACTTGTAAGTGATGGACCTTGATCTTTTTGTCAAATGCACGGGCGACTCTTCTCTGATAAGCCTGCATGTGGTATAGAACTCTTAGTCGTTTTTCTTCAATCAAATTTACTTCTTCATATCATTGACGAATCCAATCTACTTCTGACAACTGACTTTCCAACAAGAACTTGAGAGATGGAATTTCCATTTCGACTGGCAAGACTGCTTCCATGCCATACACTAAGGAATAGGGAGTAGCTCCCTTAAAGGATCGAATTAAAGTTCGATATGCCCAAAGTGCAAATGGCAGTTTTTCTTACCAATCTCAATGTGATTGACACATTTTCCTGATGATGGTCTTAAGATTCTTATTAGCTACTTCGATTGCTCCATTGGTCTGAAGGCGGCAAGGAGATGATTTGTGATGCATGATTTTAAGCTTTAAACACAGTGTAAAAACCTCAGCTTTGAAGTGTGACTCGTTATCAGAAATCAGTTCCGAAGGTACCCCGTATCGACTGATGATGTTTGTTTGGATAAACTTTACAACTCGAGATGCAGTGAGGACAACATCGATATGTTTTGTAACCTCTTCTTTGATCTCATTGATATTTTCATTCCATCGAGCGAGTATCTATTCCATGTATTGAACAACACCCAAGCTTACACCAAACATATCCTCATCAGAACATGCGAACAAGTCCTTTGAAATTTTTGAGTAAATTCATTATCCCCTCATATTCCTCTAGGGATAGGAGTGTTTCTATTTGAATCCTTTTAGGAATTATTTTCTGTTCTGAGGTCAATGACCTTTGTTTTCTCGATTAAAGGTTGAGCCCGACTCTTGTCTTTTTGCTCAGGAAAGAAATCTATCCTTGAAGTCAGATTAGTAGTTAACTCGTTAATGCGCTCGAGGTATTTAAGAATTTCTTTTATCTAATCAAATTTAGATGGGGCGATAAACACCTTTACAGACTCGACAAACTAACTTGACTCAACAGGAAAAGAGTAAACTCGATCTAAAGAAGACATGACCTTGCTAAAAAAAGGACTCGAGCTAACCCAAACAACTCATGAAAACTCAAGACAACTACCCACAATGGGCTTGATTAGGACTGAGACATTGCTTACAACCGGCAGGACTGAGGCACTATGATCTTCAAGGAACAACTGTGTAATTTTGAGAAATTTTGGGGTCACTACTGACTATTGACGTTTGTTCCAACTGACTGGACTTACAACCCTAGTTAGACGATAGACGATTGAGCTTAGGTGCAATGATAACCCTGAAACCTAATCGAATGTAGACTTAATCAACTTTAGTGTTACCTCCTTAATAACATTTTAAATGAACCCTGAGATTTTATTGAATTTTGTGCACCAATCCATTAAACAATTCATTAATGTAATGATTATTCAGAAGGAAAATAATTTTATTGCACTCTTGAAAATTATTGGAAAATAATGTTTTTATTGAATAATAATTTTCACAAATCTATTTTTTTTTGCAATCATTTTCTTTTTTAGAAAAAAATATTTTAGTAATTTTCCCAGGTCCATGCAAAAAAATCATTTTTTCATCATTTTCCTTCCTATTCTTTTCTTTTGGAAAACAATATTTTTTGGAAAAAACACTTTTCTTCTGAAAAACATTTTTCTTCTATTAAAATGGATTGAAACCTGAATTAGAAAAGAGTTTGAATTCCATTTTGATTCAAATGGATAGGCCTATAATGATCGTTGGATTGGATCGAGATGGACTGGGTCATTATGAGTCATTTTCAAGTTTAAAATGATTTTTTTTATTGGGTCGATGCATCCATTTTAATCAAGTAAAACATAAAACTTTAATCCTTGAGGACAACCATACATTCTGATCTCATCATTCACATACATTCTGATATCATCATTCACATAAATTCATCATTCACAATGTCCCATTCAATAAACAACCTGGGAACAGCCATGATAAGTTCAAATCGTGACCTACAAAGGAGGTTTCTAGACTCTAAGCTAACTATGTGCAATGCATTTTTTTATCTGGCCACCCTTGCCCAAGTACACCTATATACCTTTCGAGCGTACTCAATCAGATGGTATGTGGTGACTTGGTTTTATATACCGTATAAGTGATAATCTAAAACTTCAACTCACTTCTCTGAAGCCAAAAGTAGTCTGTTTAATCCCCAGATCAGAGGTGGTGCGCGATGCTTAAGCAAAAGCACTCTTAAATCACCTCTTTTCTAGAATAGACGTAGTCTATCCTCCTAGTACCGTAGTATATTGGAGCAGGATCTCGTTTAGGCACTGGTTTTGGCCAAGAAGTGCAAGATGTACTAATATTATCTTTGATATACCTATAGGTACGAGTCAAGAGTTGTAACTTTCATAAATGGTTTGGCATCCCACAAGGGGACCGACCATGTACTAGTACTACGTTGGCAAACGGGACATGTGACTATGCGGCTTACAGTAGGTTAAAGCCTGGGTGCATCGATACACCTTTTAGATTCACCTGATCAAACGGTAATGATGTCCCAGTTTGATATACCTTAAGGTACGTGGCTGGAGTTGTGATTTTCATGAATGACGTCGCATCTCCGAAGAGACCGAGCCACGTACTAGTGCCACGTTGGCTATATTGGGACATGCAAACGTACAAAATAGTAAACGTGCATGTGGTGTGTGCAAAATAAGGTGGGGTGTACCCGGGGACCTTTTTCAAACAAATGGGCCCATGGGCCTGATCAGATCATTAATGGACCACAATCATAGTGACTGCAAACGTCAGAAGATTGTCAAAAATCATAGCATGCTAATCATAAGAAATTAATCAATCGATCCAAACCAACCAAATAATCATAATCAAGTAATCAACATTTTAGACTTAAGATTCCATCAATCAAGATATCCATGGGGTATGATTATATCAATCAGGTATCAAAAAGGAAACCATGCACTCTAATTATCACATAACCTACTCAAACACGGATTCATTGAGTTAACTTGTCTCAGAGCATTCGACATCATACAACATGGAAAAATATCACATGGAAACATTAGCATGAAACATAAAAGGAATGCATTGAGAATAAATATTAAATTGCATGAGATTCAACCGAGTCGAGCCGACTCATCACATTCAAAATCAGAGTATTAAAGCAACGCGTATTGTGAAAACACATAAAATAATATGTTATGACCAAACCGCGCATATTGAGCACAAGTAGCATGTTACGTGATGTAACATGAGTTGAACTAAGTTGACTCGACCAATATTTTCCCCAATGGTTGATTTTTGAAATCCAACCAAATTTTTTATTTTTTAAAAATAAACTAAAACAAAAGAATTTTTTTTTAATAGTCCAATCAAAGATCGCTTTGGGCTACCCCAAACAAATTGGGAGTTCAACAAATATTGAATTGAGGGTAGAATGATAGTTGTGGAGATGTAGTGATGATTTTGATTTTTTTTTATTTTTTTTAAACAAATTGATTTTTTCAAAGAAAAGAAATTCTTTTTTTTTTTTATTATTAAAAGTGAATTGATTTTTTTTTTAATTTTTTATTTTTAAAAAAACTGCATTTTCCTTGCTTGGTGTCAAAAACTTAAAGGGTGTCATTTCCTAGACCATTTATCCCTCATTAAAACCTATCTGAAACCATCCTCTACTTACCAACATCACCCTCAAATGACTAGTCAACCTCAACACCCCTCTAACCCATCAGACCTCTACCATAATAGCTGTACAACCTCCAATTTCAAATACTCACCAAATGCTGACCTGAGCAAAAGGTTGGTACTTTTAAACCAAAAACAAAACTTTCACTATAAACATACCTTTTCACAGAACTTCTTAAAACAGAGTCTATCTCGTTCCAAGCTCTCCAAAATCAAGGCCATGGAGTTTAGTTGAATGTCCATTTGATTTTCTCTTGAATAGAAAGAAATAGATTGTCTGGAGTACCCAACCATGTTTCTAAAATTTGTATCATACTCCCAAATTGTTTACATTTCAGATCCCTCCCAGGTAAAAATTGCACCTCATAGCATCTTCTCAACTGATCCAGCTTTCCATGGACAAGGCCCGCATACTTGTTTGTCTCTGCCAGCGTAAGGACACTAAGTTGCTTTAGCTTGCGAACTTGATCGGGTACCAAAGGTGGGAGACAGCTAGCATTACTCTTGTAATCACTCCGTGTCCCGTGAGCAAATAAACGTGGCAGATCAAAAAATATAGAATACTCCGTCCATTAACTAGAGACTCTCCTTTGTGATTCTCTACTTGTTTAACGAAGTATTTGATGAACTCCACTTGCTACTGCTTAATGTCCATCGACGTTAAAAGAACACAATAGATACTTGATTCAGATTAAAAGAAAAAAACAGTTCAAATCCATCAAGTAAAAAATAACAAACAAGAAGATTTGATTTTTGTGGAGAAATCGATTGAAAGTTGGGTGATTCGAGAGATTGGGTTTTTTTTATGAGAGGGGATACTCTCAGTTATCATTTTTCCTTCTCCCTTTTACTCAAAAAAAAAAATCTTCTTTATCTACCTTCATTTCCTTCTATTGGTTTCACTAAAGCTAAGATTCTAAAAACGTGATTGACTATGAAAAAAAAACCACCGTTACCTCTGCAGTACATACCTGAAATCTGAAATCTTTCCATAACATGCTGCGAAGGCACACAGGCGACCCCGTTGTTGCTCATGGAAATCCAAAACTGCAGACAAGAACTCTTATTCTCCCCTTCCTTAGGGCTATCGATGGTCACACTGTAATTTCTTTAGCTGGATCAATTCAACCACCAAACTTGAAACCAACGACAATCGAAGAGCCCGATTAAACGGATCTAGAAAAGGCTTCAGAAGCTTCAACTACAAACTACAAACAAACACAAACTCGTTTGTGCATCGATCAAGAGATTTCATGGACGAATTCGAACGGATCTCTGTGTCTCCTTCAATACTTCTCAATTTTTTTTCCTTACTCTATCTGAATTTTTTTTGTTAGTCTCTTGTGATCTTTTTTGATCGATCTCACGGCCAACTCATAACAAAGGAGACTAATGGATCTCCAACGTAAAACCAGGGTGCAAGAATAGTATATATATATATATATATTTTCTAGAACCAATTTGATATTCGGAATCAGAGAGGTCATTAAAAGGCGGAAGGACATGGGGGTGAGAGTGAAGAAAGAGATAAAGAGATGAGTAAATTAGCGAGAGTGAGAGAGAAAGGGGGGGAGAGGAGATGTTTTTTTTTCCTTCTACTGTTTCTTCTTTCTCAAGTTGAGAAGAAGATAAAAATAAGAAAACCCATCTTCTTCTAATGGCACACCTCATATCAATTTAAAACCTTAAGGGTTTTACACTTAAAAGTGGGTTTCTACTTTGGGTACACCATCCCTAAAATTGATTTTAACACAACGAGGGGATGTTGTTTGCTAACAGCATAAAAAAACCTTTTTTTTTATTTGTTTGCTGTCAATTGACAACACGACTTGTCTAAAAAATTATTTTTTTTTGAAAAAAAAAAACCAACAGTTTAAACACACACTAACAAAATTTTAAAAAACTAAAAAAATGTTGTTGAAAGATGAATTGCACACACCCTAAAAAAATGTTAAAAAAAAAAAAAATTTCATTGTCCAACCTTCATCATCCCATCTTCAATAAAACCAACCCTTTGAAATCTCACATTATTTAGGGTCATTCCGAATGGCCCTTAATTAAACCATAGAAAATAATATGTTGGATCAAGGTACTCCAAGTAGAACCGAATGATTAATGATCAGACTAACAAGAATAATAAAAAAATTGATAAACAAGCAATAAATAGAAACTAACTAAAAAAAAAAACTAGGTCATTAACAATATTCCCATACTTGGGGCTTTTCAAGTCTGATCCTCAATAGTCCTCAGCGGAGTCGCCACTAAAAGCGTCCTCGATCCGCGGGGTGCGCGGATCCACTTTTGATTTTTGAGGTTTGGGAGTCGCCACCTAGTTGTTACGGTCTAGGAATCGATCATTGACTCTAAAAATAAAGACAACTAATCTACGAAAGAAAATACGGGTCCGGGGATCACGTTACGGGTTGGAAGGTGTTAGGCACCAACCCCGCCCGACAAATGCCGGTTTTTATTTTTTTCAAATAAAACTACATTGCTAAAACCTAAATAAAAAAATTTTACCTATTCGAACACAACGGTTTTTTTCCCTTAGATCTGATAGAACAACTCCTTGTACAGCACTCCTCGTTTTGTTTTGTTACCGGATTCACTTCGGATCTTCAAGACAAAGTATTTTCTTCTAGATTTTTCTAATTTTTTTTTATAGATTTCGAGGTGTTTTTGAAGGGTTTCTAGGTATTTTTTGAGCTAAAGTTGGGGTATGGATGTTAGATAAGGAGTTGGGGCTTCAAAATTAGGGTTTAAGCTAGGGAAGCTTTTTGACCTACTTTTCTTAGGATTTATTTTTTTATACGAAAACAGGTTGTAGGGACCCTTATTTATAGATTTTTTAAAGAGCTTTTTAGATAGAATTAGTGTTTAATTATAATTCTTTTAGAGAGAGTTAGTGTTTAATTAGAATTATTTTTAAATAGAGTTAGTGTTTAATTAGAATTATTTTTAAATAGAGTTAGTGTTTAATTAGAATTACATTAGATAGCTTTAGAGTTTAATTAGAATTCTATTAGGTAGTTTTAGAGTTTAATTAGAATTCTATTAGGGTTAGGGTTTGACTTTGGTCTTATTAGATTGATTAGGATTTTGACTTAAGTCTTATGAGATTGACTTTAATTTTTGACTTAAGTCTTACTTGATTGACTTTAATTTTAATTAGGATTTCACTTTATATTAATTAATGTTTTAATTATTAATTTTAAAATTTTTAATTATTAAAATTGAAAAATTACTGTTTTACCCCCGAAGAGAACTTTTGCATTTCAAGTCGGTTTTCGATGTTCCGGGATGTTTTGGAATCGATTTTTCATGAGGAATTCAATGGAAATATTGGTTTGTGTCTTTTATAAAAAATTTTTGTACGAAATGGTCGTGAGCTTTATGAGGGGCATTTTCATAATTTTGTTGAATTTTGTGGAAATTGACGAAATGGTTTATTTGATTTCGATTTGTTATTTTATATGTTTGAAAGGATTTTCTTAAGCGTAATGTAGGCTCTAAGGATATTTTGAGGTTAGTGGTATTTTGGTAATTTGATCATTTTTTAGTGATTTTTATCGTAAATCTTCTTTTTGTTTAAAAATGATGATTTCTATGTTTTTGGGGTTATATTTTCCTAGTGTAGCGTGATTTCTACAGTTTTGTTAATTTGAGACACCTTATCCGAATTTCTGAAACACATCTAGTAACAAATAAAGCATTGGAATGATCATCCATCCTTGGGAACCGTTGTAATCGGGTTGACGAGTTGATTAATCAGGCGATTGCAAAAATGGGGTGTCTACAGTAAGACCCCATTATAATGCATTGGTGGTAACCCTCTAGGTGGGTACTTTGACTCTCAAGAGGGTGTTGATTAATAGTGGCAGTTCATTCAATATCTTATAAGTTTCAACTTTTCTGAAAATGGGTTTTCGTAGGAGTGTGCTCACCCAGACAAGAGCCCCTTTGATTGGGTTTGATTGAAGGACAAGCTAACCATGGGGAGAAATAGTCTTGTTGGTGCAGGCAGGATCGATAATCTTAATGACTAGATTTATTGTTGTTGAAGCAAGTTCTCCATACAATACCATATTAGGTAGATCGTGGACCTATGAGATGAGGGTCGTACCTTCAACATATTTCCATGTCCTAAGATTCCCAATGCCATAAGGGATGTAGGATATAAGTGGAGATTAGATAGCAGTCTAGGTATGTATGCTGGACAAGGAAGAGCTCTCCAAAGAGAATGTTTAGCAATAGTAGTTATAGTGGGGGAAAACGAGCCTAGAGAACCCCCATGCTTGGAAAATATCTAGATGATGGATGTAGGAGAAAGTAGGCAGATAAGGGTAGGAACAGAATTGGCATCAAAAGAGTTGAAAGAGCTAACAAACTGCTTATAGAGGAACCATGATATTTTTGCCTGGTCTATAGAAAAAATGCCAGGGATTCGCCCCAAAGTGATCTACCACCATTTGAACGTTAATTCAGCTGTCAAGCTACTAAAATAAAAGTCAAGAGATAAGCACATTGTTTTAGAAAAGTAGTAAATGAAGAGGTGAATAAGCTGATCAGAGTAGGGTTTATTAGAGAAGTACAATTCCTTGATTGGATAACAAATATAGTGGCAGTGTCAAAAAAGAATGGGAAAGTTAGAGTTTGTATCGATTTTACAAACTTGAACAAGGCCGGCCCTAAATATAACTTTCCTATGCCGAGAATAGACCAGTTAGTAGATGTGACTTCAGGTCACGAAAGGCTGTCCTTTATGGATAGCTATTAAGGTTACAATTAGATACAACTTAACCTAGCAGACCAAGAGAAAACAACATTCATCACAAAGAAATGGCTTTACTGCTACTAAATTATTCCCTTCAGGTTGAAGAATGCAGGAGCAACTTATCAAAGACCGGTGACGAAGCTCTTCAGATATCTGCTGGGGTAGGGGTGTCAATAGGTACCCATTTACCGAAACCGAAATTGAAAACCTCGGTTCCGATTCCATTTTTATTAGAACCGATTAGAGTTGGGTCTAATATGGAATCGAACCAATAGGAACCAGAAGCATTAGGTTCTATCCG
Source organism: Akebia trifoliata (assembly GCF_017979445.1). Lineage (NCBI taxonomy): Eukaryota > Viridiplantae > Streptophyta > Magnoliopsida > Ranunculales > Lardizabalaceae > Akebia > Akebia trifoliata. Next base: position 20,494,363 of record NC_141382.1, read on the forward strand.
ATGGGTACCCACGGGCACCCATAACTGATTTATTTTGTCATTTATTTTTCCATTATACATGATTCAAGGTAATCATATAGTTTAAAATTAGCATATACGATATAAAGTTCTTCAAATTTCATATAAACTAAATATTTGAGCTTAAAATGAATTATTTCTTTTTAAATTTATTACTTGTAAAGGAAATACATTTTAATATTTGAAGATAAAAGTCATTAAACCATCATTATAGTGGAAATTTTTTTTATTAAGTTTATACTTTACAAATAATATGTTTTTAGATGGAATTTTTTATTCTAATGATTTTGAAATAATTTTTCTCATTCGATTCTTGAGAACTAGAACCGATGGGGACCCATGATTTTTAATGGTTCTGGTTCTGGTTCCACTTATTTTAAAATCGGAACCGGAACCGACAAGAACCAGAACTGATAAAATGTAAAGGTTATGGTTCCAAATATCATAAGAACCGAACCAGAATTGACCCACTGACACCCCTATGCTGGGGAATATAGCGGATGTTTTCATTGATGACTTGTTGGTGAAGAGTAAGAAGAAAGAAGATCATGTCGCTGATCTGGAGGAGGACTTTACATGAGTAAGAAAAGTTGGGATGAAGCTTAACCTGGAGAAATGCAGTTTTGCATTAACTTTAGGAAAGTTCTTGGGCTACTTGGTTACGAAGAGAAGTATAGAAGCTAATCTAGACCAGATTAGAGCACTACTAGAGATACCCTCCCCAAAAATGCAAAAATAAGTCCAGAAGTTGGCATGAAGGGTTGTAGCCCTTAACAGATTCATATCCAGGTCTTCGGATAAATGCAAGCCTCTGTACCAACTATTGCAGAAAATACCAAGTTCGAGTGGACAAAGGAATGTGAGCAAGCTTTCATAGAGTTGAAGAAGTACCTGGGCTAGCCACCTATACTTTCCATACCAAAAGTTGGAGAAGAACTTGGGATGTACTTAACAATTTCTGAATGTGTGCTCAGTTCAGTCCTAGTCAAGGTTGGCATAACAGTAGAGCAGTCCATCTACTTCTTGAGCAAAACCTTCAACGATGCAGAAACACGCTATTCTAGAAGGAGAATATGAGATTAGCTTTGATTTACACAGCTTTGCGTTTGAGACCATGCTTATAGGCGCACCAAGTATAAGTCATCACAGAGTACCCCTTGAAGTTTGTCTTGGGAAAGATAGAAGAATCGGGCAGAATAGTAAAAATGGGGTTGTAGAGGCCCTACTTGTTTGTACCATAGACAAATACAAACAGAAACGTTTACATTTGCTTGCGGGATGTGGGTGCTTGGATGCTAAAATTCTGGTGGGCCCCATCGTAAAATAACACGAAACTTAATTAAAATTACAACGAAATCTCCATAAAATGTTGCAGAGAAAGTACCTCTACAAAAATTTACGTTATGTTAAGTTTCCTCTTTCTCTCTCTCTCTAATTTCTGAAACCTCTCTCTCTTCGCCCTCTCTGGCTTTCACCAACTTCTTAAACATTACCCAACGTTAATATAATTATTATCTAAACAAAAAATCGTGAGATAAAATCCTTCTTGGAACTAATTTCTATATTTTAAAATTACAAAACTAAAAAAATTGATTTTTTAAATATAAGAAAAGTGAGGGATAGAAACCTTACCTCGTAAATTTATATATATTTTTTATAAATTAAAAAAAATGTTTTTCATTAGATGTAGGGTATTAAAATGAGTTTGGGTCGAGTTACATTAGGCACTATAAGTGTTAATATTGACATGTTTGGGGCAATAACGTTTCTTTCCAAAAATAGAAAATTAGCAAGTGGAAGTTGGTATCATATAGTAGATGTTTAAGGTAAATTGTAGGTGATTAAAGAAATTTTGGATTTTTATTATAATCCTGGTTTAAAGAGAATAGCATTGTATGACCTATATGAAAATGATTTGTCTATAATTTTTTGATTTGTTTTAAAGTAATATGTAACTATTTATCCTTTTTTATTTAAATTTAAACAAGGTTTTAAAAAGAAAAATAATTTTTTTTTCAGTTTTTTTTTACGTTTACGTGATAATCAAGCAAACGTAAAATTTTCCATTGGACACAACCAAGCACTCTAATCACAAAACTCTGTAAATTTCAGTAAACACAAAATTTTGCAAACACAAAATTTTGTATTTGTGTCAATTTACGTTGTAACCAAGCAAGGCCAGAGTAGTAGAATTTGGGCTTGAATACAAGCCTAGAGTTTTGTTGAAAAACCAAACAATGGCAGACTTTTCGGTAGAACAAAGATAAGGTTTACTAGTAGAAGAACTAGAAAATGTGGAAGAATGGTAAGAAGTAAACAACCATCCAGGTTGGAGAGTCTACGTGAATGGGTCTTCAAACATAAAAGGGTTAGGAATAGGGGTGGTATTGATCACTCTTGACGGCTCCAGGATAGAAAAGACAATTAGATTGGGATTTATAGCATCAAACAACGAAGCGAAATATAAGGAATGCTGCTTGGCCTCAATTCGTTGGCAGGGCTGGGGGTAATAGAGACTACGGTATATAGTAACTCACAGCTAATAGTCAATCATGTCAACGGGATGTTTAAAGCACCAGATCCCAATATGCAACTCTACTTAAAGAAAATCAGGTTTGCCATGCTTCAGGCTAGAGAAGTGAGAATATAGCTCATACTAACGACAGACAACAGACATGCAGACATTCTAGCCTTCATAGCCTCGATGTTGGTAGGGAAAGACAAAAGAGAATTGCCACTAGGCTGCCATGAAATACCTGGGATAGACAAACCAAAGATGGTCAGTATGGTAGCTGCAATCGGAGATCAAGAGTGGATGAGCCTGATTTTCACTTTCCTACAGTTAGGAACGCTGCTTGACTATCCAAAGGAAACAAAATGCGTGAAGAGTAGAGCAAAGAGGTACACCATCCTAGATGGGAAATTGTACAGGAAGTCAGTATGAGGTCCACTCTTACATTGCCTAAGGCCAAGAGAAGCAAAATATATGTTGAACGAGATCCATGAAGGAAATTGCGAAAATCATTTAGCGGCAAGATCTTTTGCCCATAAGGTACTCTCCTAGAAGTATTTCTAGCCATACTTGTAGAAAGACGCGGCTCTATACGTCAAGTATTGTGATAATTGCCAGAGACATGGGAGAATAATCTGTTAGCCTGCAGTACAACTCAATTATCTCCTTAGCCTTGGTTGTTTTCATAATGGGGGATTGATCTAGTAGGCCCGCTGCCCAAGGTACCAGGTAATCTAACCTTTTTGCTACTAAACAACTTTACCAAGTGGGTGGAAGCACTCCCTCTAGCCAGAATTCTCCAGTAGGAGGTCCAAAAGTTCATTTGGAAAAACATAATCTGTCAATTTGGTCTGCTACATACTATAGTTTCAGACAATGGAAGATAATTTACAGGATAGTAGATCAAAGATTTTTTACAAAGAGCATGGGATAACGCAGTTATTCTCCATGACACAGTATCCGCAAGGAAACGAATAGGCCAAAGCTACAAATAAAGTATTAATAGACATGCTAAAGAAAAGACTGGGAGAAGCAAAGGGAAGATGGACAATGATTTTGCACGACATACTATGGACGTACAGGACAACTGCTAGAACCTCAACAGGGATGTCTCCATTCGTTATGGCTTATGGAATGGAAACAGTGAAACCAACAGAGAATAACTTTTCCACGATAAAGTCAAGAGTGATGCAGACTGACTAGAATAACCAACAAATGATTGCAGAATTGGATTTGCTGGAAGAGAAACGAGAAGCATCATTGATAAGGTTAGAGAGATATCATCAGAGACTACAAAATTACTTCAAAAAGAGAGTCTGCTACAAGCAATTCAAAGAAGGATACCTAGTGCTATGAGAGTTTTCCAGAATATAGAAGAGTAGAATAGTGGAAAATTAGGTCCTACTTGGGAAGGGTCATACATAGTAACAAAAGTAGGTCAGAAGGGAGTATATTATTTGGTGACAATAATGGATCAAGAGTTGTCTAGACCGTGGAACACTTGTAACCTCAAAAGATATTATAAATAAAAGAAAGCCCCTTTGAATGATAATAGCTTGCGTACGAAAATAATCGAATTGGGCTCCACCTAGGTCCAGGCTTACGTGGGTTTTCTTTGCCTTAATTGGTAGAGTAAGAAGCTGGTCGGGGTCTTACTCTATCATGATTCCAAGAACACTTAAGATAGATCCCGTCTAGATCCAAGCCTACGTGGGTCTTCTTTTTCTTAATTGATAGAGTAAGAAGTTAGTTGGGGCCCTACTCTAACATGAGTAATTTTTTTAACACTAAAGATGGATCCCGCCTGGATCCGAGTCTATGTGGGTCTTCTTTACCTTAATTTGTAGAGAAAGAAGCTAGTCGGGGCCCTACTCTAACACGAGTATTATAGTTTTAAAGATGGATCCTACTTGGATCCGAGCCTACATGGATATTTTCTACTTTAATTGGTAGAGTAAAAAATTGGTCAGGGCCCTACTCTATCACGAGTCCAAGAGCACTTAGGATGGATCCCGCCTAGATTTGGGTCTACGTAGGTCTTCTCTGTCTTAATTGGTAGAGAAGAAGCTAGTCGAGACCCTACTCTGGTCTAAGTAGTATAACACTAAATTAGGCTCTTTCTGAGAGTTTGGTCTTTACAGCTTTCCTCTGCCTTAACCATTAAAGCAGAAAGTTTGACGGCCATGCTCTTTCCTGAGTGACAAAACACAAAGATTTGATCAACTAAGAAGTCGATCCTCGTAGCCCTCATCTTCCTATAGTGGAAAAGAAGGGTGTTGGACGATTGCAGTTTACCTTAGAAGAACAAAAGCACTATACAATACCCTTTTTTGGGGAATAAAGGTAAGCACATTGCAATTTTGCTTTGAAAGCATTAAGCGATCTCCTGCGTAACATTGAGTTAGAGCCTTATTGAAAGATAGTAACTCATAAATGCCTTATTAAAAGTAAAAGGTTAGATCGCTCAAAATATTAAGCAACTTCCTTATTGAAGGAGAACTACTATGTGCCTCTCTACAAAAAGGTTCCACCTATGTATGAGAAACTTTAGGTAGAACCTGGGGGGAAAAGGTTGCAAGGCATAAAACATGTGCGTCGCAAACAATGCAAAAAAATAAAGTTTATGTTAAAGGTAGAATAACAGTTGAGCACGCAACACAAAAGCGCAAGTAAAACATATTATTAAAGTTCAAGTTAAGTTAAAAGAGTAGACTAGTAGATTGTGTATGCAGTGCAAATAGTGCGAAGAAGTAAAGTTTATGTTAAAGGTAGAATAGCAGTTGAGCGTACAGCACAAAAGTGCAAGTAAAACATATTGTTAAAGTTCTAGTTAAGTTATAAGAACGGACGAGTAGATTGTGTATGCAGCACAAATAATGCAAAGAAGTAAAGTTTATGGTAAAGGCAAACCAACAGTTGGCATGAAAACAAAATTTTCATTAATGACAGGAGTACAAGAGAAATCCTAATAATGGGAGAGTACAGAGAATGACAGCCAAAAATAGAGCAATAGTAGGGTATAATAAAAATCAAGAGACATGTTTTCACCACATAGATGACTGGTTGACATGAGATGAAACCTTAACAGGATTGGGATAATCGATTGTTTTGTCCAAATCAACGTCAATAACAAGGACAAGAGGCAGGTTACTAGCAAAGGTAGGCGAACTAGTCATTTTGGCTTGATCCAAATCTATGGTTTACCCAGCCTCTATGAGTTCACTTAGGACTCGGTCTAGAACAACAATGGGGTTTCCCTTTTCATCTAGTTGGAAGGGTGGGGCTCGTTCATAGCCACCAGACCAACTAAGAATTTCTTGGACAAGAGGACCTTTAAGACCATCGTAGTCCTCCTTGTCTTCTTCTTCCTCGTTCTCCTTATACTAAAGTCGAGCAGCCTCAAAGCCTTCGTGATAAGTCTTGGTAGAAGCCTCCTCAGCCAATAGAGAGTATTGGGCCTGTAGTTGCCCCAACAATTTCTTATTCTCGGTCTCATCTTCCTTGGCATGTGTTGCCCTAGCTATCTCAAGACAAGCCTTAAAAGAACCTAACTCAAGCTCTTGCTACTGTACCCGTTCTTAGAGATCTGCGAGCTTTACATTTCTCCTTTGCGCTCTCCTTGTAGTTGGCCAGTTCTAGTTGAAGAACACCCCGAAGATTTGCCAGCCTCTTATTATTGGCCTCCAAGTCTAAGTTCGCCTTGGAAAATTAGGCCAAATTAGCCTCCATATCTTCTTTAGCCTTTTGGGAAAATTGGCTACAGGAGGTCAGCTCAGCTTGGAGTAGAGTGATTTTCTCCTCATACTCTTTAGTCAGAGTAGTAGCTTGGTTATCAACCTCACGCTATTTCAAGAAGGCCAAGATACCATAAGTGTTAGGTTGCAAAAAGAATAAAACAGTTAAGTGAGTAAAACATGAAGAGTGAGGAGTAGTGTGGGAAGAGCAAAGAAAACTACTTAATATAGGCCATGAACAAATCAACCAAAGTCTAGGTTAGCATTGGCTCGGTCCGCAACATCCCAATCCTTGAGAGAATTGGAGTAAGAAAATAGAGAGACAGCATTGATATGATTCTTCACTCCATAGCTCCTATTGTAGACATGATCAAAACGGGGTCGAAAGTCGTTGTTCTTATTTCCATCTTGGAGGAGGACCTCATGACTCCTCTAGGAGAATGTAGCTTCCTCTAGGGAAGTCAAAAGATCATGGGACCCTCTTGATCAAATACCCCTAAAGGGGAAGGACTTCTTAAATTCTTCTTAATCAGCTTGTGCCTCTTACGCGGCTAAAGTTTAGAAATAAGGTTGTGTTCCCTGATGGTGTCCGTGCTCTGCACTGCCTAAGAATGAATCTCTTCAAAAAGCACAACAGGAATAACAACAATAATAACAACAACAATAACAACAACAGAAGAATGAGAAACCTACTCTCCACGTACTAAGGCTAGTTGGCCTACTTCTCTAGTGTGGGTAGAGGCATGAAGGGCCAGATTCTTCTTATTCTTCCTATCCTGGTCAAAGGGAATAGTAGCCCTAATGGTAGGGGTGAGGAAACTTTGAGAAGTCGATGTTCATGGCGTTGAAGGACCTTGAGGGGGTTGGAGGAGAAGAAAGGGCAAAAGCAAAAGGAAAAGAAAGATCTTTCAAGATCTGTTTGACTTAATCAAAGGAAGCTCGTCGTGTAAGTGGACGAGATAAAATAGAAAGGGAAAGATAAATTTGATCTCCCTTTACCACCCCTTTTACATTCCTAGTTTGGAGGTCCACTGCTACAAGCCTCCTATCTTTGGATGCTCTATGCTGCTCTTTCTTAGCCTCAACAGCGAAAATGGCTGAAAGCGCCCTCGATCCGCAGGGTGCGCGGATCCACTTTTGACCCTTGAGGTTTGGGAGTCGCCACCTAGTTATTACGGTCTAGGAACCAAATTGACCCTACAATGGATAAAAAGAACTAATCTACTATAGAAATCTGAATCCGGGGATTATGTTACGGGGTTTGAAGGTGTTAGGCACCAACCCCGCCCGGCCAATGCCGGTCTCTACTTATCCCAAATAGATCTACATTGCTAATGATAAACCTAGATTAAAAAAAAATAGAAAAAAATTTACCTTTGATCTGCAAAAGTGTTATTCCCTCAGATCTGGTTAGAATGGCTCCTTGTACCGTATTCCTTACTTCGTTCTATCTCCGGATCTGATTCTTGATCTCCGAGGTAAGGTATCTCCTTCTTGGATCTGAGTGCTTCAAATTTGTTGTGGATTTTTGGGATGTTTTTGAGAGGTTTTTGGGTGTTTTTTAGGCTAAAATCGGAGTAGGGGTGTTAGGGAAGGAGTTGGGGCTCCAAAATTAGGGTTTTGGGGAGGCTATGGAGGCTTCTTTACCTACTTTTCCTATGGTTTTTTCTTTGATACCAAAATAAGGTGTGGAGGCTCCTATTTATAAAGTTTTTAGAAGCATTAGGGTTTGATTAGGGTTTCTTTTAGGGTTTCAATTAGGGTTTTGACTTAGTCTTTAGGGTTTTAGGGTTTTGACTTTAGTCTTATGAGATTGACTTGATTAGTTTAGATTAGGGTTTTGATTTAGGGTTTGACCTTAGTCTTATGAGATTGACTTGATTAGTTTAGATTAGGGTTTTGATTTAGGGTTTTGACTTTAGTCTTATGAGATTGACTTTAATACTTGACTCTAGTTTTACTTAATTGACTTTAATTTTGACTTTAGTCTTATTTGATTGACTTTAATATCTTGACTTTAGTCTTGCTTGATTGACTTTAAATTTTTGGAGAACCCCCCTGAAAGCGCCCTCGATCCGCGGGGTGCGCGGATCCGCTTTTGACCCTTGTGGTTTGGGAGTCGCCACCTAGTTATTACGGTCTAGGAACCGATCAATGACTCTAAACGGATAAAAACTAATCTAAAACCAAAAAAACTGAATTCGGGGATCAAGTTACGGGGTTGGAAGGTGTTAGGCACCAACCCCGCCCGGCCAAAGCCGGTCTCTACTAAAGTCCCAAGTAAATTACATTGCTAAAACCTAGATAAAAAAATAAATAAAAATAAAAATTTACCTTTCCGATGGCAAGGACTTGGTTCCCTCAGATCTGACAGAAAGAACTCCTTGTACCGTGCTCCCTGGCTTCGTTCTGTTTTCGGATTTGACTTCGGATCTCCGAGGCAAGGTATCTCCTTGTTTTTGAATCTGAACTCTTCAATTTCGTTGTGGATTTGAGGGTGTTTTTAGAAGGCTTTTGGGTGTTTTCTAGATTAAAATTGAAGGAGGGATGTTAGCTAAGGAGTTGAGGCTCCAAAACTAGGGTTTATGGGGGGTTAGGGGAGCTTCTAGACCTACTTATCTTAGGGTTTATTATTTTATACGAAAATAGGGTGTGAGCACCTCTATTTATAGATGTTTTTAGGGGTTGATTTGGATAGAGTTAATATTTAATTAGAGATCTTTTAATTAGAGTTGTGTTTTAATTTGACTTGTTTTAGGTAGAATTATGTTTTAATTAGAATTGTTTTAGGTAGAATTATTTTTAAGTTAGAACTCTATTAGATAGAGTTATTAATCAATTATAATTCTATTATGACTTTTGGTCTTATTTGATTGATTTTTAATGTTTTGACTTTAGTCTTAATTGATTGACTTTTAATATTTTGACTTCAGTCTTGCTTAATTGACTTTAATTTTGACTTCAGTCTCACTTGATTGACTTTAATACCTTGACTTCAGTCTTGCCTGATTTACTTTTAATTTTGGGAGAACCCCCCTCTAAAATATCTTTAATTCTTTGGACCCCCAAATGGAGGGGTCCTTAAAGAAATATCCCACGAACCCTCAACAATTTTACCCGAAAGTCCGATTGATCGATTTTTTAGATTCAAAATTTTAAATTAATTTCATTAATGTTTAAATTTAATAATTTAATGTTTTATTTATTCATTTCGGAATTTTTTATCATGAAAATTGTGAAATTACCGTTTTGCCCCCGGAGAGGACTTTTCACATTTTAAGTCGGTTTTTAATGTTCTAGGATGTTTTAGAATCGATTTTTCGTAAGGAATTCAATGGAAATATTAGTTTTTGTTATTTATGAAATTTTTTGTGTGAAATGGTTGTGAATTTTATGAGGGGCATTTTCGTAATTTTGTCAAATTCTGTTAAAATTAGTGAAATGATTTATTTGGTTCCAATTTGTTATTTTATGTGTTCGAATGGGTTTTCCTAAGCGTAACGTAGGCTCTAAGGTTGTTTTGAGGTTAGGGGTATTTTGGTAATTTGATAATTTTTAGTGATTTTTATCGTGAAGCTTCTTTTTGTCTGCAAGATGATGATTTCTATGTTTTTGGGGTCGTACTTTCCTAGCGTAGCGTGGTTTCTAAGGTTTTGTCAGTTCGAGATACCTCATCTGGATTTCTGAAACAAATCTGGTAACAAAGTAAAGCAATGGAATACACATCCATCATTGGGAATCCTTGCGATCGGGTTGACGAGTTGATTAATCAGGCGGATGCAAAAATGGGGTGTCTACAGATGCCCCTCTTTGGCAGAGGGTTGAAGCAAACTAGATAGCAAATCTATTTTGGTAGATAGTGCGATATCTGAATGCCAAAGCTAGTGACAGTTCATTTTGCAGCCTGATTTAGCAATTCGTCAGGGTGTTCGGATCCTTGAAAATAAAGCTCTCCCCGAATCAAAAGGTTGTCAGGTCCTTGAGCGCAAACTCTCACTGACGGTGTCAGATCCTTGAATTTTAGAGAATTCTCCTTGACTAAAAAGTGCAAATGTGCAAGTGTGTGCACTGTGTGAAACTGAGTAAAACCTGAGCATAAATTTAGCATAATTTGAGAATAAACTGAGCATAATTTGAATATAAACTGAGCATAATTTGAATATAATCTGAACATAGTTCCTGAGCATAGTTCCGAGAAAACCCTCGGCGGTATCTGAGCATAATTCCGAGCAAACCCTCGGCGGCATCTGAGCATAGTTCCGAGAAAACCCTCGGCGGTATCTGAGCATAGTTCCAAGATAACCCTTGGCGGTATCTGAGCATAATTCCGAGAAAACCCTCGGCGGTATCTGAGCATAGTTCCGAGAAAACCCTCGGCGGTATCTGAGCATAATTCCGAGAAAACCCTCAGCGGTATCTGAGCATAATTCCGAGAAAAACCCTCGGCGGTACCTGAGCATAGTTCCAAGATAACCCTTGGCGGTATCTGAGCATAGTTCCGAGAAAACCCTCGGCGGTATCTGAGCATAATTCAGAGAAAACCCTCGGCGGTATCTGAGCATAATTCCGAGAAAAACCCTCGGCGGTATCTGAGCATAGTTCCAAGATAACCCTTGGCGGTATCTGAGCATAGTTCCGAGAAAACCCTCGGCGGTATCTAAGCATAATTCCGAGAAAACCCTCGGCGGTATCTGAGCATAGTTCCGAGAAAACCCTCGGCGGTATCTGAGCATAATTCCGAGAAAACCCTCGGCGGTATCTGAGCATAATTCCGAGAAAAACCCTCGGCGGTATCTGAGCATAGTTCCAAGATAACCCTTGGCGTTATCTGAGCATAGTTCTGAGAAAACCCTCGGCGGTATCTGAGCATAGTTCCGAGAAAACCCTCGGCGGTATCTGAGTATAATTCCGAGAAAACCCTCGACGGTATCTGAGCATAGTTCCGAGAAAACCCTCGGCGGTATCTGAGCATAGTTCCGAGAAAACCCTCGGCGGTATCTGAGCATAGTTCCGAGAAAACCCTCGGCGGTATCTGAGCATAATTCCGAGAAAACCCTCGGCAGTATCTGAGCAAAATCCAAGTTAACCCTTGGCGGCAACTGAGCAAAATCCAAGATAATCCTTGGCGGAAACTGAGCAAAACTGGTAGAGGGATGAATGAATTTTGGGAAAGAATGAACGAATTTGGAGAAAAATCGACTAGAACAAACCGGAGAACGAATAAATCTGGAAGATAATGAATCTGTAGGAGAAATGATTGATTCCAAGAATGATTGAATCTGGAAAAGAATCTGGAGACTGAAAGAATGTTATATCTCCTATGTGATATCCGAAATGCTTTTGTTTGAACCTCAAGGATTTATCAAAAAGTTTTATGAATTTAAAACCTGAGTTTTTATTTCTTTTGAACTTCAAAAGTTTTTCGAAAGAACTGTTATCAAGAGGGTAACCTTAACGTTGGGGTTCCTATTATTTTTTAGGATTAACATTGCTCGAAGACAAAATGCCCCTAGTTTGACAATGACCATGGCCTTGAAAATAATTGAACACATCATAAAAAAAATGCCCCTAGTATAAGGGGGAAAAGTTACATTAACAAAAGAAAGAAAATGCCCCTTGTATGAAGGTTTGAAATAATTGATTACCACAAGCGCAATAAAGACTCAACTTTTAATTTTGATTAATTTTATTGAAGGTTTTGAGTCAGGCTCAAGAGTACAAAATTATTTCCTTTCGAGACTCATCATAGAATTCACCCTTATCTCCCTTGGTTCACTTGGGGTAGTAAACATTTTCAGATCGATCGTAGACAAGATACTTGTGGCTTCTGAGTCTATGCCTGGTTTAAGCTAAGTATTGAACTTGATTATTCGTACTTCTGATGTTTCAGCTCGGACCGCTCTCAGCTTGGGATTTTCTTCTGCTTTTCTTTGTTGCTCTAACTTTTGCCTAGATCGCCTTTTCAGGTTTTCGATCTAGCGAGCTCTTCTCTTTTCCTTTGCTCTAATTGTTGCCAAAGTTGTCATTTCAGATTTTCAACCTTGCGAGCTTGCCTTAATTTTTGCCTAAGTCGCCCTTTTCGGGTTTTCAACTTAGCAGGCTTCATCATTTTTTATCTTTTTCTTCTCTTCTGAACTTCTGGAGTCGCTGTCTAATCATGCTTTGCTATCTTCCTTGACTTCTCGTACGGTACTTAGGAGGACTTTTATAGGTAGGCTTGGGACTGGGTATAAAAAGAAAGGAATTTTGAGGCTCAAAAACCCAAATGCCCCTTGTGTGGCATTTCCTTTTAAATTATTTCTTTTTCTTTAAATTTTCTTTCCCACTTTGAATGATATTTCTTTTCTTTTGAATTTTTTTCTTGATTTTTTTGATTTTTTTAATTTTTTTTTTATTATTTTATTTTGTGGGGAAATAGATTTTTTTTTTATTTTGATGTGGTCGGGCCTGAAGTAATTTCTCAGGTTGCCTACGTACCCCAGAATTTTGGGATCAGACCAAAACGTAGTTCGAATTTCCCTCCCCTAGGTTAGGTGATCGGGCTGAGAAAGAAAAAAGGCATAATTTTTCTTTTTGAAAAGGCTGCAAAGGGCTGAGAACGGAGATATTGAACTGGGTTGCAGGAAAATTGATTCGGTCAAAGATGGCCTCCTTAAATGTAGTACCGTTTGATCTGGTCAAGGTTAGTTGACTCTAGTAGTTCACTTCCACCATGATCTTGAAGTCTGACGACTTTTCCAGACAGTATTTCCTTAATGAATGAATTTCCCCAATTGGGTTCAGACTTTCTCCTATAGTCGAGGAGGAGTGTTCAATTTTCTTTGAAGTCTGATAGTTAAATCTTTGACTTGTAAATGATGAGCTTTGACCTTTTTGTCAAATGCACGGGTGACTCTTCTTACATAAGCTTGCACGTGGTACAGGGCTCGTTTTCTTCGATCAAGTTTAATTCTTCATACTGCTGACGAACCCAATCTGTTTCTAACAAATGATTTTCCAACAAGACCCTGAGAGACGGAATTTACATTTCAACTGGTAAGATTGTTTCCATATCATACACTAGAAAGTAGGGAATAGCTCCAATAGAGAATCGAATTAGAGTTCGATATGTCCACAGCGTGAATGATAATTTTTCTGACCAATGTCGATGTTATTGACTCATTTTCCTGATGATAGTCTTGATACTCTTACTAACTGCTTCAACCGTTCCATTGATCTGAGGACGGTAGGAGGATGATTTGTGATTCCGGATCTTCAACTTTGAACACAGAGTAATGATTTAAGCTTTGAAGTACGACCCATTATCAGAGATCAGTTCAAAAGGTATCCCCATATCGATTGATAATATGTGATTTGCAACTCAAGATGTAGTAAGGATAGTGCTGATATATTTTATAACATCTTCTTTGATTCCATCGATATAGACGAGTATATATAATCCGTGTTAGACAACACCCAAACTTGTACCTAACATACCCTCATATGATCACACGAACAAGTCTTTTGAAATTTCTGAAAAAAATTCATTATCCCCTTGTGTTCCTCTAGAGATAAGATGGCTTCTATTTGAATCTCTTTAGGAATTTATTTCCGTTCCGAGGTCAATGACCTTTGCTTTCTTGAGCCCGACTCTTATCTTCTTGTCTTTGAAGCTAGATTATTAGTTAATTCGTTAATGCGCTCGAGATATTCTAAAATTTCTTTTGTACGATCAATTCAGAAGGGACGACAGACACCTCTATAAACTCAATAAATTAACTCGACTCAATAGGAAAAGAGTAGACTCGATCTAAAGAAAATATGTCATTGAAAAATTGGACTCGAGCTAACTCAAATAACTCATGAAAACTCAATACAACTACCCATAATGGGCTTGATTAGGACTGAGGACTGAGACATTGCTTACAACCAACAGGATTGAGGCACTATGATCTTCAAAGAACAACTGGATGATGTTGAGAAATTTGAGGTCATTTCTGACTGTTGACTTGATATTGATGTTTACTCTAACTGACCGGATTTACAACCCTAGATAGACGATGGACGATTGAGCTTTGATACAATGATAACCCTATATGACCCCATCAAAGGTAGATTTAGTCAATTTCGATATTAACCCCTTGATAACATTTTTAAGAATCATTTTATTGAGGTTTGTGCACCAATCCATTAATTAATCCATTCACACAATGAGTATTTGAAAAGGAGATATTTATTCAAAAAAGAAAGATAATTTTATTGAAAATGATTGACAATACAATATGTTCTTATTAAAACATCTTTCAACAAATTTGATTTGAAATATTTTTACATGGACGCTTGGTTTTGTCTTGATGGTCATCAGGATTGCTATCAGGCTTGACCCTCTTGGTTCTAACAACTGGCTCTCTGAATTCTGCTGGTCCGTCCGGATACCCTAAGGTGCGCTTGTTCCATGCTTTCTCGATGAGGTGTACTAACTTTTCAGTCAAAGGCTCGGGGGAAAAGAAAGCTTTGGGTTGAGATAAGGATAACTCTATGGGTACATCATACTGTTCTGGGATCAAATTAGGATGGTAAAAAGATGTTTCTTCTAAACCCTTTGGTTCCTAGAACAGGGGGATCAGTCATCCACCAAGGGCACCTAAAATCGATATGACGAGCTAAGCGAGAGTCTAACCATTTACTCCAGGCTTTGACTGAGTTGTGACGCACTAACAGGTTTCTCTTGGAGAAGTGTTCTGGCCCATATTCGAGGTTTGAGGGAACATCTACAATCTTAAGATGATCACAAAGCCACATATAGAGTAAGTGGGGACTTCCTTTGAAGCTTTCCCGCTCACCATTTTTTATGGCATCTAGACCTGAGAAGGTTTCAGCTAAGATGAGGGGCACTGGGTTGGCTTTCCTCGAGAGTTGAGAGGCTAAACTGAGCATAATTTGAATATAAACTGAGCATAATTTGAATATAAACTGAGCATAATTTGAATATAATCTGAACATAGTTCCTGAGCATAGTTCCGAGAAAACCCTCGGCGGTATCTGAGCATAATTCCGAGCAAACCCTCGGCGGCATCTGAGCATAGTTCCGAGAAAACCCTCGGCGGTATCTGAGCATAGTTCCAAGATAACCCTTGGCGGTATCTGAGCATAATTCCGAGAAAACCCTCGGCGGTATCTGTGCATAGTTCCGAGAAAACCCTCGGCGGTATCTGAGCATAGTTCCGAGAAAACCCTCGGCGGCATCTGAGCATAATTCCAAGAAAACCCTTGGCGGCATCTGAGCATAGTTCCGAGAAAACCCTCGGCGGCATCTAAGCATAGTTCCAAGAAAACCCTTGGCGGCATCTGAGCATAGTTCCGAGAAAACCCTCGGCGGCATCTGAGCATAATTTCAAGAAAACCCTTGGCGGCATCTGAGCATAGTTCCGAGAAAACCCTCGGCGGTATCTAAGCATAATTCCAAGAAAACCCTTGGCGGCATCTGAGAATAGTTCCAAGAAAACCCTTGGCGGCATCTGAGCATAATTCCAAGAAAACCCTTGGCGGCATCTAAGCATAGTTCCGAGAAAACCCTCGGCGGCATCTGAGCATAATTTCAAGAAAACCCTTGGCGGCATCTGAGCATAGTTCCGAGAAAACCCTCGGCGGTATCTGAGCATAATTCCAAGAAAACCCTTGGCGGCATCTGAGCATAGTTCCAAGAAAACCCTTGGCGGCATCTGAGCATAATTCCGAGAAAACCCTCGGTGGCATCTGAGCATAATTCCAAGAAAACCCTTGGTGGCATCTGAGCATAGTTCTGAGAAAACCCTTGGCGGTATCTGAGCATAGTTCGAAGAAAACCCTTGGCGGCATCTGAGCATAATTCCAAGAAAACCTTTGGCGGCATCTGGCTGAGTAAAACTGAGAATGAAGGAATAAATCTGGGAAATAATGATTGAAAATGAAATCTGGAAAAGAGGGGTTGAATCCGGGAATGAATAGATCTAGGTCAGAATAGATGCCCTATCTCCTATGTGAGATCTAAAATGCATGTGTTTGAATCTCAAGATTTTATCCAAAAATTTTATAAATTTAAAACCTGAGTTTGAACCTCAAGAGTTTTTCGAAAAACTACTATCAAGAGGGTAACCTTAAGTTTGGAGTTCTCATTATCTTTTAGGATTAACATTGCTCAAAAACAAAATGTCTCTTACTTGACAATAAACATGGCATTGAACACATCATTAAAAAATACCCCTAGTATAAGGGGGGAATTACATATTTAGAGGAAAAAGAAAAATGCCCCTTGTATGAAGGTTTGAAATATTTGATTACCACAAGCGCAATAAAGATCCAACTTTTAATTTTGATTAATTTTATTGAAGATTTTGAGTCAGGCTCAAGAGAACAAAATATTTCCTTTTGAGACTCCTCATAGAATTCACCATTCTCTCCATTGGTTCACTTGGGGAAGTAAGAATTTTCAGATCGATCGTAGACAAGATACTTGTGGTTTCTGAATCTATGCCTGGTTTTAGCTGAGTATTGAACTTGATTATTCGGATTTCTGATGTTTCAGCTCGAACTGCTCTCAGCTTGGGATTTTCTTATGTTTTTTTTTATTGCTCTAACTTTTGCCTAGATCGCCTTTCCAAGTTTTCAATCTATCGAGCTTGCTCTAACTTTTGCCTAGATCGCCTTTTCAGGTTTTCGATCTAACGAGCTTTTTCTTTTTTCTTGGCTCTGATTGTTGCCAAAGTTATCCTTTCAGATTTTCAACTTTGCGAGCTTGCCTTAATTTTTGCCTAAGTCGCCCTTTTTGGGTTTTCAACTTAGTAGGCTTCATCATTTTTTTAAATCTTTTTCTTCTCTTCTGAAGTTCTAGAATTACTGTCTGATCATGCTTCGCTACCCTCCTTGACTTTTTCACACGGTACTTTGGAGGACTTTTATAGATAGGCTTGGGACTAGGCATAAAAAGAAAGGAATTTTGAGGCTCAAAAACCCAAATGCCCCTTGTGTGGCATTTCATTTAAAAAAAATTTCTTAAACTTTCTTCCTCATTTTGGATGATATTTCTTTTTCTTTTGAATATTTTTCTTTTTAGATTTTTCCTTTGTCGAGGAATCTATATATATTTTTTTATTTTGATGTGGTCGGGCCTGAAGTAACTTCTCAGGTTGCCTACGTACCCCAAATTTTTGGGATCACACCAAAACGTAGTACAGATTTTTCCCTCCCCTAGGTTAGGTGATCAGGCTAAGAAATAAAAGGCATAATTTTTCTCTTTTTGAACAGGTTGCAAAGGGGTTGAGAAAGGAGATAAAGAACTAGGTAATAGGAAAATTGATTCGGCCAAAAATGGCCTCCTTAAATGTAGTACCGTTTGATTTGGTCAATGTTAGTTGGTTCTGGTAACTCGATTCCGTCATGATCTTGAAGTCTGACAGCTTTTCCTGACAGTATTTCCTTAATGAATGAATTTCTCTAATTGGGTTCAGACTTTCTCCTATAGTCGAGGAGGAGTGTTCAATTTTCTTTGAAGTCTGATAGTTAAATCCTTGACTTGTAAATGATGAGCTTTGACCTTTTTGTCAAATGCACGGGTGACTCTTCTTAGATAAACTTGCACATGGTACAGGGCTTTAACTCGTTTTCTTCGATCAAGTTTAATTCTTCATACTGCTGTCGAACCCAATCTGTTTCTAACAAATGATTTTCCAACAAGACCCTGAGAGACGAAATTTCCATTTCAACTGGCAAGACTACTTCCATGCCATACACTAAGGAGTAGGGAGTAGCTCCAGTAAAGGATCGAATTGAAGTTCGATATGTCCATAGCGTGAATGATAATTTTTCTGACCAATCTCGATGTGATTGACATATTTTCCTGATGATAGTCTTGAGACTCTTAATAACTGCTTCAACCGTTCCATTGATCTGAGGATGGTAGGGGGATGATTTGTGCTTCCGGATCTTCAACTTTAAACATAGAGTAATGATTTATGCTTTGAAGTACGACCCATTATCAGAGATCAGTTCAAAAGGTACCCTTATATCGACTTATAATATGTGATTTGAAACTCAAGATGTAGTGCTGATACATTTTATAATATCTTCTTTGATTCCATTGATATAGACGAGTATCTATTCCGTGTTGAACAACACCCAAGCTTGTACCTAACATACCCTCATATGATCACATGAACAAGTCTTTTGAAATTTCTGAGTAAATTCATTATCTCCTCGTATTCCTTTAGGGATAAGATGGTTTCTATTTGAATCTCTTTAGGAATTATTTTTTGTTTCAAGGTCAAAGACCTTTCCTTTCTCGATTAAAGATTGAGCCCGACTCTAATCTTCTTGTTTAGAAATGAAATCTATCAAATTATTAGTTAATTCGTTAATGAGCTCGAGGTATTCAAAAATTTCCTTTATCCAATTAATTTCAGATGGGGCAACAGACACCTCTATAGACTCGATGAACTAACTTGACTCAATAGGAAATAGTAGACTCAATCTAAGGAAGACATGACCTTGCTGGAAAAAAGGACTCGAGCTAACCCAAATGACTCATGAAAACTCAAGATAAGTATTCACACGAGTTTGATTAGGACTGAGGACTGAGATATTGCTTATAACCGGTAGGATCGAAGTACTATGATCTTTAAAGAACAACTGGACGATGTTGAGGTCATTTCTGACTGTTGATTTGATATTGACGTTTACTCTAACTGATCGGAATTACAACCCTAGCTAGACGATGGACGATTGAGCTTAGATACAATGATAACCCTTAAACCTCTTTGAAGGTGAACTTAACCAATTTTAGTGTAACCCCCTTGATAACATTTTAAATGAACCCTGAGATTTTATTAAATTTGTGCACCAATCCATTAAACAATTCATTAATGTAATGATTATTCACAAAAATAATTTTATTGCACTATTGAAAAATATTGACAAATAATGTTTTCATTGAATAACAACTTCCACAAACATATTTCAATAATTTTTCATGCAAAAATAGATTTTTTGTAAACCATTTTTTCTGAATTTTCTTTTCTTTTGGAAAATATTTTCTTTTGGAAAACATTTTTTCTCTGAAAAATATTTTTTTATTTGGAAAGCTTTTTCTCCTGGAAATTCTTGTTCTTATGAAAAATATTTTTTGGAAAACGTTTTTTCTTAGAAAATATTTTTTCTAAAGAATAACACTTTTTCTAGAAAACATTTATTTTGGAAAATACTTTCCCTTTGTAAACTATTTTTCTTCTTTGAAAATTTGATTTCTATTTCGATTTAAATGGCCCGGTCCATCAGGATTGTTGGATCGAGTTGGGTTGGGTCATTTGAAATAGATGGATTTTTTATTGGGTTGGTGCACCCGTTTTAATTTTCAAAACAAAATTTTTTATCCTTGAGGACAACCATACATTCCTTATCTCATCATTCACATGCATTCTGATCTCATCGTTCACATCATTCACCTACATTCATCAATCAAAATGTTTCATTCAATAAACAACTCGGGAACACCCACGATAAGTTCGAGTCGTGACCTACTGGGAAGGTTTCTAGACTCTAAGCTTACTATGTGCAATGCACTTTTATCTGGCCACCCTTGCCCAAGTACCTATATACCTTTCGATACGTGGTGACTTGGTTTGATATACCGTATAGGTGATAATCTAAAACCTCAACTCACTTCTCTGAAGTAAAAAACAACCAGTTCGATCTCCAGTTGAGAGGTGGCGCACAATGCTGAGCAAGGGCCCACTTAAATACCTCTCGTCTAGAATAGACGTAGTCTATCCCCCTCGTACAGTAGGGTACAGCGGGGCAAGATCTTGCTTAGGCACCGATTTTGACCAAGAAGTGCAATTGATATACTTAGATTATCTTTTACACCTACGGGTACGAGTCAAGAGTTGTAGCTTTCATAAATGGTTTAGCATCCCACGAGGGGACCGACCACGTACTAGTACTACGTTGGCAATCGGGACATGTGACTATGTGGCTTACAATAGGTCAAAGGCTCAGGTCGCTCCAGCCTGGGTGCATCAATATACCTCTCAGAATCACCTGATCAGATGGTATTGATGCCCCAGTTTGATATACCCTAAGGTACGTGACTGGAGTTGTGGTTTTCATGTATGACATCGCATCTCCGAAGAGACCGGGCCACGCACTAGTGCCACGTTGGCTATATAGGACGTGTAAGTGTGCAAAACAATAAACGTGCATGTGGTGTGTGCAAAACAGGGTGGGGTGTACCCGGGGCCTTTTTTTCAGATAAATAGGCCCATGGGCCAAATTGCAATACCAAAATATGGATATTAGAAAAATATGATCATATATCACAAATATCCAAAAGCATCAGAATCAAGATCAAGGCATGCACATCATATATATATATATATATCAATTAAGATCATGACACATCAGATGAACAATTAATCAGGATAGCACAAGAATAATCAATCATCGATCGACCATTGCGGTAGGCACAAGAAATTTTTTTTTTTAGAGACATACTTGGCGAACTTTTTTGTTGAATTTTTAATACAAAATTCCCTTACTTTATGAAGTTTTATGCACAACAAATTTGTGAGTAAGAACACTAACTACCTTAACTAACTAAGATAGATTTGAAACCTTACTAAGGGTTATTGAGTTCACGTGGACCATCACATCGACACATCCATAACACAACCTTCTACGTTTCTCGAAAAAAGTTTATGATTGAAAAATTAAAATTCGACAATAAATTCCTCTTTTTAAAAGCTTAAACTTGAGATTTTGAAAGTGAACGGCTATCGCAATTTGAAGTTTTAAAAGTTTTTTTTTTAAATCTTTAAGAAAAACTCTTAAAATTTCTTCCTCTACAAACTCATGATATCAAATAAAAAATTTTCACTTTTTTGGGTGCCACGTGATTTCTCAGTACCACTTAGTAAGAAAGAAATCTTACTAAACTAGTAAGGCCAGTCTTACTTTTTCTAAATGTTCTCTGAAAGCGCCCTCGATCCGCGGGGTGCGTGGATCCGCTTTTGACCCTTGAGGTTTGGGAGTCGCCACCTAGTTATTGTGGTCTAGGAACCAAACTGACTCTAACATGGATAAAAAGAACTAATCTACCACAAAAATCTGAATTCGGGGATCATGTTACGGGGTTGGAAGGTGTTAGGCACCAACCCCGCTCGGCCAATGCCGGTCTCTACTTATCCCAAATAAATCTACATCGCTAATGACAAACCTAGAAAAAAAATAATAAAAAAGCTTACCTTTGATCTGCAAAAGTGCTATTCCCTCAGATCTGGTGAAAACGGCTCCTTGTACCGTGTTCCTTACTTCGTTCTGTCTTCGGATCTGATTTATGATCTCCGAAGCAAGATATCTCCTTCTTGGATCTGGGTGCTTCGAATTTGTTGTGGATTTTTGGGATATTTTTGAGAGGTTTTTGGGTGTTTTTTAGGCTAAAATCGGAGTAGGGGTGTTAGGGAAGGAGTTGGGGCTCCAAAATTAGGGTTTTGGGGAGGCTATGGAGGCTTCTTCACCTACTTTTCCTAGGGTTTTTTCTTTGATTTGATACGAAAATAGGGTATATGGACCCCTATTTATAGATTTTTTTAAGGGTTTGTTTAAATAGAATTAGTGTTTAATTAGAATTCTTTTAGTTATAGTTATATTTTACTTAGAATTGTTTTAGGTAGAGTTGTATTTTAATTAAAATTATTTTAGGTAGAGTTATATTTTAGTTAGAATTCTATTAAATAGAGTTATTATTTAATTAGAACTCTATTAGGGTTTGACTTTTGGTCTTATTTGACTAACTTTAAGATTTTGACTTTAGTCTTAATTGATTGACTTTAAGATTTTGACTTTAGTCTTAATTAATTGACTTTAGTCTTACTTGATTGACTTTAATACCTTGACTTTAGTCTTGCTTGACTGAATTTAATTTTTTGGAGAACCCCCTCTATTATATATTTAATTCTTTGGACCCCCAATTAGGGTTTCAATTAGGGTTTAGACTTTGGTTTCATGAGATGGACTTAGTCTTTAGGGTTTTAATTTAGGGTTTTGACTTTTAGTCTTATGAAATTGACTTGATTAGTTTAGATTAGGTTTTTGATTTAGGGTTTTGACTTTTAGTCTTATGAGATTGACTTGATTAGTGTTTTGATTTAGGGTTTTGACTTTAGTCTTATGATATTGACTTTAATACTTTGACTTTAGTCTTTCTTGGTTGACTTTAATGTTTTGACTTTAGCCTTACTTGACTTTAGTCTTACTTGATTGACCTTAATGTTTCCTTTTACATTTTTTAATGATTTATTTATTAATTTCAAAATTTTTAATTATTAAAGTTGTAAAATTACCATTTTGCCCTCGGAGAGGATTTTTTACGTTTTAAGTCGTTTTTCAATGTTTCAGGATGTTTTGGAATCAGTTTTTCGTAAGGAATTCAATGGGAATGTTGGTTTTTGTCGTTTATGAAATTTTTTGTGTGAAATGATCGTGAATTTTATGAGGGGTATTTTCGTAATTTTGTCAAATTTTGTGAAAATTGGTGAAATGATTTATTTGGTTTCGATTTGTTGTTTTATGTGTTTGAATGGGTTTTCCTAAGCGTAATGTAGGCTCTAGGGTTGTTTTGATGTTAGGGGCATTTTGATAATTTGGTATTTTTTTTTTGAGGTTCTGTGAGGAACCACCCATTGTTTTAAAATTGCTAAGGTGGTGTGCCATCAGAAGAATTCGATTTTCGCTATTTTCATCTTCTTCTTCACATAACAAAGAATGGGGCAGCAAACAGAGAGAATCCCCCTCTCTCTCCATGCGAAGACATTCTCTAGGTGAACTTTATAGAATTTGGTTGGACTTTAGCTATTCTGCCAGCGAATACTCCTGACTATCACGGGCAGAGAGAGGGACAAATAACAAGAAATACAAAAGAAGCGTTCTGGTATATCTTCTTCAAAACCTTAAATTTGTTCATCGAATATAGAACAAGCAAATGGAGAAAGAGAGAGATGAGTGTTTGCCTCTTGAGAACAGCCATGGCCATACAAGCCATCGTCAACAGGAAAGAAAAAACTCTAGAATCAGATTTATGGTTACAGGAAGAAGCAAGAATCGGTTGAGGATCTGCCCTGTGGTAACACTGTCGTTTTGGTAAGTTTTGACCAATTCATCACCAAGAATGCTTCCAACTCCAAGTGAACTTTATCAGCTCTTAGCTCCGTTTGCCTTCAAGAACAACTCATGCTGGTTATTCGCCGCTTGATATCTTCATTGGAGCATGTCTCCCAATCGAATGTTGATCGGGGGATGACTGAGATCCCTTCGTCACATTGACACTTTCCATCACCACCAGATAATTCGGACGATGGAGATGGATTCGTAGATCTGAAAGAATCGCAGATTTCCATATTGAAGGATTAAAACGGTGGAGAAAAGCCTAACCCATGGAAGTATATTTGCTGATATACGGTATTTTCTCTCTCTTTCTTTTTAATCTGATGTTGGTTTCGTTTCCTCAAAATTGGAAGATTTGATAGCCTAAACAGCACGACATTTTGCTTGGAACAAGATGAGTAACAATGATGTTTTAATAATTGTTACAAACATTTTAAAAATGGTGGGCCCACTGATTATTTTCATCTGGTTCATCACTTGGTGGAACCATATGGATTGAGTCTAATTTGAAAGTCAAACTGACGCCTAAAAAAGTATGTAATAGTTTCCAAATTATCATTGTTGATCTTTAATAATGTGCTCAATTGTTGTTTGTAAAAATAAAAAAATAAAACAAAAAATAAAACAAAAAAGAAAAGGGGGGAGATTTACTTGGCAAACTTAGTGGTGGGATTGGATAAAAAATAATAATAAGCTTTTTGCTTTATTAAGTCTGTTGATTAACAAAATTTTGAAGTGGACCCGCTTCCTTTCAAATAAATTACTTATGACACTTTTTGTTCTTTGGCCATTGCATGAAAGGAACATTGGGGATAATTAATAATTTATTATATAATGTGGGCCCATTTCATGACTTGATAAGTAAGGAAATTTCCTTACAAGAGAAAATTTCCTGACTTCAATGGTAGAGAATGTAGACACCCCATTTTTGCATCCGCCTGATTAATCAACTCGTCAACCCGATCGCAAAAGTTCCCAATGATGGATGTCTATTCCAATACTTTATGTTGTTACCAGATATGTTTTAAAAATTCGGATGAGGTATCTCGAACTGACAAAACTTAGAAACCACGCTACGCTAGGAAAATACGACCCCAGAAACATAGAAATCATCATCTTGCAGACCAAAAAGAAGCTTCACGATAAAAATCACTAAAAATTAAAAAAAAAAAAAAATTCTTTGTTGATGGACAGCATGACCTACCAAAACAATATATATTTTTTAAAATCAACTAGCAAATCAAACGCACACCAAAAAATTTCCTTTTTTTTTTCAAATGTTTTACTTTGCTGTTTTTTGTTTGCGGTCAATGGACAGCACAACAGCAACTCCAAAAATCACTTTTTGTTTTTTTTTGTTTTTCTTTATATATATATATATTGCTATTTTTTTTTCTTCTAGCTATCATTGGACAGCACCACGTTTTTGCCTAAAAACAAAAAAATCATCACACCCTAAAAAAATAAATAAATAAAAGCAAATAAAACTAATGCTATTGAAATATAAACCGTGGAACTCTCTAAAAAAAAGAAAATCTACACACGCATCTAAATAAATAGATAAAAAATCATTATTCAACCACCATCATCCCATCTTCAATCAAACGATTCATTTGCAATCTCGCATTATTTGAGGTCATTCCGAATGGCTTTCGATTGAACCATAACAAAAAAATGATAATATGCAACAATAGATTATCCATAATCCAAATACACAATCAATAAAATAAAATAAAAATAAATAAAAACAGGCAAACTAATAACTAGAAATAAAAAAAAAAGTCTAGGTCGTTTTAGCAATGCTCCCATACTTCGGGTTTTTCAAGTTTGACCCTCAAAAATCCCCAGTGGAGTCGCCATTGAAAGCGTCCTCGATCCGCGGGGTGCGCGGATCCGCTTTTGACCCTTGAGGTTTGGGAGTCGCCACCTAGTTATTACGGTCTAGGAACCAAATTGACCCTACAATGGATAAAAAGAACTAATCTACTATAGAAATCTGAATCCGGGGATCATGTTACGGGGTTGGAAGGTGTTAGGCACCAACCCCGTCCGGCCAATGCCGGTCTCTACTTATCCCAAATAGATCTACATTGCTAATGATAAACCTAGATTAAAAAAAAATAGAAAAAAATTTACCTTTGATCTGCAAAAGTGTTATTCCCTCAGATCTGGTTAGAATGGCTCCTTGTACCGTATTCCTTACTTCGTTCTATCTCCGGATCTGATTCCTGATCTCCGAGGTAAGGTATCTCCTTCTTGGATCTGAGTGCTTCAAATTTGTTGTGGATTTTTGGGATATTTTTGAGAGATTTTTGGGTGTTTTTTAGGCTAAAATCGGAGTAGGGGTGTTAGGGAAGGAGTTGGGGCTCCAAAATTAGGGTTTTGGGGAGGTTATGGAGGCTTCTTTACCTACTTTTCCTAGGGTTTTTTCTTTGATACCAAAATAAGGTGTGGAGGCTCCTATTTATAAAGTTTTTAGAAGCATTAGGGTTTGATTAGGGTTTCAATTAGGGTTTTGACTTAGTCTTTAGGGTTTTAGGGTCTTGACTTTAATCTTATGAGATTGACTTGATTAGTTTAGATTAGGGTTTTGATTTAGGGTTTTGACCGTAGTCTTATGAGATTGACTTGATTAGTTTAGATTAGGGTTTTGATTTAGGATTTTGACCTTAGTCTTATGAGATTGACTCGATTAGTTTAGATTAGGGTTTTGATTTAGGGTTTTGACTTTAGTCTTATGAGATTGACTTTAATACTTGACTCTAGTCTTACTTAATTGACTTTAATTTTGACTTTAGTCTTATTTGATTGACTTTAATATCTTGAATTTAGTCTTGCTTGATTGACTTTAAATTTTTGGAGAACCTCCCTCTATTATATCTTTGATTCTTTGAACCCCCAAATGGAGGGGTCCTTAAAGAAATATCTTGTGAACCATCAACAATTTTTCTTGAAAGCCTGATTGATCAATTTTTTGATTTAAATTTTATAATTAATTTTATTAATGTTTCACTTTACATTATTTAATGATTTATTTATTAATTTCGAAAATTTTAATTATTAAAATTGTGAAATTATCATTTTGCCCTCGGAGAGGATTTTTTACATTTTAAGTCGTTTTTCAATGATCCAGGATGTTTTGGAATCAGGTTTTCGTAAGGAATTCAATGGGAATGTTGGTTTTTTTCATTTATGAAGTTTTTGTATGAAATGGTCGTGAACTTTATGAGGGGTATTTTCATAATTTTGTCAAATTTTGTGAAAATTGGCGAAGTGGTTTACTTGGTTTTGATTTGTTGTTTTATGTGTTTGAGTGGGTTTTCCTAAGCGTAATGCAGGCTCTAGGGTTGTTTTGATGTTAGGGGTATTTTGGTAATTTAGTGATTTTTATCGTGAAGCTTCTTTTTGATTTGCAAGATGATGATTTCTATGTTTCTGGGGTCGTATTTTCCTAGCGTAGCGTGGTTCCTAAGTTTTGTCAGTTCGAGATACCTCATCCAGATTTCTGAAACATATTTGGTGACAAAATAAAGCATTGGAATAGACATCCATCATTGGGAACCTTTGCGATCGGGTTGACGACTTGATTAATCAGGCGGATGCAAAAATGGGGTGTCTACAATGGCAGAAGAATTTGTGAAGAGAAAAGAGAGCAAGGTTAGAGTTAGGTTCAATTATAGACATAATTGGAGAGTTAGACACAATTAAACACTTAGAAATTAGTCTTATCCTAAAATGTCCAAGGGACTCTAAATCCCTCATGAGGAGCGATAGGGGAGAACTCTTAGTTCCCAGAGACAAGTAGGGGGTCCATATACCACCCTTTGTTAGTACTAGGGAGAGACGGAGTCAGTGCAACTGCTACACTCGTAGAGAACACTAAGCAATACCCAAGGTGTTGGTGGATAGCTTTCAAATTGTAATTAGAGAGGAAGTCATTGGGGATTATGCCCATATTCTCCACTATCTCCATTAGATGGTAAAAATTGCCAAACATTTGGCCTGGGCCCCGGTTATCTTACTCAACACGTCCCTGAGGAAGGGAGATAAAGGGCAACTAAAGTCAACCTTGATTTGGCCGGCGTAGACCATAATTTCCCTTGGCAACATTCGTCAGGATTCTTGAGGTCTTTGCAAACCAGAATAAATATAAAGATGGGATATAGAGTCCCCTCCGAAGTTGGGGCATGTTGGTAGCCATTGAGAAATTAAGATTGAAGAAAAGAAAAGGCAATAAAAGAAGATTACCTCAGCCTGAAAGAGGTAAAAATGGCAATGAAGTAAAAAGAAAAAGAGAGAGAGAATTTTTCATAAAATGTAGAGAGACAAGATCATAGAAAGTAGCAGCATAGTAAGAGAAAAGAATTAGAACAAAGTCTCTTATTTATAGGAGAACGTAAATGAGTACATACGTCTAGGAGGATAGCCTAATCCAACTTAAACGTCGTAGTTTGGGATGTAATGTTGATGATAGTGGGGCACGTGGATAGATATAGATGAAGAAAGATTTTTCTTAGTCATCAGAAATGATTTGAAATGACATTGCATTAAATGCATCAATTTATTAAGAGTAGAAGCAATTATAGAGAGTCAAGGTAGTTAATAAGAAAAATGTTACATGTTTCGAGAAGACGGTGAGACTTTGCGTCTACTCGAGAGGGGGTAATTGTAGAGGAAAATAATTGTACTATTATCTAGATCGTACACGTGTCCAGGCTGGTTAAGTGGTACCATGTGCAGATTACCATGTGGGCGCTACCCAACAGAAGGGTAGGTCAAAACAGAAAGTACCTAATCTGGTTATAGGGTAACACAACATTGACTAATACCTAGTCTATCAAGCAGGGCAGACCTGGTCAAAGAATACCCGTAACCTGATATGCTCACGTCAAGCCAAGAGATCTCGAAGATCTTCCCAGTGTAACATATCCAATCAAGAAGATCCCCATTTCGTTTAGGATCCAAAGAATCAGGAGATTTTCCTGGATCACCCCTCGTGAGAAGGTGAAATCTTGATTCGAATGAAAGATCTATAAATAACACGATTAGCATAAAAGAAATGATCTTTTGGACGGATTGAAAGTCTAATCAGTACATTTGATTATTCATTTTCTTCTTTAATTTGAGCATCAGAGAGTTTTTGATAGGTACCACATCGACACTAGCTAGGAAGTGGTAGGAGTGACTTCGGATCTATGAGGCAGAGTCCATCAGCAGTGTTCACCAGAATCTAACTCCACACTAAGTATTTTTTTAGATAGAAAGTAGTTTACTGGATAAAATTTTGTAGGAATGATTTGACTCAACCTAACTTTTTTATTTTTTTTAAATAAACCATCCAAGATATTCACAAAACAACATGTCAACTCAATTTACCATAAAGAGAATCAAATCTATTTATCACTTGATGAAGAAGAAAATTGTGATAATGGGTTTCCTTCATAATCGAAAAGATCGAGTAAACCTCGTGTGAAGCCGAATGTGTGACAATAAGGGTTGTCTAAGGGTGCAACTAAGCAGTGGCATGGCTAAAGTAGGGAGTAATCGTGAGTTTGTTGAGAAAGCCAAAGTTGTCAGTGGTAGATAAGATGATGAATGGCTAAAACTGTGATAATGAAAAGGATAATAAGTATCTATCCAATGGATTGGGGTTGATGCGTTAATTGAGAAGAAGGTGAAGACATTGGGTGAGACGTGTGGGTTGCTGAAATGATGGTGAGTATGGGTTAGTATTAATGGTGTTGAGGGTGTGATGAGGACGGTGACTAGAGGTCGTTCGTGATGTGTGTGAAAGGGTGTGTGGTAATGAAGTATAGGACATGATTAGGATGAAAAGTACATAAAAGGCCAAGAGAGGTAGGTAAATTCATGGGCTGGAAATGGCATGATAGGGATGAGGATTGTGAATGCTTGAAGATGAGAAAGAGGTTTGTAGGTGATGGCATGAATAAGTAGAAGGTGAGAAGTTTTTAGGTTGGTATGAAACAAAGAAGAAGAATAACGGTGGTGACCGCATAGGGATGTTGTGCGACTGAGACGGTAAGCAAGATGAAGAGGATGTGTTCTTGGGACATTAATAGCTATTGGGGGTTGAGGACGAAGGTGAGTTATTTCTTCTCTTTTTCTTATTGCTCTCATTTTTTATTCTCAATTTCACCCCTCTCTGCATTTTTTTTATTTTAGAATTTCTAATGTTTTTCCTTTTTTTTTTTCTTCCTTTTTCAATGTGTGTTGGGCCAATTTTTATAAAATAGGGAGATTGAGTTCTAGTACAAACCTCTCAAGCTTGATCTATCTCTACAACCAAGCAGTTCTAAAGATAGTGAAATTATCTATCGTTTTGTTTTAAATCCCAATTCTCCCTTAATACAGCTACTGCATTTTTTTTGGAGGAGTTTTAGTTTGTTTAAAACTCAAACTTCCTTGATAGATCACTATGCAAAAACCTTTGCAAGGTTTCCCATAACCAAACCCAATCTTACAAGTATAAGCCGAATTAAAAGGGGTATGATCATATGCTTCTCAGTCATTCATTTGACTTATCGCATTGATGAAATTGATTGGCTAACAATAAAAAGAATCGTCAATCATTTCAAGTTAAACTAAAGATCTAATTTGTTTATTGGTTTAGGCTGTGATCGATTTAAGTTTTAATTAGATCTCGTTCGTCAATTTTAAAGCTTGATTGATTAGTTTAATTATCCGAAGATGTTTAATCAGTTATTAAAAATTGATCATCGATTGAGGATCCATGATTGGTTAAAATATTCAAATATTGATGGTATAACTTAGTCAAAATTTAAAATTTCATAAATTGACTGGTTTGATAGAAATTAATTTTAATTTTAGTAAATTTTTAATTTCGATGTTCGAACATAATTATGTTAACGGGTGGTTTTTTCTTAATTAATTTGATTGGTACAATTTTCATTGTGATTAATTTGATCATTTTGCATCGATGGACTTGAGAATTTTAATTTTTCATGAGTTTAAGTTTCAATATTTTAGATTGTGATTTTTTTTATTTCATTATTTTATGTGATCGAATTCTATCATTTTATGTGAAAATTTTCATCATTATGTGTAACGGAAATCGCCATTTCAGGTGAAATTTTTAGGTTTTATTGATTCGTGTGAATATTATCAGAGATTTTATTTTAGTTTCAGAGTCACGTTTCTCATTGAAATGATCTTTCTAGGTATGAGTTGAATTTTATGATTATTTTAATATTTTTTTCAATTTATGTGAATGTGAGTTTTCTTTCAGTCCCAATGTGATTATTTTTAAATCAAGCGTAAAATGACGACGATCTCATGTGTGTGTAGTGCTAAGAAAAGAGGAAATAAAAACTAATAGAAATTCTGAGGACTGGAAAATGATTAAAAGGGCCTTTCATAAGCTTTCAATACTTCGCTTGAATTTGGTACTCATCATTAGAGATCCACAGGAACTGAGTGACAAGTTGTCAGATTAGGTGAATGAAAAATGGGGTGACTACAATGTGTGATCTTTTGGCCAAGGTGTAGAGACCCCATTTTTGTAGTCACTTGATTAATCAACTCTTCAACCTGATCGTGACGATTCCCAATGATGGATGATTATTCCAATGTTTTATTTGTTACTAGATATGTTTCAGAAATTCAGATGATGTATCTCAAACTAACAAAATTATAGAAATCACGCTACGCTAGGAAAATATAACTCCAAAAACATAGAAATCATCATCTTGCAGACAAAAAGAAACTCCACAGTAAAAATTATCAAAAAATAATTAAATTATCACAATACGCCTAACTTCAAAACATCCCTAAAGCCCACAGTACCCTTAAGAAAACCCTTTCAAATACATAAAATAATAAATTGAAACCAAATAAATAATTTCACCAATTTTCATCAAATTCGACAAAATTTCATAAATGACAATCATTTCACGCTAAAAAATTTCATAAATGACACAAATCAATAATCCCATTGAATTCCTTAAGAAAAATCGATTCCAAAACATCTTAGAACATCAAAAATCGATTTGAAACGCAAAAATTCTTTTCGGGGGTAAAACGATAATTTTTTAATTTTTAAAATTTTTAATTTTAAAATTAATAAATAAAATATTAATTAACGTAAAGTAAAATCTTAATAAAATTAATTTAAAAATCTAAGCCAAGTCAATCTCATAAGACTTAAGTCAAAACACTCATTAAAACTCTAACTAAAGAAATCAAGTCAATCTCATAAGACCTAAGTCAAGATCCTAATTAAAACCTTAATCTGAAGAAATCAAGTCAATCTCATAAGACTTAAGTGAAATTAAAATCCTAATCTAAATGAACTAAGTCAATCTCATAAGACTAAAGTCAAAACCCTAATTAAAATCCTAATCTAAAAAGACTAAGTCAATCTCATAAGACTAAAGTTAAAACCCTAATTAAAACCCTAAAAAATCATAATCAAATACTAACTCTACCCAAAAAACTCTATAAATAGATAGCTTCCACAACTTAATTTCGTAGGTCAAAGAAAATCTTAGAAAAAATAGGTCAAAAAGCCACCCTATCCTTCCCAAAACCTTGATTTTGAAATCCTAACTCCTTACCTATCATCAAAACCCTAACTTTTATCAAAAAGACTCTCAAAACTTCTCAAAAACCACCTAGAAACCTATCACAATACTAGGAAAAACTCAGATCTAAGGAAGGTATACTTTGTTTTGGAGATCCGAAGCAGATCCGGTGATAAAACAAAGCGATGAGAATTTATATTAGAGACTATTCTACTATATCTGAGGGAACAAGTCGTTGCGATCGTCACAGGTATAATTTCTTTGTCTTTTTTATTTATTTTAGGTCTTTAGCAATGTAATATTCTTGGAAAATAGTAGAGATCGACATTTGTCGGACGGGGTTGGTGCCTAATACCTTCTAATCCCGTAACGTGATCCCCGGACTTAGTTTCTTTTTGTAGATTAGTTGTTTTTATCCATCTTGAGTCAATGCTCGGTGCCTAGACCATAATAATTAGGTGGCGACTCCCAAACCTCAAAAACTAAAAGCGGATCTACACACCTAACGGATTGAGGGTGCTTTCAATGGCGACTCCACTGGAGATTATTGAGGATCAAACTTGAAAAGTCCCAAGTATGGGAACATTGCCAAAATTACCTAGTTTTTTATTTTTTAGTTTATTTTTTTTTTCATTTGTTTATTTATTGATTTATTTTTGTTTTTATTATTCTTGTTGGTTCAATTATTGATCATTTTTTTGGACTTTGAATATTTGATTTTGGCATGTTATTTTCTTTAGTTCAATCAAGGAACATTTGGAATGATCCTAAAAAATTTGAGTTTTCAAGATGATGATTCTATACAATAATGGTTGTTGACCCATGAGGATTATTTTAAAAAAAAAATTAATAAAAAAATAACTTTGTTTTTATTTCTTTTTATTTTTTAGGCGTACGTCGATTTATCCTTTGATGGTATTAACTTTTTTTTTATTAGGCGTGTGTTTGGTCTATCATTTGACAGTATTTCGAATAATAGTAAAAAAAAACTTTGTTATTTATTTTTTATTTTTCTTAGGTATGTGCGTTGGACAATATTTTTTTTAAGACTTTTTTTTTATTATTTTTTTTAGGCGTGGGTCAATCCGTCTGTTTTAAAAATGAAATAAAATTTTTTGCATAAAAGACGTGATGTTAACAACAGCGGCAACTTTTTTTAGAGGGGGTGGTGTGCCGTTAGTAAGAAGAGGAATTCTTTTTTCTCATCTTCTCCATGGAAGAAAACAGCAAATAAAAAAAAATGCCTCATCTCTTCTTCAACTCTCTCTCTCTCTCTCAATCGAAATCGATGAAATAAAAGCAAAGAAAAAAAAACAAAAATGGGGAAATAAAAGAAACGAAAGTAAAGGTGAAGCATTTCGATTATCTGGTTTTGAATCTCAAAAATCTAGATTGCAGACCTCAGTTAGTAGAACGTTTAGGAGTTTTTAGATCTTTCACCTATCAAAATGTCTTGGATCATCTTCTTCAATCCTAATGGAAGATTAGACTCACGTGTTGCAATGGAGAGAAGTTGGTATGTCTTCTTCCGCTGAGTTTTCGGACTTCTCTTGGTGTTGTGGCTGCACCCAGAACACACGAATTCTTTCCTTGTCGAGGTCAAGATGATAAATAAATAGGACCAAGCAAACCCCAACAATTTTTCCACCATTAATGTTTTGAATCGAGCTTCAATAACTTGTTTTTAAATGATTTTCCCTGCTTTTCTTTAATTTCTTAAAGGGGTTTGTGTCGGATCATTGCTATAACACTTTAAATTTGTGGGTTTCTACTGTGGTGCCGAAAGCACATATGTTAGACGATGCCGACGATGATATCGAAGATGATGAGGATTTGGGTAATAGAGTAGGGGATGATATATTTGCAAGTATCGTTAGCATTCTTAGTATTGGAGAATTCAAGAAGATTGAAGTTGGGGTTTTAGAGAGAGAAAGAGAGATTTGTATCTCAGAATTTCTGTCTCTATTTCCTCAATAAAACTATGGTAGGAGTTAGTGTTCTTACAGCTGTTTTTTATTTTTTATTTACAAATTTTCAAAAATTAGATTCTATTACAGTGATTGAAGGTCGAATTGCTTCGTTATCCAATTTCTTTGCAGAAAAAATGTTTGAATTATGGGGATCAAATATAAAAAAAAAAATCAAATTTATTTTATTTCTTCGTGTTGAGATTTCTCTGGAGTTCCATTGAAGATAGAAGGGATTGAGTTTCATAGTTTCGACAGTCCTTGGAGGCTAAAATTGTCGATTGTTGGATTTCCTCATTTCTTGAGCGAAATCTATGGATGAGTGGTTGAGAAGTGTTAAAATTTTCGAGTGTTTGACCTCTCCAAATTCGTAGAACAAAGGTTGTAGAAGATGAATTATTCCTCTAATGCTGTAGATTTTGCTTGGTTGGAAGAGTGTTTTACAGCAAACATGTTGCCATTTGAAAAAGAAAAAATAAATAAAAGGGTTTACCGGCAGCCCTTGCTTGAGAACAATTTCTGAAGTTCTTTGGGAGTTGTTATTGTCACACCAATTGTTATTAACGTCACATCAGTTGAGTGCAGTTATTGATTCACATGAAAGTCGATGGGGCCCTAGTAAAAGTTGATGTGCCAATAACAGCCCACTTGTCATTTACATAAAAAAATTATGTGGGCAGCACTCTGAATTTGATTTTTTTTATGATAAAATTTTTGGATCTTAAGTGAATATGATTAACTTGCTAACCAAGTAGGATTTATATCTTACCAAGGGTCTTTGAGCTTGTATTGAATATGATTTAAAAGACAAATTCTTTTTCCTTCAATACAATTATTTGTTCATCAAATTCTTTTCATTTTTTAATGTGATTTCATATCCACCCATTTTCAAAATCTTGGATCTAAGTATTATTTAAAAAAAAAATTTGAATTGTATTCTTAGATCCAAACTCTTTTTCATTGAATCTAAAAAACTATGAAATTGGATTATCAATGAGATGACTATGTTGGCCTAATGACCCTTAGTAAAATTTGAAACCTTATGAGTTATTCAAGTCAGCCTATGATCTCAAAAGATTTGTCATGCATGTCTTTAAAAAAAAAAGGGTTTTCTGTGCCTATCTTAATGATTGATATTATTTTGTGCTATCCTGATTGATTGATCATCTTTGTTTCCTTTGGTATTATCTTGATTAATTGCCTGTCTGATATGCCATGATCTTAATTGTTATATATATTTGATGTGCATATTGATGCTTTGGATATTTATGTTGTATGATCACATTTTCTAATATCCATATTTTGATGGTATGATCAGGCCTCGGGCACACCCCAACCTGTTTGCACACCACTAGCACGTTTATCGCTTTGCACGCTTGCATGTCACATATAGCCAACATGGCACTAGTGCGTGGCCTGGTCTCTTTGAATATACCACATCATTCATGAAAATCACAACTCCAGTCACGTATCATAGGGTATATAAAACTGGGGCATCAGTACCGTTTGATCAGGTGACTCTGAAAGGTATATCGATGCACTCGGGTTGGAGCAACCTGAGTCTTTGACCAATTGTAAACCGCACAGTCACATGTCCCGATTGCCAACATAGTACCAGTATATGGTCGGTCCCCTCATGAGATGCTAAATCATTTATGAAAGCTACAACCCTAAACTTGTACCTATACGGTATATCAAAGATAATCCAAATTCACCAATTGCACTTCTTAGTCAAAATCAGTGCCTAAGAAAAATCCAGTCCCACTGTACCTTACTGTATGAGGGGGATCGACTATGTCTAGACGAGAGGTATTTAAGAGGGCCCTTGCTCAGCATTGTGCGCCACCTCTCAACTAGGGATTAAATTGACTGTTTTTGACTTGAAAAAAATGGGTTGGAGTTTTAGATTATCACATATACGGTATATCAAACCAAGTCACCACAGACCGCCTGATTGAGCACGCTCGAGAGGTATATAGGTGCAATTAGGCAAGGGTGGTCAGAAAAATTGCATTGCACGTAGTAAACCTAGAGTCTAGAAACCTCCCTATAGGTCACGACTCGAACTTATCGTGGGTGTTCCTGGGTTGCTTGTTGGAATGGACCTTACAAATGATGAGATCAGGAATGTACGGTTTTGTCCTCAAGGATCAAATTTTTTTGTTTAAATTACCGTATTTCTAGATGCACCAACCTAATAAAGAATCCTTTTTAGAAACTCAGCAATGGTTCATAATGACCCAATCCATCTCGATCAAAATGGAATTCAAATTTTTTTCTAATTCGGGTTTCAACCCATTTTAAAAGAAGAAAAATGTTTTTCGGAAAAAGATTATTTTTTCAGAAAATATATTTTCCAGAAGAAGAATATTTTTCAGAAAAAATATTTTCAAAAAAAAAATGAAGGAAAAATGATTTACAAAAGATCTATTTTTGCATAGAAAATTTTTGAAATATGTTTTTTACAAAAAATCTATTTTTTGCATAGACCATGGAAAATTATCAAAATATGTTTTTCTAAAATGTAAATGATTACAAAAAATAATCAGATTTGTGAAAAATTTTATTCAATAAAAACATTATTTTTCAATAATTTTCAAGAGTGCAATAAATTATTTTCCTTCTGAATAATCATTGAATAGATGAATTGTTTAATGGATTCGTGCAGAGATTTCAATAAAATCTCAGGGTTCATTTAAAATGTTATCAAGGGGGTAATACTGGAATTGATTAAATTCACCTTCAGTGAGGTTTAAGGGTTATCATTGTACTTAAGCTCAATCGTCCATTATCTAGCTAGGGTTGTAAATCCGGTCAGTTAGTACAAACGTCAATATCAAGTCAACAGTCAGAAATGACCTTAGAATTTCTCAACATCGCCCAGTTGTTCCCTAAAAATAATAGTGCTTAAATCCTACCGGTTGTAAGTAATATCTCAGTCCTCAGTCCTAATAGAGCTCGTGTGGGTACTTGTCTTGAGTTTCCATGAGTCATTTGGGTTAGCTCAAGTTCTTTTTTCAACACTGTCATGTCTTCTTTAGGTTGACTGTATCCCTTTTATTTCTATGAGTCAAGTTCATTTGTCAAGTCTAGAATGATGTCTGTTGTCCCATTCGAATAAAGAAAATTTTTGAATACCTCGAGCACATTAACGAATTAACTACTAATTTGGCTTCAAGGATAGATTTCTTTCCTAAGCAAGAATATAAGAGTCGGGCTCAACCTTTAATTAAGAAAACAAAGGTCATTGAGCTCGGAGCAAAAAATAATTTTTAAAGAGATTCAAATAGAAACCCTCTTATCCCTAGAGGAACACGAGGGGATAATGAATTCATTTAGAAATTTCAAAAGACTTGTTCGCATGGTCTGATGAGGATATGTTAGGTGCAAGCTTGGGTATTGTTCAAACGGAATAGATACTAGCTCGATGAAATGAAAATATCGATAGAGATGTTATAAAATGTATCAGTGCTATCCTCATTGCATCTTGAGTTGCAAATCACATATTATCAGTCGATATGGGGGTACCTTTTCAATTGATCTCTGATAATGGATTGCACTTCAAAGCCTAAGTCATTACATTAAGTCATCTCCTTACCGTCCTCAGACCAATGGAGCAGTTGAAGCAGCCAATAAGAATCTTAGGACGATCATCAGGAAAATATGTCAATCCCATTGGGATTGGTCAGAGAAATTATCGTTTGCACTATAGGCATACCGAACTTCAATTCGATCTTCCACTAGAGCTACTCCCTACTCCTTAGTATATGGCATGGAAGCAGTCTTGCCAGTTGAAATGTAAATCCCGTCTCTCAGGATCTTGTTGGAAAGTCAATTGCTAAAAATAGACTAGGCTCGTCATTGGGTACGAAGAGCTAAACCAGATTGAAAAAAAAAACAACCTAAAAGTTTTGTACTACGTGTAAACTTATCAAAGAAGAGTCACTTACAAGAAAGTCAAAGTTCACCACTTACAAGTCAAGAATTTAACTATCAGACTTTAAAGAAAATTGAGCACCCCGCCTTGATGATAGGAAGAAGTCTTAACCCAATTGGAAAGATTCATTCATTAAAGAAATATTATCGAGAAAAGTTATCAGGCTTCAAGATCATGATGGAATTGAATTACTAGAACCAACCAACCTTGACCAGATCAAGCGGTACTATATTTAAGGAGGCCATCTTTGGCCGAATCAATTTTTCTGCTACCCAGTTCAATATCTCTTTTCTCAGTCCTTTCCAATCTTTTTTTTTTAAATAAAAAACTTTTTTTTCTTTCTCAGCCTCATCACCTAACCCAGGGGAGGGAAAATTTGAACTACGTTTTGGTCTGATCTCAAAAGTCTGGGGTATGTAGGCAACCTGAGAAGTTACTTCAAGATCGACCACATCAAAATAAAAAATATATATTTCCCTACATGAAAAAATATATATATTTTCAAATAAGGAAGAAAGTTTAAAGAGAAATAAAGAAATGCCACACAAGGGGCATTCGGGTTTTTGAGCCTCAAAATTCATTTCTTTTTATACCCAGTCCTAAGCTTACCCATGAAAGTCCTCCTAAGTACCGTACGAAAATTTTTAAAAAGGTTGTAAAGCATGATCAGACAATAACTCCAGAAGTTCAGAAAAAAATAAGTCTGCTAAGTTGAAAATCTAAAAAGGGCGACTTAGGCAAAAATTAAGGCAAGCTTGCAAGGTTGAAAATCTGAAATCACGACTTTGGCAATAATCAGAGCAAAGAAAAAAGAAAAGAAAGTTCGCTAAAATTAAAATCTGAAAAGGCGATCTAGGCAAAAGCAAGAGTAAGCTCGCTAGATCAAAAACCTAAAAAAGCGATCTAGGCAAAAGTTAGAGCAACAAATAAAAATAGAAAAACTAGGCAAAGACTTATAAGCCACAAGTATCTTGTTTACGATTGATCTAAAATTTTTTGTTTTCCCAAGTGAATCAATAGGGAGAAAGGTGAATGCCATGATGAGTCTCAAAAGGAAATATTTTTCTCTCTTGAGCCTGACTCAAAATCTTCAATCAAAATTAAAAGTTGAATCTTTATTGCGCTTGTGATAATCAAATATTTCAAACCTTCATACAAGGGGCACTTTCTTTCTTCTCTGATATGTAGTTTCCCCCTTATACTAGGGGCATTTTTTGTTTCACAAGATGTGTTCAATACAATGCTTCCTATCAAACTAGGTGCATTTTTGATCTCAAGCATGATCAATGTTAATCCTAAAGGATAATGGGAATCCCAGATTTAAGGTTACCTTCTTGATAGCAATTTTTTTTTGAAAACCTCTGAAGTACAAAGAAATTAAAAAATTCATAAAATTTTTGAAAAACTTTGAGGTTCAAACAGAAGCGTTTCTGATATCATATTTTGTTTTGTCCAAAGATTAACTCATTACCCTTCTACCTAGAATAGGAGATAGGTTATTCTCTCTTTCCCAGATTCATTAATGTTTTTCCCATACTTATTCATTTTTTTCCAAATTTATTTATTCTTTCTCAAATTCATTATTTCTTTCTCAGATTCATTCATGATTTTTCAGATTTATTCATTCTTTCTCATATTCATTTGATTCGTTCCCAAATTTATTCATTCTTTTTCAGATTCATCCATTCTCTTCCAGATTTATTCATTTTGCTTAGATGTCGCCGAGGGTTATCTCTGATTCTACTTAGATGCCGCCAAGGATTTTCTTGGATTTTGCTCAGATGTCGTCGAGGGTTATCTCGAATTTTGCTTAGTTGTCGCCAAGGATTTTCTTGGATTTTGCTCAGATACCGACGAAGGTTATCTCGGATTTTACTTAGTTACTGCCAAGGGTTTTCTTGAATTTTGCTCAGATGCCGTCGAGGGTTATCTCAGATTTTTCTCAGTTGCTGCCAAGGGTTTTCTTAGATTTTGCTCAGATGCCGCCGAGGGTTATTTCAGATTTTGGTTAGATGCTGCCGAGGGTTATCTAGGATTTTTCTCAGTTACCGTCAAGGGTTTTCTTGGATTTTACTCAAATGTCGTCGAGGGTTATCTAGGATTTTGCTTAAATGCCGCCAAGGGTTATCTCGGATTTTGCTCAATTACCACCAAGGGTTTTCTTGGATTTTACTCAGATGTCGCCGAGAGTTATTTCAGATTTTGCTCAGATGCCACCGAGGGTTATCTCAGATTTTGATCAGTTGTCGTCAAGGGTTTTCTTGGATTTTGCTTAGTTACCACCATGGTTATCTCAGATTTTGCTCAGTTGCCGCCTAGGGTTATCTCGGATTTTGCTCAGTTGCCGCCGAGGGTTATCTTGGATTTTGCTCAGTTGCCACCAAGGGTTATCTCGGATTTTGCTCAATTGTCACTGAGGGTTATCTCGAATTTTGGTCAGATGTCGTTGAGGGTTATCTCGGATTTTGCTCAGTTTATACTCAAATTTGCTAAGTTTTTACTCAGACCACGTGAGATTTATCTTAAATTTTAAATACACACGTGCACATTTGTTCCATTATTCAAGGAGAATTTTCTAAAATTCAAGGATCTGACACTGCCAGTGAGAGCTCGCACTCAAGGACCTAACAACTTTTAGTTCGAAAAGAGTTTTACGCTCAAGGATCCGAACGCCCCGACGAATTGCTAAACCAGGCTACAAAATGAATTGTCACTAGCTTCGACATTCGGATATCGCACTATCTACCAAAATAGATTTACTATATAGCTTGCTTCAACCCTCTACAAAAGAGGGCCATCTGTAGATACCCCAATTTTTCAATCACCTGATTAATCAACTCATCAACTGATCGCGACAATTCTCAATGATGGATGATTATTTGAATATTTTATTTGTTACTAGATATGTTTCAAAAATTCAAATGAGGTATCTCAAACTAACAAAATTATAGAAACCACGCTACGCTAGGAAAATATAACTCCAAAAACATAAAAATCATCATCTTATAGACAAAAAGAAGCTCCACAGTAAAAATCATTAAAAATGGTCAAATTATCAAAATATCCCTAACATCAAAACATCCCTAGAGCCCACAGTATGCTTAGGAAAACCCTTTCAAACACATAAAATAACAAATTGAAATCAAATAAATCATTTCACTAATTTTCACCAAATTCGACAAAATTATTAAAATACCCCTCATAAGGGTTGACAATCATTTCACGCTAAAAAATTTCATAAATGATACAAATCAATAATCCCATTGAATTCCTTACGAAAAAATGATTCCAAAACATCTCGGAACATTGAAAACCGACTTGAAACGTAAAAGTTCTTTTCGGGGGCAAAACGATAATTTTTTAATTTTTAAAATTTTTAATTTTGAAATTAATAAATAAAATATTAATTAATGTAAAGTAAAATCTTAATAAAATTAATTTAAAAATCTAAACCAAGTCAATATCATAAGGCTTAAGTCAAAACCCTCCTTAAAACTCTAATCTAAATAAACCAAGTCAATCTCATAAGACTTAAGTCAAAACCCTAATTAAAACTCTAATATAAAGAAACCAAGACAATCTCATAAGACTTAAGTCAAAACTCTAATTAACCCTAATCTAAAGAAGCCAAGTCAATCTCATAAGACTTAAGTCAAATTAAAATCCTAATCTAAATGATCCAAGTCAATCTCATAAGACTAAAGTCAAAATCCTAATTAAAACCCTAATCTAAAAAGGCCAAATCAATCTCATAAGATTAAAGTCAAAATCCTAAAAGAAACCTAGTCAAACACTAATTCTACCCAAAAAACTCTATAAATAGAGAGCCTCCACAACCTAATTTCGTAGGTCAAAGAAAATCGTAGAAAAAGTAGGTCAAAAAGCCACCCTATCCTTCTCAAAACCCTGATTTTGAAGCCCTAACCCCTTACTTATCATCAAAACCCTAACTTTTATAAAAAAAAACTCTCAAAACTCCCTAAAAATCACCTAGAGACCTATTACAATACTTGGAAAAACTCAGATCTAAGGATGAGATACTTTGTTTTGGAGATCCGATGATAGAACAAAGCGAGGAGAATTTATACGAGAGACTATTCTACCATATCTGAGGAAACAAGTCGTTGCGATCGCCACAGATATAATTTCTTTGTCTTTTTTATTTATTTTAGGTCTTTAGCAATGTAATATTCTTGGAAAATAGTAGAGACCGGCGTTTGTCGGGCGAGGTTGCTGCCTAACACCTTTCAACCCTATAATGTGATCCCCTAACTTAGTTTTTTTTGTAGATTAGTTATTTTTATCCATCTTGAGTCAATGCTCGGTTCCTAGACCGTAATAACTAAGTGAGGACTCCCAAACCTCGAAAATCAAAAGTGGATCCGCACACCCCACGGATCGAGGGCCCTTTGACAAGGATGTTCCTTGGGGATTTGACTCAAATTGCTTACAAGCCTTAAATAAGTTTAAGATTGAGTTAACCTCTACATCCATCATTAAAACTCCAGATTGGAGTATCCCTTTTGAAGTGATATGTGGCACCTACGATTGTACTATAAGAATCATGCTAAGACAATGAGTGAACAAACTTCCACATGTCATTGATTACGTTAGCAAAACATTAAATGATGCCTAACTCAATGACTCCACTATGGAGGAGTTGCTAGCTATAGTGTTTGCACTTGACAAATTCATATCTTACCTGATAGGATCAAAATTGTTGGTCTGCATTGATCATGCAACCGTCAAGTACCTTCTTTAATAAGAAGGATGTTAAGGCTCGCCTTATCCATTGGGTTCTTCCTTTACAAGAATTTGATATCGAAATTCGAGATAAAAAAGGATTTGAAAATGTGATCATTGACAATTTGTTTAGACTAATCATTGAGTCACTGTTCGAGTCATTTCCATTCCTTGAAATATTTTCAGATAAACAACTCATGTCCATCTTACACTACAATGTTGTATGGTACTCTCACATTATAAATTACATTGTCACCTTGTACATGATCAAAATAAGAGCGACTTAAATTTCTAAGCAAAACACAATGATACTTTTAAGATAATCCTTATTTGTTAAAGTATTGTCCTAATCAAATTATCATGAGATGCATCCCAAATAGTGACCACACTCAACTTTTGTTATTCTACCATGACCACGTATGTGGTGGCCACTTTAGTGGAAAGAAAACCGCTGCAAAAGTTATACAAAGTGGTTTTTACTAATCAACAATCTTTCGTGATGCACAAGACTATTGCAAAACATGTGATAGGTGTTAACTCTTAGGAAAAATCTTACAACAAAATGAAATGCCCCTAAAATCTATCCTTATAATCAAAATCTTCGATGTTCAGG
This sequence comes from Akebia trifoliata, assembly GCF_017979445.1. Taxonomy (NCBI): domain Eukaryota; kingdom Viridiplantae; phylum Streptophyta; class Magnoliopsida; order Ranunculales; family Lardizabalaceae; genus Akebia; species Akebia trifoliata. Next base: position 20,537,617 of record NC_141382.1, read on the forward strand.
GCATTAATATCATGGGCCCATTTCCTATGTCACATGAATAGCTTTTTATCCTCATCGCAGTTGATTATGTTTCCAAATGAGTTGAAGTTATTGCTTGCAAGATAAATGACCATAAGGTGGTAGTCATGTTCCTTAAGGAAATCGTATTTGCACGTTACGATTCAACCCGAACTGTCATTAGCAATGAGGGAAAGCCTTTATGTAATTATGCTTTCGAATATGTAGTGAAAATATAGGACAATTCATAAAGTTGCTACCCCTTATCATTCTCAAATGAGTAGATAAGTAGATAAGTAGAAATCTCTAATTGAGAGATAAAGCTAATTTTATAAAAAATTGTCAACACCACTCATAAGGATTGAACCTTGCGACCATAGATGCCTTCTGGGAATATCGCATAGCTTACAAGACACCCATAGGAATGTTTTTGAAGTCGTCATCTCATCAGAAATTAATATGTTTATACTCTCCTTAACTTGTGGGCAAGTTAGGGATCGAACCCAAGATAAAGGGGGATTGTTACCAAGCTAAGAAAAATGATTTAAGTTACAATTTTAAAATCTATTTTTATTTTTTTGTGAAATAAAAATGAAGGGTAAATGTTGTTAAAAAATAAAGTAATAAAAAAGGAATTTATACTAAAAAATAAGAAAATAAAGTCATTAGTGATTAAAGTAACCTAGGATTAGCAAATAAAACTACATTTAAGTTATATCCTTCTTCGCACTCAATACCAAGGGCATAGTGTGAGCTCCTTGGGTTGGAAGATATAGCATAAAACTTGAAATAATACAATAGTTAAGACTCCTTCACTCACTAATGTGTGAAGTTCCTACTACTAATTATCTAAATTAAGTATATAGTATCTTAATCTTATCTAAGAGTAAAACATCTAAGTTAAGTATAAGAGGTGCAGAGCTTCATCTAAAACTTTAATCCGTTGGAGTTGGATAAAATCTTGAAAATAACCCTATAATCATAAAGAATATGGAATGATAAATAACATAAACACGGAATTAAAAACTTGCTCCTAGACTTCCTCTTCTCACTAATGGAGGGAGTCTAGCCTATGCTGATTGTAAGGATACAAGAAAAAGTCATGAAATCAATACTTGTATTCATATGGTAACCAATGTACATTATCTCCTTCTTTGAGAAATTATAGAAAATTTATAAAATAAAACCTATCTAAAAAATGGAAAATTATAGAGAAAATGCCAAGGCCATTAGGAGGAGAAGAGAGAATAGACCAAGGACCATTTTGTAATTTGTAAAATGATCCATTTATAGACTTGAGACGCTCTAAAATGACCCAAAAATAACCACCATAACTTTTGCATATAATATGATATGTAGAGCATACTAGAGCAATTTTAGGATACTCTATTAGAAAATGATTGTGCCACATTGGATTTGGACTGCACCACATTGATTTGGAACCACCTGGATCTCCAGTTTTGCATGGTTGCTTGATTGATCTTCTAAATTATAATACACGCATGATTGATTGATTTGGAGGTTTATCTTGATGATTTGATATTTGACTTGTACAGTGAACACACGTAATCAGTCTTCAAATAAATGTATTAATTTTGCGCAATTAAACCTAATTAACATGATAAATATGTAATGTGATAAATTGAGGCTTAACACAATTATTTACCTAATCTAATGAAATAGGACTATAGATCGAAATAAATGCCTAGGAAAAGTACGGATAAATTAGTGTTTTAAGACACTAATCACACCCTTGAACTTATCTTTTTTAGTCTCTTAGAAAACAAATTTATCACTTTCACAAGCATCTCGAATGCATTTACCGAATGCAGCAAGTCATTAAATCTCTAGGTTACCCCTTAGTAGACGAGTTGACTCGTGAAGGTTTGTAGAAAATATGCCCACAAAATTCAAAACAACTTATGAAGTAATAATGGTCAAAATCAACACTTATATTTAAAAGTACGAGTTCTTTTAAGATTTGTCAGTCATTTGGAAGTAATAGTTGGTATATAGTCTCAACTCTCATTTCTCTACGACAAAACTTAGACTTAACTTGAGCTTTAAGATATAGTGATTTTAACTTAGAAACTTTAGAGATTCGGTTTCTTATAGTAAGTTTCATCCTTTTAATTACTCTGAAATAATTGGATCAACTTAGGGTTTAATTCTAAACTTAGCATCCTATCTGGGGTAATGAGAAATATAGATGTTCATTTTAATACCTCTAAGGGCTTTTATCTGTGATATTCTAGTGTACTCACATTTTTACACTTGATGGCTTTTACCCTACTGAAATTCTAAACTGTTCTACTTTGATATTTTTGAATCTTTCTTGTTTTTTTTACTTCGAGAGATCTTTTCTTTTTCTTGCTCTTTTGTTTTTTCTTTTTCTTTTATTTTTTACTCATTTTTTACTCTTGTTTCAAGAAAAACATACAATCCATTTCAAGGTACCCAGTCTAATTTAATGGTTGTTGTTCACAACATATTCAACCAATTTTATTTTTTTTTCTAATCAGCCAATAAAATGAACAAGTCAAAGTTCATCAAACCCACGTTTTCCTTATACTCTAAGTAAAAAAGGTAAATAACTCACTTAATTCAACCTAGACTCTTGGTTATCTTATTATAAGTAACTATAAATGAAAGGTAACTTTATTCTAATTTTTACCTAGAAGAAACATGAATGGAGACTCCTGATCAAAGCTTCCTACTAAAGATTTATTTAATATTTTTAACTAAGTGCTTAAAAATGCAAACTAAGATCTTGAACAAAATATAACAAAGTTTTCACCAAAATATTTTTCACAAATTTTGAATTTTTTATGATTTTTGAATAGAAAATAAAAGAAAATAAGTGGAAATCCGACCCTACACCCCTAAACTTAAACCTAATATTGTCCTCAAATTGTAGTATGCACATACAAATGCAAATTGAAATTGACAAAAAAAAAAATGAAATGGACTGGATAGCACCTGAAAATGATATTGTAGTTTTGTGATACTAACACAATGTCCCCTGAAATGAGACAACACACCACTTATCACTATCACAACATCGATTGTATCTATCGTATTAATCATGATCATGTTGTATGATGCTAGAAACACCACAAAAGATATTGTGCTCATAGTTTAGGTAAATGGTTCCTAGGTTATGTCAGATAAACATATATAAGTATTTTCAACCTACATTGTATAAACTAGCACAAAACAAATTAACTATGAAAAATAAAAGGATTTAAGGAAATACTATCAAAATAAACTATTTTTGAAACAAAACAGGGTAGTACAACATTCAAATAAACACACAAAAATTACTAAATAAGCAAATCATAATACACTACTACTACTTAATAAAACACCTAATGAAACATCTAATGAAAATTCTAATCTCTATGAGCTATGCCTCTAGTAGTAGATATCTCAAACTCTCGCACCCTCTTGCATTGTTCAGCCGTATCAAAGTATCACTTTAGAACTTTCTATCCCTTATACAGCTTACCCATCTCCTTGAAAATTTTTATAAATGCCTTCTGGAGGGGACGTGGTTTGACATCATCCAAGAAGTGTGTCCTCAAAATCTAGGCTAGATGACCTGGCCTCGTTCGCTCCAACTTCATCAAATTCTTGTTTTGGGTGCTCATAACTATGTGGACTTCTATGCTCTTCAAAGTGCTCAGGTATCGGCTACCACAAACCTAGGGCACACTCTACAAAAGACAGTACACCTTTGAATTCTGAATGCTGGATCATCTCATCTTGGGGGTGCTAAAACTACCATTAACATTTCCATATTCCTCTCAAGAATCTGACAAACCAAATGTGGGAAAACCAATTAGCGTTCCTTCTTAGGCTTGACATAGGCATCGATCAGAGTCTCTAAGATGAGATGGGACATGCAAAAAATGGGATCCCTAGTATGGATCGCATACATGACGTACATGTACTTTGGAAAGAGCAAATTATTATTATGCGTCCCTAGGATGCTTGATGCCACCCATTGCCAACAAATATATTGATTGGCTAAAAAACTTTTTGATAATAATCTTCTACTCCTCTTACTAATCCATTACAAATCAAGACCTAATTGAGTGACGAAGAACTCAAATAAATGATGTGTATGGCAAGTTCCATCTTTGACTTCTGCAATTCTTAAGATCGCACTGATATCCTCAAAACCAATAACAAACGTGATGCCACGGAACTCAATGGTGAACGAAGGAATTACTAGATTGCCAAAATAATGAAAGCATAAAACACTCTTACTAATTCCTTGCAATAGATTTAAAAATCAGTATAGAGCAAATTGCTCCATCCTTGTTCAATGATGGTCTCATGAAACCACATTCAATTGACGTCTTAGAAGTAATGGTTGAAAATAGACTCCTAAAAAAATTGTTTGTTTGGAAGAAGCCATGGCTACCACTACAATCAAGATGGTCAAACAATTAATTTACAAAATTTTGATTGTGCCTACTAATCAGAAGATTGCGATGTAGTGAGTATTGAATGCGATGCAGTGGATGTGAGGATGATGATGGTGCAATAACTCTATGTTGATTGCAATTTGGTGCTGACTGCATTGATCACTTCTGATTTGCACAGAAACAACTCAGGAGGAAGATCTAAAAAATGTATTCTTTATGGCTATGGCATTGGACGAATTTGGAAATGGAGGTGGAGAAGAAGAGTTAAATATTAAGGCTTTTTATTATTTTTAGATGGGAAATTCTCAAATTACCCTTAAGACAAACTAAAATCCTAAATTACTATGATAACTATCTTAAAATGAAAGAAATACTAATTAAGTGAATACTAAATTGCTAAAAAGTCCTAAAAAGTAAACAAAACAAAAGAAAACTAAAGGAAATACTAATTACCAAAGTTTTGATGGAAAGGTAGCTATGAGTATTAGTTAACGTAATAAGGGATCAACTCATCACTTTTTAGCATGTAGAGCTTGGGTGTATCAGGTATGCCATCTGGATTCGTCAATGACTATTTGAAAATGGCCATCAAGGGGGGAACTTATCAATAGGTATACCATTCATTTCTACTAAGTATTGTCCAATCCTAAACATATAAGACAAATTATGGTTTTCTTTTAGAACCTACCACTTTGATTCCGAACCAATAACTATTCTCGATAAGGGAAATGGCCAAGTTTTAGCCTAATTGAAACAAAAAACTATAGTACTCATCCAAACTTCTAAAACTACTAAAAACAAAAATAATAAAAATGGACTACTTTCCAAAGGTGCTAAGTTTAACGTCTTCAACTAGATGAAAACTCTATTAATCTTGATAAATAGGTTCATTGAGGATAATAACTTCCTCTAGGAGTGCACACTCGAGATACAACTTGAGACGCTGTCCATTCACTTTGAAAATGGATCCGTCCTTAGGATTAAGGACTTCAATAGCATCATGGTGGTAAACTGTTTGGATAATATATGAGTCAATCCAGTGAGACTTGAGTTTTCTTTAAAAAAAAAAGGTGGAGTCCGTTATTGCACAACAAAACTCTTTGACCATACTCAAAATTTCGTCGAAGAATGTGCTTATCATGATAAAAAAATTTATGCTTTTTGTAGCGTTTAGCACACTCATAAGAGTCATTGCTGATATCTTCTAATTCATTGAATTGTAATTTACAATTTTCACCGACTTTATCGATATCAAAATTAAGGCTCTTGATCACCCAATATGCTCGATGCTCAAATTCTACAGGGAGATAGCAAGTCTTCCCAAAAACTAATCAATAGGGAGACATCCCTATTGGTATTTTAAAAGCAATCAATATGCCCACAACTAGTTATTTAATCTCAAAGACCAATCTTTCCGTGAATAATTGACTATTTTTTTATAATGGTCTTGATTTTCCTATTAGAAATCTCTACCTGTTCATATGTTTGTGGATGGTAAGGTGTTGTAATTTTATGACTTTGAGGTATTTCCTCATCTACGTGCAAAGATTTTATTGCAAAAATGCGAGCCACCATCACTAATGTTAGTTCGTGGAGTACCAAGTCTTAATAAGATGGTTTCCTTGAAAAAGTTGATCACCACCTTGTGATCGTTTGTTTTACACATTATAGCTTCTACCCATTTAGACACATAATCAACGACAACAATGATATATTAGTAACCTTGGAAGATAGAAAAGAGTTCCATAAATCTATGCCTCAAACATCAAAAATCTTGATGATCAAGATAGGATTCTGAGGCATTTCGTTTCTCTTAGAGATTTTTTTTAATTTTTGACATCGATTACAAGATTTGCTAAATTTGTTGGCATCTCGAAAAATGGAAGGCCAGAAGAAATTGCATTGCAAGATTTTTGCAACGGTTTTCTTGCTACTAAAGTACCCTCTACATGCATGATTATGATAGAATTTTAAGATATTAGCTAATTCACAAGTTGGAATACAACATCTAATAATCCAGTGGGCAACTAAGGGATCAAACGGAAGAAAAAAAAAAGGGATGTTACCAAGTTAGCAAGAAATCAAATTAATCTAAGTTACAATTCAAACCTGTTTTTATAGTTTTGTAAAACAAAGAGAGTAAAATGTTGTTGGAAATTAAAAGAATAGAGAAGAAAATTGTAACAGGTAAACAAAAGGTATAATACCCATTAGTGATTAGAGTAACCTTGGATGAGCATATAAAACTATATTTGAGTTTATCTTTATTTGTACTTAACCAAAAGGTCTTGGTGTGAGCTCCATAGGTTGGAAAATATGGCATAAAACTTTTTGAGAAAATATTATAGTTAGGACTCCTTCACTTACTAATGTGTGAAGTCCCCACCACCAAATATCTAGTTTAAGCATAAAATATCTAAGTTAGGCATATGACGTATAGAGGTTCAACTAAAGCTTTGATCTATTAGAGGTTGATAAAATCTTGAAGTGAATCATATAAACATTATAAAGAATATGGAAGGATAAAGAAATAACACAAAATTAAAGCTTGCTCATAGGTTTCCTCCTCTTACTAATACAGGGAGTCTAGCCCATGGTCATGATAAGGATACAAGAAAAAGTAAAAGAAACAACACTTGTATTCATGGTAACCAAGTTATACTATCTTCTTAAGAAATTACAGAAGTTGCTAAATTAAAACCTAACTACAAAACGAAAATCACATAAAAAATACTAAGGACATTGAGGGAGAAGAAGAAAAGGAACAAGATCCCAATGACTCTTTCTTAATTGGAAAAATGATCTATTTATAGACTTGAGGTGTTCTTGAAGGATCCAAATATAGTCGCCATCACTCTTGCGTATAATCTCACGTGTGAAGTAAACAGAAGAAATTCTAGTGCGATCCAACCAAAGTGGACTATGTCACATTGGGGATTGACTACGTCACATTGCTCTAGAGACCTTCAGATCTCAATCTTTACCTGGTTGCTTGATCTGACTTCTTGATTGCAGTATACTATTCCCTAAGCGATGTGGTATTTATCTTGATGAATTGACCTATACTTTGAACACATACGCGATCAGTTTTTCGATATTTATAATTATTTTACACAATTAATTATAATTAATATGACATAATATGAAATGTGATAATTTGAACCTTAACATACTTATTTATATAATCTAATGAAATAAGGATGGAAATCAAGATAAATGTCTAGGAAAAGTACGGATAAACCAGTGTTTTGAAACACTGATTACACCCCAAACTTATCTTTTTCTAGTCCATTAGAAAATAAAATTACAACTTTCGCAGGCATCTCGACTGCATTTAGTGAATTTAACAAGCCCTTAAACCTTTAAGTTACCCCTAGTGGATGAGTTTAGCTCATGAAGGTTTGCAGAAAATAGACCCACAAAATTCGAAATAACTTTTGAAATAATAAGGGTCAAAATCAATACTTATATCGAAAAGTATAAATTCTTTTAAGATTTGTCAATCATTTGGATGCAATAATAGGTATGGAGTCTCAACTATTATTTTTCTATAACAAAACTTAAACTTAGATTGACCTTTAAGATATAGTGATCCTAACTTAGAAACTTTAGAAATTCAATTTCCTAGAGTGAGTTTTAATCTTTTAACTAATCTGAAATAATTGGATTAACTTAAGGTTTAGTTCTAAACTTAGAATCTTGTTTGGGATAATGAGAAGTGTGGATGTTCACTTTAATACCTCTAAAGGGTTTTATCTGTGATATTCAACTCACTCACGTTTTAACACTTGATGGCTTTTACCCTATTGAAACTCTAAACTTTTCTACTTTGATTCTTTAAATTTTTTTTTTGAGGGATCTTTTTATTTTTCTTGCTCTTTTACTTTTACTTTTTCTTTTATTTTCTACTCCTTTTTCACTCTTTTTTTAAGAAAAGCAGACAACCCTTTTCAAGGTATCCAATCTAATTTAATGGTTATTATTCAAGACATTCAATCTGGTTCTATTTTTCTTCTAATCAGTCAACCAAATAAATAAGGAAGTCAAAGTTTATCATACCCCGGTTTTTCCTTATATTTTAGATAGAAAGAAGGTAATAGTTCACTCAATTCAACCTAGACTCTTAATAACCTTATAAGAAGTAACTATAAATAAAAAGTAACTTTGTTCTAACTCTTTCCTAAGAGAAATACGAATGGAAACTCTAGATTAAAACTTCCAACCAAAAACTAATTTAGTGTTTTTTAACTAAGTGCTTAAAGATACAAGCTAAGATCATATACAAAATACAATAAAGTTGCCAAACTATTTTTTTCAAGATTTTAAAATTTTATGATTTTTAAATAGATAATAAAAGAAAATAGTAAAAATCCGACCAAACACCCCCAAACTTAAACATAATATTGTCCTCAATGTTTTAGTATGCACATGCAATTGTAAAATTGAAATTGACAAAAAGAAAGGAAGCGGGTTAGATAACACTTGAGAAATGATCCTACAGTCTTGTAATATTAACACAATGTCTCCTCAAATGAGACAATACACCACTCACCATTGTCATAGTGTCGATTGTAGCTGTTTTATGATGCTAGAAGCACCACAAAAGATATTGTGAGCATAGTCAAGGTAATTTATTCCAAAATTATGTCGGAAAAACACACACCAGTATTTTCAACCTACACTATGTAAACTAGCAAAAGACAAAATAATTACGAAAAAGAAAATAATTTTTGAAAAATATTACAATAAGAAATTATTTTTGGAACAAAACATGGATAGTACAGCAATCAGATAACACATAAACAACTACTTAATAAGGCAAAGTAAACCTAATATTATAAAAAAAACAACTAATAAAAACTCTTAATGAAAACATCTAATCAAGCGTCTAATCCCTTCGAGATCTGGATCTAGTAGTAGTTGTCTTTAACTCTCGTACTCTCTTACGTTGTTCACTTACAGTGAGTCGTTACTCTAAAGTCTTATGTCCTTTATACAACTTACCCATCCCTTTGAAAATTTATGTAAATGCCTTTTGTCAGGGACATGGTTTGACATCTTCCAAGAAGGATATGTCCTCAAAATCATGACTAGATGACCTTGTTTCGCTTGTTCTAACCTCATCAAATTCTTGTCTTGTACACTCATAACCATGTGGGCTTCGGTGCTCTAGTATCAATTGCCATAAAATTGAGGCATACCATTTAAAAGACAATGCACCCTTGCATTCAAAATGTTGGACCATCTTGCCTTGGGGTGCTAACACTGACATTGGCACTCCCATTTACCTTTCAAGAATCTGACAAACTAAGTGTGGGAAAATTAATGAATGACCCTTCTTCGGATTGACGCAAGCATCGATCAGAGTTTCTAACATGAGACGAAACATGCAAAAAGTTAGATCCTTGGTCTAGATCATGTACATGATATACATATGATTTGCAAAAAGCAAAGTATTATTCTACATCCCCAAAATATTTGATGCCATCCATTGTCAACTGAGATATTGATTAGCTTGAAATTTTTTTTATTAGCTTATCACTTTTTAGCACGTAAAGCTTGAATGCATCAGGTATGCCATCATAATTCATCGGTGACTATTTGAAGAGGGCTAGCAAGGGGGAAACCTATCGATAGGTAGACCATTCTTTTCTACTAAGTTTTGTGCAACCCTAAACTTGTGAGACCAATTATGATTTTTCTTTTAGAACCTACCACTTTGGTTCCGAACTAGTAACTGTTCCCGATAAGGGAAATGGCCAAGTTCTAGGCCTAACTAAAATGAAAAACTACAACACTTATCTAAAAACTTTTAAAATTTACTTAAAAACAAAAACAAAAAAATGGGTTACCTCCCAACAACGTTAAGTTTAACATCTTCAGTTAAACGAAAACTTTATTAATCTTGATAAATCGGATCATCAAGAAGAAAAACTTCCTTTGAGGTACACACTCGAGATAAAATTTGAGATGCTTACCATTCCCTTTGAAAGTGGATTTGTCCTTAGGATTAAGGACTTCAATAGCATTATGGTGGTAAACTATTTGAATGATAAAAGGACCAGTCTAACGAGATTTGAGCTTTCCTAGAAAAAAAAAGAGTCTGTTGTTATAAAACAAAACTCTTTAACCAAGTTCGAAATTTCATCGAAGAATATGCTTGTTGTGATACCATTTTGTATGCTCTTTGTAACATTTAACACTATTGTAAGAGTCATTTCTAATTTCTTTTAATTCATCAAGTTGTAATTTGCGATGTGTACCAGCTTTATCGAGATCAAAGTTGAGGTGATTGATCGCTCAATATGCTCGATGCTCAAGTTTTACAGGGAGATGACAGGGCTTTCCAAAAACTAACTGGTAGGAAGATATCCCTATTGGTATTTTGAAAGTAATTCGATAAGCCCATAAAGCATCATTTAATCTCAAAGACCAATATTTCTATGAAGGATTGATATTTCCTCTAGAATGGTCTTGATTTTCTTGTTAGAAATCTCTACATGTCCACATGTTTGTAAATGATAAGGTATTGAAATTTTATGAGTTATAAGGTATTTCCCCATTAACGATGCAAAGATTTTATTGTAGAAATGCAAGCCACCATCACTTATGATTACTCATAGAATATCAAATCTTGTTAAAATGGTTTCCTTCATAAAGTTGATCACCACCTTATGATCATTCATTTTACACGCCACAGCTTTTACCCATTTGGATACCTAATCAATTGCAACGAGGATATACTGAAAATCCTTGGAAATAGGAAAGGGTTCCATAAAATTTATGCCCCAAATATAAAAATTTCGATAATTAAAATTGGATTATGAGACATTTAATTTCTCTTGAAAATTCTCCTAGTTTCTGACATTAACTACAAGATTTTCTAAAATCATGAGCATCTCAAAAAATGGTCGGCCATAAGAAATCGTACTACAAGATTTTTGCAAGGATCTTGTTACCATTGAAGTACCCTCTACAGGCATGATTATGACAAAACTCTAAGATATTGGCTTGCTCATAGGCTAGAACATAAAGTCTAATAATTTGGTCAGCACAATACTTGAATAAGTATGGTTTGTCCTAGAAATACTATTTGGGTTTTGAAAAGAGACGAAGTTTCTCTTGCCTAGTCATTGAGACTAGCAAGTGACTTGTAACTAGGTAGTTGACAATGTCAGCATACCATGGAATGTTAAAATAAGAGATTTGCATAAGTTACTCATCAGGAAAGGATTCAAAAATAGGTAAAGATTCCTCAGACGACTCAGTAACAATCTTAGATAGGTGATCAGTTATAATATTTTTTGCGTCTTTTTTGTTTCAGATATCGAGATCAAACTTTTACAATAGTAGAATCCAACGAATTAACCTTCTTTTAGCATCCTTCTTAAAAAGAATGTACTTCAAAGTAGCATGGTCTATGTAGACCACGACTTTCGATCATATTAGCTAAGGGTGAAATTTATCAATGGCATAAATCACAACTGGCATTTCCTTATCTATTAAGAATAGTTAAGTTGAGCATCACTAAAGATTTTATTAGGGTACTAGTTAATGAGAGAATGTTTATCGATTCACTAACCCAAAATAATGCCTATTGCATAATTTGAAACATCGCACATAACCTCAAATGGAACATTCCAATTTGGAGGTTGAATGATGGGTACCGAGGTTAACTCGAACTTAAATTTGTTAAATGCGAAAATACATGACTTTGAGAAGTTGAAAGGGTCATCATTGCTTAAGAATTGACATAAAGGCTTCGAGAGCGTTTCGAAATCTTTAATAAATTTATGGTACAAGCTTGTATAGCCTAGGAATAACCTAATTTCCTTGACACTCTTAAGAGGTGGTAATTTTTTAATTAAACCTACATTCACTTTATCTACTTCAATCCCTTTTACAGACACAATGTGTCCTAACACAATTCTAGATGTTACCATAAAATGGTATTTTTCCCAATTAAGTACTAGGTTGACTTCTTTACAATGCATGAGGACCAAAGTCAAATGATGGGGACATTCCTCAAAACTTGATCCAAATACTAAAAAATTGTCCATTGACACTTCGAGATATATTTTTATCATGTCTAAAAATATACTCATCATACACCATTGAAAGTAGTTGGTGCATTACAAAATCCAAAGGGCATATTGCAATACCCAAAAGTTCTAAAAGGACAAGTAAAAGTTGTTTCTCCTAATCATTACGAGCAATGAGTATTTGATTATATCCTGAGCAACCATCCAAGAAGCAATAGTATGCCCTACTAGATGCGCTAAAATTTGATCAATGAAAGATAACAAAAAGTAATCTTTGAGAGTCATTGAGTTAAGTTTCTAATAATCGATACACACTTTCCATCCAATTTAGACTCGAGTGGGAATTAACTCGTTGTTCTTGTTTACTCCTACAGCGATACCAGACTTCTTAGGAACAAGCTGAATGGGACTCACCTAACAACTATCAAAAATGGGATAAATGATACCTGCATCTAATAATTTCTTGACTTCATTTCAAACTGCATCCTTCATGACAGGATTTAGTCATTTCTGAGATTCTAAGGAAGGCTTAGCGAAATCCTCTAGATGAATGTGGTGCATTACCATAAATAGATTAATTTCCTTAATGTCAACTTTGGTCCAAGTAATAGCTTTTTGATATTCTCTCAAAATTTTTAACAACTTTTTTTCCTAGATTATACTAAGGTGAAAGGAAATTATCACAAGTAAAGTCCGATTGTTGCCAAGAAATGCATATCTCAAAGTCTCTAGAAGTAGTTTGAGTTCTAATATGAGAGGCTCGATTTGGGAAGGAATAAGAGTTGAAGTATGAACAAGAAGATTTTTTATTTTTGTGTGCCAACATGTAGAGTCTAAATAAAAAAACAGATTTAAACAAAGTATTGACTTCTCTTATGGACTCTTCCATGTCAAAATCTTGACCAAAGTGAGTCAAACATCTTTTTAGGGGATCAGAGTACCCTAATTCTTAACACGTTTTATTGATTAGCGAATTTAACATGTTTACTTCCTTCACATCATCATCGACATCAATTCCTTGGAAATTGTGGAAAACGTTCAATTTGACTTTCATATCCCCAAATGTTAAAGTCATAATCTCTTTTCTACAACAAATGACTACGTTAGAAGCTGCTAAGAATAGACGTCCTAAGATTATAGGAATATGACTATGTGAATTGACAATAAAATCAACTAGAAAATAGAGATCCTTGATTTTCACTATCACATCTTCAATTATACCTTTGAAAATCTTAATGGACCTATCGACTAAGCTCAACGTGATATTGGTGGATTTCGAAATCCCCAAACCTAGTTATTTATAAATCGAGTAAAGTAAAAGATTCATACTCACCCCTAAGTGTAGGAGAAAATTTTCAACCAATTGATCTCCAATGTGAATGGAAATTATCAAACATCCAGGATCTTTAAATTTTAGTGCAACCATTTGTTGGATGAGAAACGAAGCTTGAGCTACCATGATAGCTTTCGAAGGAAATGGTGTTTTGCACGTAGTTGTGTTCAAATCCTTCACAAATTTTGTATAAGAAAGTATTTATTTAATGGCATTTAATAATAGAATATTGATGTGCACATTTTGGAAAACATTGAGGACACCCTCGAATTGTTCACTCTTCTTATTGTCTCTAAGGTGATGGGAAAATGAAACTTTAGGAATTGGTAGTGAAAGCGCCCTCGATCCGCGGGATGTGCGGATCCACTTTTGATTTGAGGTTTGGGAGTCGCCACCTAGTTATTACGGTCTAGGAAACGAACATTGACTCGAAACGGATAAACAAGCAACTAATCTACTAAAAAATACTGAGTCCGGAAATCACATTACGGGGTTGGAAGGTGTTAGGCACCAACCCCGCCCGGCAAATACCGGTCTCTACTAATTCCCAAAAATAATTACATTGCTAAAATGACCTAAATAATAATATAAAAAAAATAAAAATATTTATCTTTGCAACGCAACGATTTTGTTCCCTCAAATTTGATAGAACAGTTCATCGTATAATATTGTTCTATCAACGGATTCGCTACAGACCTCCAAGACAAAGTACCTCCTTCTTAGATCTGAATATTTCTGATTTATTTATGGATTTCTGGGTATTTTTTAGGGGTTTCTATGTGTTTTTTGAGCTAAAGTTGGGGTATGGATGTTAGGTAGGGAGTTAGGACTTCAAAATTAGGATTTATGGGAGGTAAGAGAAGTTTTTTGACCTACTTTTCTTATGATTTATTTTTTTATACGAAAATAGGTTGTAGAGACCCTTATTTATAGATTTTTTAAAGTACTTTTTAGATAGAGTTAGTGTTTAATTATAATTATTTTAGATAGAATTAGTGTTTAATTAGAATTATATTAGATAGTTTTAGAGTTTAATTAGGTTTCTTTTAGATAGTTTTAGAATTTAATTAGATTTCTTTTAGATAGTTTTAGAGTTTAATTAGAATTCTATTAGGATTTTGACATAAGTCTAACTTGATTGACTTGACTTTAGGATTTTGACTTAAGTCTTACTTGAATGACTTGAATTTTAAGATTTTGACTTAAGTCTTACTTGATTGAGTAGAATTTTAATTATGATTTTACTTTACATTAATTAATTTTTTAATTATTAAAATTATAAAATTACCATTTTACCCTTGGAAAGGACTTTTTGTATTTTAAGTCAATTTTTAATGTTTCAAGATGTTTTGGAATCAATTTTTCATAGGAAATTCAATGGGAATATTGGTTTTTATCATTTATGAAATTTTTTGTGCGAAATGGTCGTGAACTTTATGAGGGGAATTTTCGTAATTTTGTCAAATTTTTAAAAAATTGGTGAAATGATTTATTTGATTTCGATTTGTTATTTTATGTGTTTGAAAGGATTTTTCTAAGTGTAATGTAGGCTCTAGGGATGTTTTAAAGTTAGGGGTATTTTGGTAATTTGATCATTTTTTAGTGATTTTTATTGGGAAGCTTATTTTTGTCTGAAAAATGATGATTTCTATGTTTTTGGGGTTATATTTTCCTAGCGTAGCGTGGTTTCTACAGTTTTGTTAGTTTGAGATACCTCATCCGAATTTCTGAAACATATCTAGCAACAAAATATAGCAATGGAATAATCATCCATCATTGGGAACCGTTGCAATTGAGTTGACGAGTTGATTAATCAAGCGAGTCAAAAAATAGGGTGTCTACAGATGCCCCTCTTTGGCGGAGGATTGAAGCAAACTAGATAGCAAATCTATTTTGGTAGATAGTGCTATATCTGAATGCCAAAGCTAGTGACAATTCATTTTGCAGCCTGATTTAGCAATTCGTCAGAATGTTCGGATCCTTGAAGATAAAACTCTCCCCAAACTAGAAAGTTGTCAGGTCCTTGAGCGCGAACTCTCACTGCTGGTGTCAGATCTTTAAATTTTAGAAAATTCTCCTTGACTAATGTTTGTAATTGTATACTCGAAATCTGAGATAAATCTTTAAGATGGTCTGAGCTAGATCTAAGCATAAATTAAGTAAAATCTGAACATAAAACTGAGCATAAAATTAAGCACAATTATGAGAAAATCCTCGGCGGTATCTAAGCATAATTTCAAGAAAGCCCTCGGTGGCATCTAAACATAATTCTGAGAAAGCCCTCAGCGGCATCTAAGCAAAATCCAAGTTAACCCTTGGCGGCAACTGAACAAAATCCAAGATAACCCTTAGCGGCATCTAAGCAAAATCCAAGTTAACCCTTGGTGGCAACTGAGCAAAATCCAAGATAACCCTTGGCGGCAACTGACCAAAATCCAAGTTAACCCTTGGCGGTATTTGAGCAAAATCCAAGATAACCCATGGCAGCATCTGAGCAAAATCCAATTGAACCCTTGGCGGCATCTGAGAAAAAACCAAGATAACCCTTGGCGGCAACTGAGCAAAATCCAAGCTAACCCTTGGCGACATTTGAGCAAAATCCAAGTTAACCCTTGGCAACGGCAACTGAGAAAAATCCAAGATAACCCATGGCGACATCTGAGCAAAATCCAAGATAACCCATGGCGGCATCTGAGCAAAGTCCAAGTAAACCCTTGGCGACATCTGAGAAAAATCCAAGATAACCCTTAGCGGCAACTGAACAAAATCCAAGTTAACCCTTGGCGGCATTTGAGCAAAATCCAAGTTAACCCTTGGTGGCAGCAACTGAGCAAAATCCAAGTTAACCCTTGGCGGCATCTGAGTAAAATCCAAGTTGATCCTTGACGGTGTGACGCCCCGCCAAACGCTAACGCAAATCCCAATGCCAAATCCCAAGGTACTAGGTGGCACCTCGAAATTTCGGCATGGTCTCCTCTGTTCATGTTAACGTTTCACGGAACTCAAACCTGATAAACCAATTTATAATACAACCTGTATATAAAGCTGTAAATACAGGAAATGAACAGCGGAAGACTAATTACATCTAACATGTAAGTAGATCAGAGTGCGGAAGATCTAATCATATACAGATTTACAAAATACTCTCACTCTAACATAGGCCTAAACTCTCAATCCAAAAACCACATACATCCTGGATGAAACTGGCAATTCTAACGGATGTAGCCTTACTGCTCACCAAGCAATAAACTCTGATCGTCGATCTGACCGACCAGATACTCCTCAAATACTGACTCTACGCCTGTTTCGGTAGCTGCAAGTGCTGAAACTAAAAAAAATAGGAAGGAAAGGGTGAGTAACGAAAGTTACCCAGCAAGTCCACAGCCAATTCCTACTAATAACCCTTCCTAAGCATGATCGAATAAAGCATACTGAACATTTTAATACATGCAAGGTTTTACAAGATAAAATACGATCAACTGGTACATATAGCCAGGGATGAGCAACTAAACAGTTTAAAGATTACACATGGCATCAATCATCCATACTCACTATACATTTTCCATTTTATGCAAATACCGTTGACAACATTAAAACGATAGACATGCTTTTCAGTTTATAATTCGAAATATAACAACAGATACATAATACAAATGGTGGAGTATTGGAATTAAAGAGTTGGGATTCACGACTGGATCGCTCCCAGTCGGGACATGATGTTACAACATAAATCTGGCTTTTAGTTCCTGATTTTGTGGCCGGTCGCTGCGCTTACCACACTGGTGACCATTTATCCGGCTCAGGCTGGCCGTTTGACGTGACCGTAAGCAATGGGTCTCTTTTCGATGTGTCAGAACGTTCGACTACTACTAGATTGTTAGTGATCACTGACTAATCATCTTCGTCTATGCCTATCAGGCGTGCATGTGATTCCCAAATGACACTCCACTCGTATACGACCACCTTTACAATATACGTTCACTGGTAAAGATAAGAAAGGAATGGACCCGGATTCCAGTTGTGACTCCACTCTCATACGCGTCCCATACCACGTATGAGTTTGGTGGTCCCTACCGTACATCCCAGGATAGTGCACCCCTCCGGATGATGTGACACACTATCCCTTCAGGCATTCACAAACCCTTTAACAGCTCACAAAATAGCTACGTACATATATGATTTTTCATTTAAAACAAAAGAGAAATTAACAGAACAGGGTTGAGAACGAATATCCAGTTCCTACCATGCAACCGTGGCCACGCGGCCTAAAAATAAATAACAGTACTCAGCGCAAGCGCTAACATAATCGGAAATAAACATGCAACCCTTTCATTAATAACCTGGATATCCTTTCACCAACCTACACACAACATACAATGTAAAAGGCAGACATCACCCCTCGGGTGTGATTCTGACAATTTACCGTTTCATCCCTTTCCCATTCTTTCAACATTCTCATTTTTCGTCTTTTCAAATCAATCATCCATTTTCAATATTTCAAAGTCATTCTTTTGGTCTTTCCATTAAAAACCCTCAAAGTTTATTTAAAAATAAAGTCCCAGCGATGTTCGGGACCAAGGCTGTTAAAAATAGAGAAAGCTGGTGAAAATTTGGCTAAGTGTCAAAAATTCATTTTTTCAAAGTTCTCGAAATTGAAAACGGGTATTTCGAAATGAAAGTCTCGATCACGAGATTCGCAACCATATAGTTTTCGTAATATAATTCAAAGTAATACGAAAGTTATTATATTTTGAAAACTTGCCGAAAACGTCGAAAAATACGTTTTGTTCTTAAAACCAAAATTCGGATTTTGATCCTTTGAGATTTGGATCTTAAAACCATTCCCATTGTTCCGAAATGGGGGGTAAAACCTTAATTTCATTAAAGAACTTAAAGTAGACATTTACTTAAATGTTTTTAATGAAATAAAGGGTGGAAAATAGTGTATAAGGTGTGAGGAAGTCAAACCAAGAGCCAGAACACTGTTCTGATCAAAACTGTGTCTGTCGGTGGCTGTCGGCGGCAGAACCAGGATTCTGTCGGTGGAACCGACAGATTGGTCATCGGCAGATGTCGGTGGGACCGACGGTCCTGCCGACAGAACAAAATTTTCTCGCGTTATTTGGTTTCGTCGGTGGCAGAAACCACATTCTGTCGGTGGGACCGACAGAATGCCTTCGGTAGGTGCCGGTGGCACCGACCCTACCCGCCTACAGCCTGAACCTCACTCGCGATTTTTGGGTTTTTTCGATCCCTTTTTCGATTTCCTTTTTCATTCTTCGAAGCATTCTACCCACCCACGATTTTGTTATCAAGATTCGATCAAACATAAGCAAAACACCTACTTCTACCATGAATTTGAAATCGAACAACAACTTTCTACGATTTAAATGCAAACAATAAGTTTTGTTTTAAAACCCTAAATGCACATTTCGGAAATCTAAAGCTACCAATAAGAATTTGAAGTCCCTTACTTGGTTGTGGACGTCGAACGTGATAAACTCACACAATGATCAAGGTTGGTGGCTCGAGAGTCGAGGTTGGGCTGACTTGGATGCCAAATGAGCAAGGGTTCGCAAGGTATCCGACAATGACGATCTCCTTCGCTTCTACAATGAAGTATAGACCTAGCTCCTAACTCGATGAAGTCCTCGGATGGAAGATGTGGAGGTTTACTCGAGCTACCGGGCTGGTTTTGATGGAGGATGGGGAAAACAAACAAGAATGAACAACCAAAGGTGGTGAAGTTGTAGCTCTCGACGTGGCCGACAACTTTGTCTTCTTCGTCGAGGTTCAACTCGGCTTCGTTCGGGCTAGGACTTGAAGGGAATGGGTTGAAACCCTTGGGTTGAGAAGTGGCTGCCGTTTGGTTTCCTTGGAGAAGAAGAGAAATGAAATGAAATAAAAGAAATTAGATTTCTTTTATAATAAAGCTGAGGGGCATACTTGTAATTCTCCCTCATTTCTAGTTTCGATCATAACTTAACTATTCGGACTCGGAAAACGACAAACGAATATACCATTTCGAATAATTTTTCGATTCGGATCTAATGGTGTCATCAAATCTTTTCGATTCTCGCTCTAACGAAATTCTATTGTTTTGGGTCCCACTTAACACGAAATTCGAGGATTCTATAACTTCTCTATCCGAATTCGAATTCGGACTTGCTTACAGGCTAATGTATATATTTCGATCCTTTTGAATCTAATGGCGAAGTCGATTTTCCTCAAAATTAATCATAGCAATATTCGAGTATTTTACTCTAAATCTCTCCTTCGACATTTTCTTCCAAATCTCACCATTTAATTTCCTCGAGATATGAGTTGAAAATCCGGGGTGTTACATTCTCCCCCCCTTAATAAAAATTTCGTCCTCGAAATTTGAATCATATCTTATTGAACTTTTTCGCCACCCTACTAACACAATATGTATAACCAACAACACCTGTATGCGATTATCATTCATTCAAGTTTTCAAGCCCAATCCTTTTATAACTCCCAACCGCATGTCACATAGTTTTCATCAACCCAACACATGCATCCATTAATCACTCCAAATCATTCTCATGCCCCAACTAATTTATTATTTGTATAATCCTCAAATACAATCAACTCACGTCATATCAATTCCCCACCAATTTCTATCGATAATTCCTTCATACCTCCTCTATATTTTATCATTGTTTTCCTTACCAACTATATCGCCTATTGTGCGTACTTGTACTCTCAATGCACATTACTCCTCAATATGCGGTCTTACTACAACATGCTATTACTATCGTGCAAGTATTTACTAATACTAACTTGCCATCCTCATCAACGCCCTTACTCCCAATATCGATATCTCTTCATTAGACTTGATACTCCAAGTTCTACTTACCGTAATATCTCCTCAAGGCCTTTGTCATAATCTTCGTGATTTAAAAACCTTAATCATGAGGGTAACTCTTACACAAATTAAACGATCCCGTAACCTAATCATGTGTGAAGGGTCTGGCAAATACTTCTTCGGCAGAGCACGTAGAACACGCGATGAACCTACTTAAGATCTATTCGATTACTTCAAACGGTACCATAAGCCGCAAGTCACATGCTTTATTTCCCTACTCCCAAAATCACAGTATTGCCCAGTAACTGTTTAAATATCAATTAATTCTTATTCGTGTAACTTTATATTTTCTTAAATCATACATATTTCCACTTATCACCCAATACTGATAGTACCATGATTAGCCTTTACAAATCTCACAGCTATCTCTTGTGAATTTCAATTCATAAGCAGTATCGTTGTCTTAACTTCTTCATCTATTTTCTCACAATTCTCTTAAGTCACCATTAATGCAACCTTATCACAACATTATTCCTCCTCGTATATTATATTGATCCACCTTGTTTTCAAAACTACATTTTCTACCTAAGTCTTCCCTACCGTCATTCCAATTCGTTTTAGCAATACTATTCACTTATACCATCGTCAAATTCAACATGCTTCCCCATTCATAAATTCATTTCTTACATCTCCTAATGAAGCGTATCTTTTCACCCATCAAGTTTTACTTCAAAATACTCGTTCATTTTTGTCATCTACAAAATTTTCAATTTTCGATTCCATACCTAATAATTTTCCTTTTGTAGGTTCTTACTTAATCTTCAAAGAACCTCATTTTCCTTCCCCAAGGTATCATTCTAACATCACTTTTTAACAATTACTTTTAGCCTTAATTCACCCATACTCAACACCATATTATTATCACGTCTTGAATATACTTATACCACAATACACATCTCTACTCATAATACTCCTTCCTACCTTACCTAACTGTGCATATCTCACTAACATTATTTGCCCCATAGTTCTCAACTTTTTTTGATAGTAGTGTAACTAGTTTTATTACTCGATCCGTCTCAATAAATTACTAGCTCCAATAAGTGTGAAAAATCTTAGTAACAATATATGATCTAAAGGAATCAATATTAAATAGAACTCCAATTTCTAACATCATAATTAAAAATCGTACCTTCCAAAACTTCGTTGGAGATAGGTGCTTTCACCTGGGTCACAACCCTTGCTTGCGACGGTGATAGATGACATTCTCTCACGATATGTCCCACCTGACCACATGCGAAACATGTCAACGATTTCGTCTTCGTAGATTTCTGTAGAGTGAACCGTTGGTAAGCTGAAGTCCGGAACCTCTGGGTATGTCTCGTTGGTACTCTTGGCCCTACTAGCCTCGTTGGAGTTCCAACCACTCTATAGCTCAGTGATGAGGGTACCCCGCAACTCGGTGGTGTAGTAGCTCTATACTGTGCATACGTTGGTCCAGAAGCAGTTGGCTTCGAATACATCGGCCTCTTGGCCAGGTCTGGTCTGGAGGGAAGAGAAGTCGAGGGTTGACTGGTCTGTCCCTGGCACGTCGGTAATTCCACCCCTTCCCGTTTGCGACCACTAGTTTGGTCTGCTTGTGATGGTATAAGCATGTCATCGATCTTGTTAAAATCCAGTGACCTTATTGTTCCTTGAACTTGCCCATCTAACATCTTTCTGAGCCACACGTCTTTAATCGGTCGATGTGGACCTGAGCATTGCACCCCTGTGTGTCCCAACTTACCACATTCATAACACGCTATCACTTTTTCTTTCGATCGATTTAACATCATATGATGTTGTTTCTTACAAAACTCTTCCATCTCTTGCACAGGTATTTCTATAGTCTCGCTACTTATGTATGGTCGTTTTCCCCGTGGCCCTGCTAGTTTCGTAATTGTCTGTCTCTTGTTGGATCCTAAGTGCCCTTCTTCAAATAGGCTTGGAGGCGATGATTGTATTATCCTTATTTCTTCTCGTAATCCTCCCTGTGCTGGGATATCTACTCTATGGTTCTTTTGGGATTCATCCTTAAAATAATGGTCGAGCTTTTCTTCTATCTTCTCTAATCTCTTTGTCAGTTGTCCCACCAAAATCATTTGAGCCTCAAACATCTCTGATTGTATCTTTTCCATGCGTGCTTGACTATGGGATAATTCCGAGACTGCTTCTATTAACTGTTCTATCTTGGTGAGTTTACTCGACCCAGGTAGGTCTTCCCCACCACTTTGACTCTGCGTCGTGGGTCCAGTTGTAACTCTACTTCCTTGCATCTTTCCTAACCTGCGAGTTCAGTAATCTACTATTTATCAGAAGCAAGGTACTCCTTAGATCCATGTCAACATCATTCTTACGAAAGCATTAACCATGATTATAATACGTAATCTAGTAATGAACACCATTTTCATTACTGTAGAATGAACCTAGAATCTTATCTTAGACTTACTAAGCTCTACGGACTTCTAGACACAGAAGAGCTCGTAATCCCAATACGGAACCACTGATAAGCTCAGATATTGGATTCCTAGTAGCACTCTAGGATTATCTTTAATGCCTGTGGTATCAGTCTATTCTCCAAAACATAATGGATCTGTATCCCATACGGATCTAATATTGTGCTCTGATACCATCTGTGACGCCCCGCCAAACGCTAACACAAATCCCAATGCCAAATCCCAAGGTACTAGGTGGCACCTCGAAATTTCGGCATGGTCTCCTCTGTTTATGTTAACGTTTCACGGAACTCAAACCTGATAAACCAATTTATAATACAACCTGTATATAAAGCTGTAAATACAGGAAATGAACAGCGGAAGACTAATTACATCTAACATGTAAGTAGATCAGAGTGCGGAAGATCTAATCATATACAGATTTACAAAATACTCTCACTCTAACATAGGCCTAAACTCTCAATCCAAAAACACATACATCCTGGATGAAACTGGCAATTCTAACGGATGTAGCCTTAGTGCTCACCAGGCAATAAACTCTGATCGTCGATCTGACCGACCAGATACTCCTCAAATACTGACTCTACGCCTGTTTCGGTAGCTGCAAGTGCTGAAACTAAAAAAAATAGGAAGGAAAGGGTGAGTAACGAAAGTTACCCAGCAAGTCCACAGCCAATTCCTACTAATAACCCTTCCTAAGCATGATCGAATAAAGCATACTGAACATTTTAATACATGCAAGGTTTTACAAGATAAAATACGATCAACTGGTACATATAGCCAGGGATGAGCAACTAAACAGTTTAAAGATTACACATGGCATCAATCATCCATACTCATTATACATTTTCCATTTTATGCAAATACCGTTGACAACATTAAAACGATAGACATGCTTTTCAGTTTATAATTCGAAATATAACAACAGATACATAATACAAATGGTGGAGTATTGGAATTAAAGAGTTGGGATTCACGACTGGATCGCTCCCAGTCGGGACATGATGTTACAACATAAATCTGGCTTTTAGTTCCTGATTTTGTGGCCGGTCGCTGCGCTTACCACACTGGTGACCATTTATCCGGCTCAGGCTGGCCGTTTGACGTGACCGTAAGCAATGGGTCTCTTTTCGATGTGTCAGAACGTTCGACTACTACTAGATTGTTAGTGATCACTGACTAATCATCTTCGTCTATGCCTATCAGGCGTGCATGTGATTCCCAAATGACACTCCACTCGTATACGACCACCTTTACAATACACGTTCACTGGTAAAGATAAGAAAGGAATGGACCCGGATTCCAGTTGTGACTCCACTCTCATACGCGTCCCATACCACGTATGAGTTTGGTGGTCCCTACCGTACATCCCAGGATAGTGCACCCCTCCGGATGATGTGACACACTATCCCTTCAGGCATTCACAAACCCTTTAACAGCTCACAAAATAGCTACGTACATATATGATTTTTCATTTAAAACAAAAGAGAAATTAACAGAACAGGGTTGAGAACGGATATCCAGTTCCTACCATGCAACCGTGGCCACGCGGCCTAAAAATAAATAACAGTACTCAGCGCAAGCGCTAACATAATCGGAAATAAACATGCAACCCTTTCATTAATAACCTGGATATCCTTTCACCAACCTACACACAACATACAATGTAAAAGGCAGACATCACCCCTCGGGTGTGATTCTGACAATTTACCGTTTCATCCCTTTCCCATTCTTTCAACATTCTCATTTTTCGTCTTTTCAAATCAACCATCCATTTTCAATCTTTCAAAGTCATTCTTTTGGTCTTTCCATTGAAAACCCTCAAAGTTTATTTAAAAAACAAGTCCCAGCGATGTTCGGGACCAAGCTGTTAAAAATAGAGAAAGCTGGTGAAAATTTGGCTAAGTGTCAAAAACTCATTTTTTCAAAGTTCTCGAAATTGAAAACGGGTTTTTCGAAATGAAAGTCTCGATCATGAGATTCGACACCATATAGTTTTTGTAATCTAATTCAAAGTAATACGAAAGTTATTTATTTTGAAAACTTGCCGAAAACGTCGAAAATTACGTTTTGTTCTTAAAACCAAAATTCGGATTTTGATCCTTTGAGATTTGGATCTTAAAACCATTCCCATTGTTCCGAAATGGGGGGTAAAACCTTAATTTCATTAAAGAACTTAAAGTAGACATTTACTTAAATGTTTTTAATGAAATAAAGGGTGGAAAATAGTGTATAAGGTGTGAGGAAGTCAAGCCAAGAGTCAGAACACTGTTCTGATCAAAACTGTGTCTGTCGGTGGCTGTCGGCGGCAGAACCAGGATTCTGTCGGTGGAACCGACAGATTGGTCATCGGCAGATGTCGGTGGGACCGACGGTCCTGCCGACAGAACAAAATTTTCTCGCGTTATTTGGTTTCGTCGGTGGCAGAAACCACATTCTGTCGGTGGGACCGACAGAATGCCTTCGGTAGGTGCCGGTGGCACCGACCCTACCCGCCTACAGCCTGAACCTCACTCGCGATTTTTGGGTTTTTTCGATCCCTTTTTCGATTTCCTTTTTCATTCTTCGAAGCATTCTACCCACCCACGATTTTGTTATCAAGATTCGATCAAACATAAGCAAAACACCTACTTCTACCATGAATTTGAAATCGAACAACAACTTTCTACGATTTAAATGCAAACAATAAGTTTTGTTTTAAAACCCTAAATGCACATTTCGGAAATCTAAAGCTACCAATAAGAATTGGAAGTCCCTTACTTGGTTGTGGACGTCGAACGTGATAAACTCACACAATGATCAAGGTTGGTGGCTCGAGAGTCGAGGTTGGGCTGACTTGGATGCCAAATGAGCAGGGTTTGCAAGGTATCCGACAATGACGTTCTCCTTCGCTTCTACAATGAAGTATAGACCTAGCTCCTAACTCGATGAAGCCCTCGGATGGAAGATGTGGAGGTTTACTCGAGCTACCGGGCTGGTTTTGATGGAGGATGGGGAAAACGAACAAGAATGAACAACCAAAGGTGGTGAAGTTGTAGCTCTCGACGTGGCCGACAACTTTGTCTTCTTCGTCGAGGTTCAACTCGGCTTCGTTCGGGCTAGAACTTGAAGGGAATGGGTTGAAACCCTTGGGTTGAGAAGTGGCTGCCGTTTGGTTTCCTTGGAGAAGAAGAGAAATGAAATGAAATAAAAGAAATTAGATTTCTTTTATAATAAAGCTGAGGGGCATACTTGTAATTCTCCCTCATTTCTAGTTTCGATCGTAACTTAACTATTCGGACTCGGAAAACGACAAACGAATATACCATTTCGAATAATTTTTCGATTCGGATCTAATGGTGTCATCAAATCTTTTTGATTCTCGCTCTAACGAAATTCCACTATTTTGGGTCCCACTTAACACGAAATTCGAGGATTCTATAACTTCTCTATCCGAGTTCGAATTCGGACTTGTTTACAGGCTAATGTATATATTTCGATGCTTTTGAATCTAATGACGAAGTTGATTTTCCTCAAAATTAATCATAGCAATATTCGAGTATTTTACTCTAAGTCTCTCATTCGATATTTTCTTCCAAATCTCACCATTTAATTTCCTCGAGATATGAGTTGAAAATCCGGGGTGTTACATTCTCCCCCCCTTAATAAAAATTTCGTCCTCGAAATTTGAATCATATCTTATCGAACTTTTTCGCCACCCTACTAACACAATATGTATAACCAACCACACCTGTATGCGATTATCATTCATTCAAGTTTTCAAGCCCATCCTTTTATAACTCCTAACCGCATGTCACATAGTTTTCATCAACCCAACACATGCATCCATTAATCACTCCAAATCATTCTCATGCCCCAACTAATTTATTATTTGTATAATCCTCAAATACAATCAACTCACGTCATATCAATTCCCCACCAATTTCTATCGATAATTCCTTCATACCTCCTCTATATTTTATCATTGTTTTCCTTACCAACTATATCGCCTATTATGCGTACTTGTACTCTCAATGAAATTACTCCTCAATATGCGGTTACTACAACATGCTATTACTATCGTGCAAGTATTTACTAATACTAACTTGCCATCCTCATCAACGCCCTTACTCCCAATATCGATATCTCTTCATTAGACTTGATACTCCAAGTTCTGCTTACCGTAATATCTCCTCAAGGCCTTTGTCATAATCTTCGTGATTTAAAAACCTTAATCATGAGGGTAACTCTTACACAAATTAAATGATCCCGTAACCTAATCACGTGTGAAGGGTCTGGCAAATACTTCTTCGGCATAGCACGTAGAACACGCGGTGAACCTACTTAAGATCTATTCGACTACTTCAAACGGTACCATAAGCCGCAAGTCACATGCTTCTTTCCCTACTCCCAAAATCACAGTATTGCCCAGTACTGTTTAAATATCAATTAATTCTTATTCATGTAACTTTATATTTTCTTAAATCATACATATTTCCACTTATCACCCAATACTGATAGTACCATGATTAGCCTTTACAAATCTCACAACTATCTCTTGTGAATTTCAATTCATAAGCAGTATCGTTGTCTTAACTTTTTCATCTATTTTCTCACAATTCTCTTAAGTCACCATTAAGGCAACCTTATCACAACATTATTCTTCCTCGTATCTTATATTGATCCACCTTGTTTTCAAAACTACATTTTCTACCTAAGTCTTCCCTACCGTCATTCCAATTCGTTTTAGCAATACTATTCACTTATACAATCGTCAAATTCAACATGCTTCCCCATTCATAAATTCATTTCTTACATCTCCTAATGAAGCGCATCTTTTCACCCATCAAGTTTTACTTCAAAATACTCGTTCATTTTTGTCATCCACAAAATTTTCAATTTTCGATTCCATACCTAATAATTTTCTTTTGTAGGTTCCTACTTAATCTTCAAAGAACCTCATTTTCCTTCCCCAAGGTATCATTCTAACATCACTTTTTAACAATTACTTTTAGCCTTAATTCACCCATACTCAACACCATATTATTATCACGTCTTGAATATACTTATACCACAATACACATCTCTACTCATAATACTCCTTCCTACCTTACCTAACTGTGCCTATCTCACTAACATTATTTGCCCCATAGTTCTCAACTTTTTTGATAGTGGTGTAACTAGTTTTATTACTCGATCCGTCTCAATAAATTACTAGCTCCAATAAGTGTGAAAAATCTTAGCAACAATATATGATCTAAAGGAATCAATATTAAATAGAACTCCAATTTCTAACATCATAATTAAAAATCGTACCTTCTAAAAACTTCGTTGGAGACAGTTGGTTCCTCTTGGGTCACAACCCTGCTGCGACTGTGATAGATGGCATTCTCTCACGATATGTCCCACTGACCACACCCGAAACATGTTCAACGATTTCGTCTTCGTAGATTTCTGTAGAGTGAACCGTTGGTAAACTGAAGTCCGGAACCTCTGGGTATGTCTCGTTGGTACTCTTGGCCCTACTAGCCTCGTTGGAGTTCCAACCACTCTATGCTCAGTGATGAGGGTACCCCGCAACTCGGTGGTGTAGTAGCTCTATACTGTGCATACGTTGATCCAGAAGCAGTTGGCTTCGAATACATCGGCCTCTTGGCCAGGTCTGATCTGGAGGAAGAGAAGTCGAGGGTTGACTGGTCTGTCCCTGGCACGTCTGTAATTCCACCCCTTCCCGTTTGCGACCACTAGTTCGGTCTGCTTGTGATGGTATAAGCATGCCATCGACCTTGTTAGAATCCGGTGACCTTATTGTTCCTTGAGTTGGCCCATCTAACATCTTTCTGAGCCACGCATCTTTAATCGGTTGTCGTGGACTTGAGCATTGCACCCCTGTGTGTCCCAACTTACCACATTCATAACACGCTATCACTTTTCCTTTCGATCGATTTAACATCATATGATGTTGTTTCTTAAAAAACTCTTCCATCTCTTGCACAGGTATTTCTATAGTCTCGCTACTTATGTATGGTCGTTTTCCCCGTGACCCTACTAGTTTCGTAATTGTCTGTCTCTTGTTGGATCCTAAGTGCCCTTCTTCAAATAGGCTTGGAGGCGATGATTGTATTATCCTTATTTCTTCTCGTAATCCTCCCTGTGCTGGGATATCTACTCTATGATTCTTTTGGGATTCATCCTTAAAATAGTGGTCGAGCTTTTCTTCTATCTTCTCTAATCTCTTTGTCAGTTGTCCCACCGTAATCATTTGAGCCTCAAACATCTCTGATTGTCTCTTTTCCATGCGTGCTTGACTTTGGGATAATTCCGAGACTGCTTCTATTAACTGTTCTATCTTGGTCAGTTTACTCGACCCAGGTAGGTCTTCCCCACCACTTTGACTCCTTGTCATGGGTCCAGTTGTAACTCTAATTCCTTGCATCTTTCCTAACCTGCGAGTTCAGCAATATACTATTTATCAGAAGCAAGGTACTCCTTAGATCCATGTCAACATCATTCTTACGAAAGCATTAACCATGATTATAATACGTAATCTAGTAATGAACACCACTTTCATTACTGTAGAATGAACCTAGAATCTTATCTTAGACTTACTAAGCTCTACGGACTTCTAGACACGGAAGAGCTCGTAATCCCAATACGGAACCACTGATAAGCTCAGATATTGGATTCCTAGTAACACTCTAGGATTATCTTTAATGCCTGTGGTATCAGTCTATTCTCCAAAACATAACAGATCTGTATCCCATACGGATCTAATATTGTGCTCTGATACCATCTGTGACGCCCCGCCAAACGCTAACACAAATCCCAAGGCCAAATCCCAAGGTACTAGGTGGCACCTCGAAATTTCGGCATGGTCTCCTCTGTTTATGTTAGCGTTTCACGGAACTCAAACCTGATAAACCAATTTATAACAAAACCTGTATATAAAGCTGTAAATACAGGAAATAACAGCGGAAGACTAATTACATCTAACATGTAAGTAGATCAGAGTGCGGAAGATTAATCATATACAGGCTTACAAAATACTCTCACTCTAACATAGGCCTAAACTCTCAATCCAAAAACTACATACATCCTGGATGAAACTGGCAATTCTAACGGATGTAGCCTTAGTGCTCACCAGGCAATAAACTCTGATCGTCGATCTGACCGACCAGATACTCCTCAATACTGACTCTACGCCTGTCTCGGTAGCTGCAAGTGCTGAAACTAAAAAAAATAGGAAGGAAAGGGTGAGTAACGAAAGTTACCCAGCAAGTCCACAGCCAATTCCTACTAATAACCCTTCCTAAGCATGATCGAATAAAGCATACTGAACATTTTAATACATGCAAGGTTTTACAAGATAAAATACGATCAACTGGTACATATAGCCAGGGATGAGCAACTAAACAGTTTAAAGATTACACATGGCATCAATCATCCATACTCATTATACATTTTCCATTTTATGCAAATACCGTTGACAACATTAAAACGATAGACATGCTTTTCAGTTTATAATTCGAAATATAACAACAGATACATAATACAATGGTGGAGTATTGGAATTAAAGAGTTGGGATTCACGACTGGATCGCTCCCAGTCGGGACATGATATTACAACATAAATCTGGCTTTTAGTTCCTGATTTTGTGGCGGTCGTGCGCTTACCACACTGGTGACCATTTATCCGGCTCAGGCTGGCCGTTTGACGTGACCGTAAGCAATGGGTCTCTTTTCGATGTGTCAGAACGTTCGACTACTACTAGATTGTTAGTGATCACTGACTAATCATCTTCGTCTATGCCTATCAGGCGTGCATGTGATTCCCAAATGACACTCCACTCGTATACGACCACCTTTACAATACACGTTCACTGGTAAAGATAAGAAAGGAATGGACCCGGATTCCAGTTGTGACTCCACTCTCATACGCGTCCCATACCACGTATGAGTTTGGTGGTCCCTACCGTACATCCCAGGATAGTGCACCCCTCCGGATGATGTGACACACTATCCCTTCAGGCATTCACAAACCCTTTAACAGCTCACAAAATAGCTACGTACATATATGATTTTTCATTTAAAACAAAAGAGAAATTAACAGAACAGGGTTGAGAACGGATATCCAGTTCCTACCATGCAACCGTGGCCACGCGGCCTAAAAATAAATAACAGTACTCAGCGCAAGCGCTAACATAATCGGAAATAAACATGCAACCCTTTCATTAATAACCTGGATATCCTTTCACCAACCTACACACAACATACAATGTAAAAGGCAGACATCACCCCTCGGGTGTGATTCTGACAATTTACCGTTCATCCCTTTCCCATTCTTTCAACATTCTCATTTTTCGTCTTTTCAAATCAACCATCCATTTTCAATCTTTCAAAGTCATTCTTTTGGTCTTTCCATTGAAAACCCTCAAAGTTTATTTAAAATAAAGTCCCAGCGATGCTCGGGACCAAAGCTGTTAAAAATAGAGAAAGCTGGTGAAAATTTGGCTAAGTGTCAAAAACTCATTTTTTCAAAGTTCTCGAAATTGAAAACGGGTTTTTCGAAATGAAAGTCTCGATCATGAGATTCGACACCATATAGTTTTTGTAATCTAATTCAAAGTAAACGAAAGTTATTTCATTTTGAAAACTTGCCGAAAACGTCGAAAAATACGTTTTGTTCTTAAAACCAAAATTCGGATTTTGATCCTTTGAGATTTGGATCTTAAAACCATTCCCATTGTTCCGAAATGGGGGGTAAAACCTTAATTTCATTAAAGAACTTAAAGTAGACATTTACTTAAATGTTTTTTAATGAAATAAAGGGTGGAAAATAGTGTATAAGGTGTGAGGAAGTCAAGCCAAGAGTCAGAACACTGTTCTGATCAAAACTGTGTCTGTCGGTGGCTGTCGGCGGCAGAACCAGGATTCTGTCGGTGGAACCGACAGATTGGTCATCGGCAGATGTCGGTGGGACCGACGGTCCTGCCGACAGAACAAAATTTTCTCGCGTTATTTGGTTTCGTCGGTGGCAGAAACCACATTCTGTCGGTGGGACCGACAGAATGCCTTCGGTAGGTGCCGGTGGCACCGACCCTACCCGCCTACAGCCTGAACCTCACTCGCGATTTTTGGGTTTTTCGATCCCTTTTTCGATTTCCTTTTTCATTCTTCGAACCATTCTACCCACCCACGATTTTGTTATCAAGATTCGATCAAACATAAGCAAAACACCTACTTCTACCATGAATTTGAAATCGAACAACAACTTTCTACGATTTAAATGCAAACAATAAGTTTTGTTTTAAAACCCTAAATGCACATTTCGGAAATCTAAAGCTACCAATAAGAATTGAAGTCCCTTACTTGGTTGTGGACGTCGAACGTGATAAACTCACACAATGATCAAGGTTGGTGGCTCGAGAGTCGAGGTTGGGCTGACTTGGATGCCAAACGAGCAAGGGTTCGCAAGGTATCCGACAATGACGATCTCCTTCGCTTCTACAATGAAGTATAGACCTAGCTCCTAACTCGATGAAGTCCTCGGATGGAAGATGTGGAGGTTTACTCGAGCTACCGGGCTGGTTTTGATGGAGGATGGGGAAAACAAACAAGAATGAACAACCAAAGGTGGTGAAGTTGTAGCTCTCGACGTGGCCGACAACTTTGTCTTCTTCGTCGAGGTTCAACTCGGCTTCGTTCGGGCTAGACTTGAAGGGAATGGGTTGAAACCCTTGGGTTGAGAAGTGGCTGCCGTTTGGTTTCCTTGGAGAAGAAGAGAAATGAAATGAAATAAAAGAAATTAGATTTCTTTTATAATAAAGCTGAGGGGCATACTTGTAATTCTCCCTCATTTCTAGTTTCGATCGTAACTTAACTATTCGGACTCGGAAAACGACAAACGAATATACCATTTCGAATAATTTTTCGATTCGGATCTAATGGTGTCATCAAATCTTTTCGATTCTCGCTCTAACGAAATTCCACTGTTTTGGGTCCCACTTAACACGAAATTCGAGGATTCTATAACTTCTCTATCCGAATTCGAATTCGGACTTGCTTACAGGCTAATGTATATATTTCGATCCTTTTGAATCTAATGGCGAAGTCGATTTTCCTCAAAATTAATCATAGCAATATTCGAGTATTTTACTCTAAATCTCTCCTTCGACATTTTCTTCCAAATCTCACCATTTAATTTCCTCGAGATATGAGTTGAAAATCCGGGGTGTTACAGACGGTAACTGAGCAAAATCCAAGATAACCCTTGGTAGCAACTGAGAAAAATCCAAGTTAACCCTTGGCGGCATTTGACTGAGTAAAACTAGTTAAGGAATGAATGAATCTTGGGAAAGAATGAATGAATCTGGAGAAGAATGATTAAAATGAATATGGATGAGATTGAAAAGGAATCTGAAGAATAACGATTGAATCAAGGAACGAATAAATCTGGAAGAGAATGATCGAATCTAGGAATGAATGGATCTGGAAAAAGATTAATGAATCTGGGAACGAAAGAATGCCCTATCTCCTACTCTAGGTAAATGAGTTATTCTCTGAGAAAAAAATCAAAATATGAGATCAGGAATGCTTTTGTTTGACCCTCAAGGTTTTTTTTTTTAAAGATTTATGAATTTAAAACCTGAGTTTTTATTTCCTTTGAACCTCAAGGATTTTTGAAATTTTTTTATCAAAAGGTAACCTTAAGTTTGGGATTCCTTTTATCTTTTAGGATTAGCATTGTTCAACCTTAAAAATAAAATGCCCCTAGTTTGACAGAAAACATGGCATTGGAGATAATTGAACAGATCATGTAAAAATTAAAAAAAATGCAACTAGTATAAGGGGGGAAAGCTACATATTAGAGAAGAAAGAAAATGCCCCTTGTATGAAGGTTTGAAATATTTGATTACCACAAGCGCAATAAAGATCCAACTTTTAATTTTCATTAATTTTATTGAAGATTTTGAGTCAGGCTCAAGAGAACAAAATATTTCCTTTTGAGACTCATTATAGAATTCACTCTTCTCTCTCTTGGTTCACTTGGGGAAGTAAAAATTTTTAGATCGATCATAGACAAAATACTTGTGGCTTCTGAGTCTATGCCTAGTTTAAGCTAAGTATTGAACTTGATTATTCGGACTTCTGATGTTTTAGCTAGGACCGCTCTTAGCTTTTTAACTACCTAGAGATTTTTTTGTTTTCCTTTGTTGCTCTAACTTTTGTCTAGATTGTCCTTTCAGGTTTTCAAACTAGCAAGCATGCTCTAGCTTTTGCTTAGATCATCTTTTCAGGTTTTTAATCTAGCGAGCTTAAATTCTTCTCTTGCTCTGATTGTTGTCAAAGTCGTCCTTTTGGATTTTCAACCTTGCGAGCTTGCCTTAATTTTTGTCTAAGTTGTCTTTTCAAGTTTTCAAACTAGCAGGCTTTTTTCTTTTTTTTTTTTTTCTTTTTTTTCTTTTTTTCTTTTTTTTCTTCTGAACTTCTAGAGTTAATGTCTAGTCATGCTTTCCTACCTTCCTTGACTTTTTTACACGGTACTTAGGAGGACTTTTATAGGAAGGCTTAGGACTGGGTATAAAAGGAAAAGGAATTTTAAGGCTCAAAAATCTGAATGCCCTTTATGTGGCATTTTCTCTTTTTCTTTGAATTTTCTTCCCCACTTTGACAATATTTCTTTTTTTTTTTGTAGGAAAATATATTTTTTTATTTTGATGTAGTCGGGCCTGAAGTAAATTCTCAGGTTGCCTACGTACCCCAGGTTTTTGGGATCATACCAAAACGTAATTTGGATTTTCCCTCCCTTGGGTTAGGTGATCAGGCTAAGAAAGAAAAAGGTATATATATTTTTTGAAACGACTGCAAAGGGCTTAAGAAAAGATATATTGAACCAGGTAATAGGAGAATTGATTCGACCAAACATGGCCTCCTTAAATGTAGTACCATTTGATTTGGTCAAGGTTGGTTGGTTCTGGTAATTCAATTCTATCATGGTCTTGAAGTCTGATGACTTTTCTAGACAGTATTTTCTTAATGAATTAATATCTCCAATTGGGTTCAGACTTCTTCCTATAATCAAGGAGGAGTACTCAATTTTGAAGTTTGATGGCTTTCCAAAGCAGTGTTTCCCTTACTGATGAATGAATCTCTCCATTTAGGTTCAAACTTCCTCCTATGGTCGATGAGGGGTGCTCAATTTTTTTGTAAAGTCTGATGGTTAAATCCCTGACTTGTACGTGACAAACTTTGACTTCCTTGTCAAACGTTGACTTTTCTTTGATAAGTTTGCACGTGGTACAGAACTCTAAGTTGTTTTTCTTCAATTAAGTTTAGTTCTTCGTACCCATGACGGACTGTATACACCCCATTTTTGCATTCGCCTGATTAACTAACTCGTCAATCCAATTGCAACGGTTCCCAATGATGGATGATTATTCCAATGCTATATTTTGTTGTTAGATATGTTTCAGAAATCCAAATGAGGTATCTCAAACTAACAAAACTATAGAAATCACGCTACACTAGAAAAATATAATCTCAAAAACATAGAAATCATCATCTTTCAGATAAAAAGAAACTTCACGATAAAAATCACTAAAAACTAACCAAATTATCAACATACCCCTAACCTCAAAACATCCCTAGAGATTACATTACGCCTAAACAAACTCTTTCTAATACATAAAATAATAAATCGAAATCAAATAAACCATTTCGCTAATTTTCACAAAATTCAACAAAATTATGAAAATGTCCCTCATAAAGTTCACGACCAAAACCGACTTGAAACGCAAAAGTTCTCTTTAGGGGTAAAACGATAATTTTTTAATTAAAAAAAATTTTAAAATTTTGAAATTAATAAATAAAACATTAAATAATGTAAAGTGAAACATTAATAAAATTAATTTAAAATTTTGAACCAAAAAAATCGATCAATCAGGCTCTCAGGCAAATTTGTTAATGGTTGCCAAGATATTTATTCAAGGACCCCTCCATCTGGGGGCCTAAAGAGTTAAAGATATAATAAAGGGGTGCTCCAAAAAATTAAATTCCATCAAGTAAAACTAAAGTTAAGATCTTAAAGTCACTCAAGTAAGACTAAAGTTGAGATATTAAAGTCAACCAAGTAAGACAAACGTCAAAATCTTAAAGTCAATCAAATGAAACTAAAAGTCAAAACCCTAATAGAGTTCTAATTAAATAATAATTCTATTTAAAACAATCTTAATTAAATAATAACTCTATTTAATAGAATTCTAACTAAATAATAACTCTATTTAATAGAATTTTAACTAAATAATAACTCTCTCTAAAAGAATTATAATTAAACAATAACTCTCTCTAAAAGAATTATAATTAAACATTAACTCTATCTAAAAGGTACTTAAAAAATTTTATAAATAGGAGCCTCCACACCCTATTTTCGTATCAAATAGAAAATGCTAAGAGAAGTAGGTCAAAAAGCTTCCCTAGCCTCCCATAAACCCTAATTTTGACGCCACAACTCCTTACATAACACCCATATTTAAACTTTAGCTCGAAAAACACCTAAAAGCCATTCAAAAACACCCAAAAATCCATAAACAAATCTGAAGAATCCCAATCTAAGAAAGAGATACCTTGCCTTGGAGATCTAAAGCAAATCCAGCAACAGAACGAAACGAGGAGCACTGTACAAAGAACAATTCTACAAGATCTTAGGGAACAAGACCGTTGTCTTCGAAAAAGTATAAATTTCATTTTTTTATTACTTAGGTCTTTTAGCAATGTAGTTTATTTGGGAATTAGTAGAGACCGGCGTTTGCCAGGCGGGATTGGTACCTAACAATTTCCAACCCTGTAATTTGATCCCCGAACTTAGTTATTTTTTTAAGTAGATTAGTTGTTTTTATCCGTTTAGAGTCGATGTTCGATTCCTAGACCGTAATAACTAGGTGGTGACTCCCACGGACCTAGTCTGCTTTTAACAATTAACTTTCCATCAAGACCTTGAGATACGAGATTTCCATTTCAACTAGTAAGATTACTTTCATATGAAAAACTGTATTGAAGTACGATACACTCAAAGTGTGAATGATAGCTTCTCTGACCAATTTCGGTGCGATTGGCACATTTTCACGATGATTGTTTTGAGATTCTTATTGGTTACTTGCGTCAACCACTCCATTAATCTAAGAACGATAGGGAAATAGTGTCGGATCTTGAACTCTTAACACAGAGTAATGACCATTATCAGAGATCAGCTCAAAAGGTACCCCCATATCGACTGATAATATGAATTTTGCAACTCGAGCTGTAGTGAAAATAACGCTAATATATTTTTTAACATCTTCTTTGATTCCATCGATATAGAAAAGTATATATTCCATGTTAAACAACACCCAAGCTTGTACCTAACATATCCTCATAAGACCATGTGAACCAATCTTTTGAAATTTCTAAGTAAATTTATTATCCCCTCGTGTTCCTCTAGGGATAGGATGATTTCTATTTGAATTTATTGGGAATTTTTTATTCTGA
The DNA here is from genome assembly GCF_017979445.1 of Akebia trifoliata. Classification (NCBI taxonomy): domain Eukaryota; kingdom Viridiplantae; phylum Streptophyta; class Magnoliopsida; order Ranunculales; family Lardizabalaceae; genus Akebia; species Akebia trifoliata. Next base: position 20,575,245 of record NC_141382.1, read on the forward strand.
GGTCAATGACCTTTGCTTTTTCAATTAAAGGTTGAGCCCAACCATTATCTTCTCATTTAGGAAGGAAATCTATCCTTGAAACTAGATTATTAGTTAAATCGTTAACACGCTCGAGGTATTCAAAAATTTCTTTACCCAATCAAATTCAAATGGGGCGACAGACACCTCTAACCCAACTCAACGGAAAATGAGTGGACTCGATCTAAAGAAAATATGATCTTACTGAATGGATGAACAGAAATTAGACACTCGAGCTAACCCAATAGCTTATGAAGACTCAAGACAAGTACCATAACGGGCTTGATTGTGGATTGAGAACTCGGAACATTGCTTACAATCGATAGGACAGAGGCATTGTGATCTTCAAGGAACAACTAAAAAAAGTTGAGATATTCTAAAGGATTGATTTGGCGTTGATGTTCGTTCTAATCGACTAGACTTACGACTCCAACTAGGAGGTGGACGTTTGAGTTTGGGTGCAATAATAATCCTATATGACCCCATCAAAGATAGATTTAATCAATTTCAGTGTTACCCCTTGATAACATTTTAATGAATCATTTTACTGAAGTTGTGCACCAATCCATTAAATAATCCATTCATGCAATGTTCATTCAAAATAAATGTTTATTCAAAAGAAAAATAGCTTTATTGGGACATATTGAAAATTGTTGACAAAGAGAAATTCATTGGATAACATCTTTTTGACTTAAAATATTTTTTTACATGGACGTTTGGCCTTATCTTGATGGTCGTCAGGATTGTTGGAACTATCAAGCTTGATTCTCTTGGCTCTAACAACTGGCTCTTTGAATTCTACTGGTCCATCTGGATACCCTAAGGTGCGCTTGTTCCAAGCTTTCTCAATGAGATGCACTAACTTTTCAATCAATGGCTCGGGAAGGAAGAAAGCTTTATGTTGAGGTAAAGATAACTCTATAGGTACATCGTGCTGCTCTGGGATCAATGTAGGTTTGTAGAAAGATGTTTCTTCTAGTCCGATCAAATGGACATAATAGGATCATTTGGTTCCCAAAACAGGGGGGTCAGTCATCCATCAAGGGCACCTTAAACCGATATGACGGGCAAGGCGAGAATCCAACCATTTACTCCAAGCCTTGACTGAGTTGTGACGTACTAATAGGTTTCTTTTGCAAAAATATTCTGGTCCATACTCTAGGGTTAAAGGAACGTCTACAATTCTGAGACGATCACAAAGCCACATATAAAGTAGGTGGGGGCTTCCTTTGAAGTTTTCCCTCTCACCATTCTTTATAGCATTTAAACCTGAGAAAATTTCTGCTAGGACAAGAGGTATAGGGTTGGCTTTCCTTGAGAGTTGGAAAGCTATGTCTATGAAGGACTCAGAGACAGTTTGACCATCGCTTTTGGAGGTCAACATGTATTGGGATAAGATTCCTAAGCACAGACGATAGTCTCTAATGGCTCGCCAGGCTTCTAGTTTACTGCGAGAGTGATACGGGCCCAGCAAAGGTACTAAGTCCAATCTCCCGTTATGGACTAGGGCCTTGGCTTCTTCTTTTGAAATGTTCAATCCTGTGGCAAGGTCACCAGAATATCCTGTCTTCAATGAAGGCCTAACTAGAGGTCCTGAAATGGATATCCCCATAATGCCACAATAATCCTTGTGAGTATGGCACAAGTGCATATGCCCAATATGGAATATATGAAGGTAAGGGTTCCAACGCTTAGCCATAGAGCGTAAGAGATTCCAGTCTATCTCAAACTCGTGTAAGCAGAAAGCACTCCTCAATATGAATTTCCCAAAATTGATCTTCTCTACAGGGTGCATCACTATGACGGTTGTTTTGACTAACTGGTCGATCGGGTTATTGCCTGCGACTAATACACTTCCAAGGTCCATATAAAATATTTATTCAAATAAATCAATTTGTAAATTATTTTTCCTTTATCTTCTTTGCTTTGTAAAACATTTTCTTTTGAAAAATATTTTCTTTTGAAAATTTTGTTCTTATGGAAAACATTTTTTTCTAGGGAACACTTTTTCTAGAAAATACTTTTCTTTTGTAAATAATTTTTCTTCTTTTAGAAAAAAAATTGATTTCCATTTGATTTAAATGGCCTGGCCTATCATAATTGTTGGATCGAGATGGACTGGGTCATTATGAATTATTGTCAAAAATGGATTCTTTATTGGGTCGGTGCCCCCATTTTAATTTCAAGTCAGGTTAAACAAAAATTTTAATCCTTAAGGACAACTATACATTCTGATCTCATACATTCATCATTCACAAGGTCCCATTCAATAGACAACCCGGGAACACCCACGACAAGTTCGAGTCGTGACCAACAGGAGAGGTTTCTAGACTCTAAGCTTACTACGTACAATGCATTTTTATCTGGCCACCCTTGCCCAAGTATACCTATATACCTCTAGAGCATACTCAATCAGACAGTACGTGGTGACTTGGTTTGATATACCGTATAGGTGATAATCTAAAATTTCAACTCACTTCTCTGAAGTCAAAAACAATCAGTTTAATCCCCAGATCAGAGGTGGCGTGTGATACTTGAGCAAAGGTACTCTTAAACAACCTCTTTTCTAGAAAAGACGTAGTCTATCCTCCTAGTACCATAGTACATCAGAGCAGGATCTCACTTAGGCACTGGTTTTGACCAAGAAGTGTAACTAATGTACTTGGATTATCTTTGATATACCTATGGGTACGAGTCAAGAATTGTAGCTTTCATAAATGATTTGGCATCCCACGAGGGGACCGACCACGTACTAATACTACGTTGGCAATCAGGACATGTGACTGTGTGGCTCACAATAAGTCAAAGGCTCAGGTTGCTTCAGCCTAGGTACATCGATATACCTATTAGAGTCACCTGATCAGACGGTACTGATGCCCCAGTTTGATATACCCTAAGGTACGTAACTGGAGTTGTGGTTTTCATGAATGACGTCGCATCTCCGAAGAGACTGGGCCAGGGACTAGTGCCACATTAGCTATATAGGACGTGCAAGCGTGCAAAGCAGTAAACGTGCTAGTGGTGTGTGCAAAACAGGGTGGGCTGTGCCCGGAGCCTTTTCCAAATAAATGGGCCCATGTGTCCAATTAAACCAATACAAATAAAGGTATTAAACCATACAAGTAAAATGTATACATTGATCGAGAAAGATTAAAAACATATCTATATGGTTCAATGCATATTTCATGTATATATCAATGACAAATCAATCAATAAATATGGCATAAAATAATTGATCAGATCCAAACATTGCAATAAGCATAATTTCTATAATTTTATGGTCCAATCAATGATCACTTTTGGGTGATCCAAAATAAATCGAGATTCCAATAGATGTTACATTGATAATAGAATGATAATTGTTGAGATGAGGAGCGATGAACCCTTTTTTTTTTCTTAAATTATTAAAAAAAAACTAGAAACACATCCCAAAAGAAAATCAAAGAGAAAGATCCTAATACCAAATGAGCTCGCTCTCATGAACATTAACTATGCTAACACTAGATAAATTCAGATTTTCTGTGAATTAGAAAATACAATCTGAACTTGTATCGATGATATCTAAGGCTCCCGATAACGAAATAGAGTGAATTTAGGTTCTAAATTAACCTACTCAACGGGATCTACATTTTATTAATAGGTGCCCAGGCCTAATTCTGACTAGAATGTTCTGTAAAAATATTTTAACATTGTTGTCCCAACCTTCTTTTAGCAATAATTTCAGATTTACAGATTAATTTGAACTTGCATCGATGATATCCAAAGCTCCCGATAACGAAATTGAATGAATTCAAGCTCTAAATTAATCTACTCAATGAGATCTACGTTTTATTAAAGGTGCCCAGACTTAATTCTCACTAGAATGTCTGTAAAAACGTTTTAACATTGCTATCCCAACCTTCATTCAGCAAGAATTCCAGATTTACAGATTAATCCAGAACTTGCATCGATGATATCCAAGGCTCTCGATAACGAAATTAAGTGAATTCAGGTTCTAAATTAATCTACTCGATGAGATCTACATTTTATTAAAGGTGCCCAGACTTAATTCTCACTAGAATATTCTATAAAAATGTTTTAACATTGTGAAAGCGCCCTCGATCCGCGGGGTGCGCGGATCCGCTTTTGACCCTTGAGGTTTGGGAGTCGCCACCTAGTTATTATGGTCTAGGAACCAAACTGACTCTAAAACAGATAATGAACTAATCTTCTTCAGAAAATCTGAATCCGGGGATCATGTTACAGGGTTGGAAGGTGTTAGGCACCAACCCCGCCCGACCATTGCCGGTCTCTACTTATCCAAAATAAATCTACATCGCGAATGACAAACCTAGATTAAAAAATAATGAAAAATCTTACCTTCGATCTGCAAAAGTGTTATTCCCTCATATCTGGCGAAAATGGCTCCTTGTACTGTATTCCTTACTTCGTTCTATCTCCGGATCTGATTTCTGATCTCCGAAGTAAGGTATCTCCTTCTTGGATCTAGGTGCTTTGAATTTGTTGTGGATTTTTGGGATGTTTTTGAGAGGTTTTTGGGTATTTTTTAGGCTGAAATCGAAGCAGGGGTGTTAGGTAAGGAGTTGAGGCTCCAAAATTAGGGTTTTGAAGAAGTTGTGGGGGCTTCTTCACCTACTTTTCCTAGGATTTTTTCTTTGATACGAAAATAGGGTGTGGAGGCTTCTATTTATAAAGTTTTTAGAAGCATTAAAGTTTGATTAGGGTTTCTTTTAGGATTTCAATTAGGGTTTTGACTTAGTCTTTAGGGTTTTAATTTAGGGTTTTGACTTTAGTCTTATGAGATTGACTTGATTAGTTTAGATTAGGGTTTTGATTTAGGGTTTTGACCTTAGTCTTATGAGATTGACTTGATTAGTTTAGATTAGGGTTTTGATTTAGGATTTTGACCTTAGTCTTATGAGATTGACTCGATTAGTTTAGATTAGGGTTTTGATTTAGGGTTTTGACTTTAGTCTTATGAGATTGACTTTAATACTTGACTCTAGTCTTACTTAATTGACTTTAATTTTGACTTTAGTCTTATTTGATTGACTTTAATATCTTGAATTTAATCTTGCTTGATTGACTTAAATTTTTGGAGAACCCCCCTCTATTATATCTTTGATTCTTTGGACCCCCAAATGGAGGTGTCCTTCAAGAAATATCTTGCGAACCATCAATAATTTTTCTTGAAAGCCTGATTGATCAATTTTTTGGTTTAAATTTTATAATTAATTTTATTAATGTTTCACTTTACATTATTTAATGATTTATTTATTAATTTCAAAAATTTTAATTATTAAATTTGTGAAATTACCATTTTGTCCTCGGAGATGATTTTTTACATTTTAAGTCATTTTTCAATGTTCCAGGATGTTTTGGAATCAGTTTTTCGTAAGGAATTCAATGGGAATGTTGGTTTTTGTCATTTATGAAGTTTTTTATATGAAATGGTAGTGAACTTTATGAGGGGTATTTTCGTAATTTTGTCAAATTTTGTGAAAATTGTCGAAGTGATTTACTTGATTTTGATTTGTTGTTTTATCTGTTTGAGTGGATTTTCCTAAGCGTAATGCAGGCTCTAGGGTTATTTTGATGTTAGGGGTATTTTGGTAATTTAGTCATTTTTAGTGATTTTTATCGTGAAACTTCTTTTTGGTTTGCAAGATGATGATTTCTATGTTTCTGGGGTCGTAATTTCTTAGCGTAGCGTGGTTTCTAAGTTTTGTCAGTTCAAGATACCTCATCCGGATTTCTGAAACATATCTGGTAACAAAATAAAGCATTGGAATAGACATCCATCATTGGGAACCTTTGCGATCGGGTTGACAACTTGATTAATCAGGCGGATGCAAAAATGGGGTGTCTACACATTACTATCCCAACCTTCATCATTCCATCTTTTTCATATATCAATTTGAATATTTCATTATTTAGGGGTCATCAAAAAGTGACCCTTAATTGGATAAAATTAAAACAAAAAATACAATACCCAATATCATCCATAATCAAGCCACAAAAATAAATAAATAAAATAAATCGAACTAAATAATAAAAAAAAACTAGGTCATCCTGGCAATGCCCCCATACTTGGGGTTTTTCAAGTCTGATCCTTAATAGTCCCCAGCGGAGTCGCCACTGAAAGCGCCATCGATCCGCAGGGTGTGCGGATCTACTTTTGACTTTGAGGTTTGGGAGTCGCCACCAAGTTATTACGGTCTAGGAACCGAACATTGACTCTAAATGGATAAACAAACAACTAATCTACTAAAAAATACTGAGTCCAGGGATCACATTACTGGGTTGGAAGGTGTTAGGCACCAATCCTGCTCGACAAACGTCGATCTCTCCTAATTTTCAAAAACGATTACATTGCTAAAAAGACCTAAATAATAATAATAAAAAAATAAAAATATTTACCTTTGTAACGCAATGGTTTTGTTCCCTCAAATCTGATAGAATAGCTCCTCGTATAGTACTCCTCGCTTTGTTCTGTCACTAGATTCTCTTCAGACCTCCAAGACGAAGTACCTCATTCTTAGATCTGAATATTTATGATTTGTTTATAGATTTTCGGGTGTTTTTGAGGGGTTTCTAAGTATTTTTTGAGCTAAAATTGGGGTATGGATGTTAGGTAAGGAGTTAAGACTTCAAAATTAGGATTTATGGCAGGTTAGGGAAGTTTTTTTACTTACTTTTCTTAGGATTTATTTTTTGATATGAAAATAGGTTGTAGGGACCCTTATTTATAGATTTTTTTAGGTGCTTTTTAGATAGAGTTAGTATTTAATTATAATTATTTTAGATAGAGTTAGTGTTTAATTAGAATTACATTAGATATTTTTAGAGTTAAATTAGGTTTCTTTTAGATAGTTTTAGAGTCTAATTAGAATTCTATTAGGGTTTTGACTTAAGTCTCACTTGATTGACTTGACTTTAGGATTTTGACTTAAGTCTTACTTAATTGACTTGAATTTTAAGATTTTGACTTAAGTCTTACTTGATTGACTTGAATTTTATTTAAGATTTTAATTAATAATTTAATTATTAATTTTAGAATTTTTAATTATTAAAATTGTAAAATTACCATTTTACCCTCGGAAAGGACTTTTTGAGTTTTAAGTCATTTTTTAATGTTCCAGGATGTTTTAGAATCGATTTTTCATAAGGAATTCAATGGGAATATTGGTTTTTATCATTTATAAAAAAAATTTGTGCGAAATGACCGTGAACTTTATGAGGGGCATTTTCATAATTTTATCAAATTTTTTGAAAATTAGAGAAATGATTTATTTGGTTTCGATTTTTTATTTTATGTATTTGTAAGCTCTAGGGATGTTTTGAAGTTAGGGGTATTTTTTGTAATTTGATCATTTTTTAGTGATTTTTATCGTGAAGTTTCTTTTTTTCTGAAAAATGATGATTTCTATGTTTTTGGGGTTATATTTTCCTAGCGTAGCGTGGTTTCTACAATTTTGTTAGTTTGAGATATCTCATCCTAATTTTTGAAACATATCTAACAACAAAATATAACAATGGAATAATCATACATCATTGGGAACCGTTGCAATTGAGTTGACAAATTGATTAATCAGGCGAGTGAAAAAACGGGGTGTTTACAGGTAGAATGATGGGAAATTTCTCCAAATCTTTCTCCTTCTCCTTATGAGATTTTATGATTTCTTATACTTGAATTTTTTCCTTCTCTTGGACATCATCTTCCTTATCAATAGGTTGGACCTTGTTGTCCACCTTCTTTCCTGACTTTAAGGTATGGATAGCTTGGATGGAATCTTATTGATTTCCCAAATAGATTTTTACCTCGTATTGACCCTTCGATCTATTGGGAACTGTAGGTTGACCTCTAGAGTTAGGAATAGTTTAATTGGGGACTTGCCTTTTATCTCTCCCTCCAAGGAAAATAGCTAACTGAACTTCCATCTTAGTTATGGATTGAGCAATAACCTAATTAATTGGAGTTTGGTTTTGATTTGTCTGTTGTTGAGTTTGGATGAGTTCTTGGACATCATCTTCCTTATCAATAGGTTGGACCTTGTTGTCCACCTTCTTTCCTGACTTTAAGGTATGGATAGCTTGGATGGAATCTTATTGATTTTTCAAATAGATTTTTACCTCGTATTGACCCTTCGATCTATTGGGAACTGTAGGTTGACCTCTAGAGTTAGGAATAGTTTAATTGGGGACTTGCCTTTTATCTCTCCCTCCAAGGAAAATAGCTAACTGAACTTCCATCTTAGTTATGGATTGAGCAATAACCTAATTAATTGGAGTTTGATTTTGATTTGTCTGTTGTTGAGTTTGGATGAGTTCTTGGACATCATCTTCCTTATCAATAGGTTGGACCTTGTTGTCCACCTTCTTTCCTGACTTTAAGGTATGGATAGCTTGGATGGAATCTTATTGATTTCCCAAATAGATTTTTACCTCGTATTGACCCTTCGATCTATTGGGAACTGTAGGTTGACCTCTAGAGTTAGGAATAGTTTAATTGGGGACTTGCCTTTTATCTCTCCCTCCAAGGAAAATAGCTAACTGAACTTCCATCTTAGTTATGGATTGAGCAATAACCTAATTAATTGGAGTTTGGTTTTGATTTGTCTGTTGTTGAGTTTGGATGAGTTGTTGTTCCCGCTTCATCAACTCTGCCATCATAGATTGTAAAGATGATTACTGTTAGCCAAATGAATTTTAATTGGGTATGGAATCTATAATTATAGTTTTACATTTCATAGATTGTCGTGAATGATATGGTACTTGTGGAACAATAGCTTGGTTTAAGGAAAAACCAACTTGTTTAGGATAACTCCTATTATAAGTTGTCGGACCATTAGATTGAATAGGCTCATGTTGTTTGTACAAAAAGTTTGGATGAAACCTATTATCTGGATGATACATTTGTGTATAAAAATTTTGAGTGGACTTCCTGAAAGGACCATACCCATTAACAACATTGGCCTATTCAACCTTAATATATGGCAAGTTGGGACAGCATTCAATCAAATGGTCGTTCCTGTCGCACAAGACACATAAATAAGTTTGCTCGACTAAAACTTGTGACACTAAGAGAGAATCATTGTGAGGGTTGAATGTTGAGATGTTGAAAGTATATTGCTTCTATATAAGATTGTGCATACCACTCACTAGATTAGACATAACATTTTTGAGATAGGGTATATCTTCATCTCGTATATTCCTGGCTTTTTAACGGGATCTTCTCTATTAAATTTTTCGTTATTAGTACTTTAATTTTGAGCACTCTCGACTAGCTCAACTAAAAATTCGTAAGCTTGGTTGGGAGTTTGATTCATGAATTGAACTTTATGCATAGACTCAACTAAGGTATATTGATTCATTATTAATACTCGATAGAAGTATTATACCAATTGTTCTTTGTCAATGCCATGGTGTGGGCATTTGACTAACAATCATTGAATCTTTTTCATGTTTTGAAAAATTCTTCATCCGGACACCCTCTAAAATTCATAGTTACATCATTCATTCTCTCGATTTTGGCCACTAGGTAAAATTTGCCATGACTTACTTAGATAGAACATCCCATGAATTTCTGGAATTAGGAGCTACGGAGTCGTGACCTTTTAAGGATAATGGAAACAAAATGTGCTTAACACTCTCCCATCTAAATTCTGGTTCTAAAGGTTTAATATATGATTAAGAATCGATTGAAGTGGGTGTACTATTGTTCACACTCTGAACCGTAAAACTTAGGGAACATATTTATTATAGCTGTCCTAATTTCAAATAGAGGTGCATTGTTTAATGGTAACACAATGCACGTAGGGGGGTAGCAAAAACAAGAGCAAAGAGCTCATTGAAAGTTTGTTCTCGATCACCCATCATGTTTAATAATGGTCTCTTACGAATTCTACTTATGGTATGCTCGATCTCAGGATCAAATGGTTCTAATGTGTTACTCCTAGATCGTCTATCAAGCATGCAATTTACAGAGTATTTCAAACAATCACGAAAGAAAAAATTGGACCTAGATAGGTTGCCTAACTCTAGACAACTCCTAACTGTTTAGAAATTGCTCAACTAGCCTTCCAACTCGATTCTATAAAATCAAATTCATATCATTTAAATCTGTAAATTAGAGATGGCACACAATGCATAAGCAAGGACATTCTTAAATCACTTTCCTTTTCAAATAAACTGAGTCTATCCCCTTAAAAGAGAAATATCTTATTAAATGCCAAATATGATCAAGAAGTGCAAATGACACAACTGGAAGTAAATTTCTCCTATTGAGCTCGTGGGCCCTATAGTCAAGTCTAATTAATTTTAATTAGTCTGATTGGATGACTAGTGAATTGATTCTCCTAATTAGAGCAAAGAATATGTAATGACCTACAATCCTTATCTTATGGTATCATCCTTAGAAGTGGGGTGCTCTTTACTAAACTTAATTAACTAATCCAAGTATGTGCAAAGTGGAAAGTAACAAACAAAGGCAAGTAGTAACCCACTAGCAATGAGAGGCGTGGGTGTTTCAAATTTACCTCCCATGCTAGTTGGGGTAAAAACGAGTTGAGTCGACTTAGGCCACCAACTCCAAATTTGGTGTGCTAACCTAAGTAGCCGTGACGATTTCGTCTAACCATCATCATTTCCTAGTCTATTACAATCCAAGCCTTCTTGGATAATTAATGAACTAATGAAAGTTTTACAATGTTCCTAATATAAATAGATTTAAAACAGAAAAGAAATCTAACTAAAATAAAGAAAAACTCAGTAATATGGAATGAATCTTGAATCTAATGGATTGAACTTGATCTTCTTGTCCAAAAAATTTCCAATCTATAAAAAAAAAGTGTTAAAATTGAACAAAACAATAATTAAACCCACCACTACAATCCAAAAGTAGAAATAAGAATTCTATCAAAAATTGAAGACTCAACTTTCAAGACTCAATGTGGCGCAGTGAATAGCGCATTGCGTCGCATTGAAATCTAAGGATTTGTGTCAAAATTTTCACAAAGATCTTTGTTTGTTTTCCTATTTGCAATGACATAGATATTTTTGATTTTCTAATTTTTTTTTAAATCAATAAAAAAATAGTAACAAAAATGAAAGAAAAAGAAAAAAATTAACTTCAACCAACTTAAAACAACTACACTTTTCCCCGGCAGCGATACCAAAATTTTGAGCGTTAGATTGTATAAATTAATATTTTATATTCTCCTTAGCTTGTGGGCAAGTAAGGGGATGAGAAAGGGGGATGTTACCAAGTTAGCATGAAATGAAGTTGTTTTAAGTTATAGTTCAAACCTGTTTTTGTGTTTCGTGAAACAAAATGGAGAGTAAAATGTTACCAAAATTAAAGCAATAGAAGAGGAAATTATACTAAGAAAATAAAAGATAAAACATCCATTAGTGGTTACAGTAACCTAAAATTAGCACATAAGACTACATTGGAGTTTATCATTCTTTGTACTCAACCATAAGGGCTTGGTGTGAGCTCTTTGAGTTGGAAGATATGACGTAAAGTTTTTAAAAAAACACTGTAGTCAGAACTCCTTTACATACTAATGTGTGAAGTTCCTACCACCAAATATCTAATTTAAGCATGGTCTATCTTGATATCATCTAAGCATATAACATCTAAGTCAAGTATATAAGGTATAGAGATTCAACTAAAGTTTTGATCCATTAGAGTTGGATAAACCCTTGAAGTGAATCCTATAAACATTATAAAGAGCATGAAAGGATAAATAAATAATACAGAATTAAAGTTTGCTTTTAGGCTTCCTCCTCTCACTAATAAAGGGATTCTAGCCTATAGTTATGGAATGATACAAGAGAAATAAATAGAAACGACACGTGTATTCATTGATAACAAAGATACACTATCTCTTTGAGAGATTATAAAAGTTGTTGAGTTAAAACCTAACTAGAAAATAAAAATTACAGAAAATATGCCAAGGGTATTGGGAGAGAAGAAGAGAAGGGACAAGAGTCGAAAGACTCTTTCTAAATTGGAAAAATGATCTGCATATAGTCGTCATTACTCTTGCATATAATCTCACATATGAAACAAATAAGAGAAAATTTAGGGTGAGCCAACCGTGGTGGACTACGCCACATTGAGAATTCACTACGTCGCAATGCTCTGGAAGCATTAAGATTTCATTCTTTTGCTGCTTGCTTGAACTGACTTTTTTATTGCATTGCACTGTTGCTTAAGTATTGGGGTGTCCATCTAGATAAGTTGATCATTAACCTGTACAATGAATACACACCATCAATTTTTCAATATTTACAATTATTTTGTGCAATTAAGCCTAATTAACATGATAAAACATAAAATGTGATAATTTGAGGCTTAACATACTTATTCATCTAAAATAATAAAATAAGGACGAAAATCGAATAAATGCCTGGGAAAAATGTAGATAATTCGATGTTTTCAGACACTAATCACTAAGCATATGAGGTGTAGAGATTCAACTAAAGCTTTGATTCATTAGAGTTGGATAAAACCTTGAAGTGAATCTTATAAATATTATAAAAAAACATGGAAAGATAAAGAAATAATACAGAATTAAAACTTTCTCCTAAGCTTCCTCTTCTCACTAATGGAGGGGGTCTAGCCTATGGTCATGGAAAAGATACAAGAAGAGGTAAAAGAAACAACACTTGTATTCATGGTAACCAAGATACACTATCTCCTTAAGAAATTATAAAAGTTCCTAAATTAAAACCTAATTATAAAATGAAAATTACTGAGAAAATACCAAGGGCATTGGGAGAAAAGAAAAAAATTGACAAGGGCCAATAACTCTTTCTTAATTGGGAAAATGATCTATTTATAGACTTGAGGTATTCTCGAAGGATCCAAATATAATTGCCATCACTGCTGCATATAATCTCATGTACGAAGCAAACAAAAGAAATTCAAGGGTGATTCAACCGAGGTAGACTACGCCAAATTGAGGATTGACTACGTCACATTGCTCTAGAAACCTCTAAATCTCAATTTTTGCGTGGTTATTTCATCGGACTTTTTGATTGTAGTGCATCCTTGCTTAAGTAATGTGGTATTCATCCGGATGAGTTGATCATCGACCTGTACAGTGAACACACGCGATAAATTTTCTGATATTTATAATTATTTTGCATAATTAAGCATAATTAACATGGTTTAACATGAAATATGATAATTTGAGGCTTAATATACTTATTTATCTAATTTAGTGAAAAAATGATGGAAATCAAGATAAATACCTGGGAAAAGTATGGATAAATCAGTATTTTGAGACACTAATCAACTACTTGATTTTTGAAAGGAGATGGAGTTTCTCTTGTCTAGTCATTGAGACTAGTAATTAACCTCTAACAAGGTAGTTGACAATATCAGCATACCACAAATTGTTAGTATTAGAAATTTGCGTAAGTTGCTCATCGAGAAAGGATTCAGAGATGGGTAAAGATTCCTCAGATGACTTAATAACTATCCTCGATAGATGGTCAACTATAACATTCTCTATACCTTTTTTCTCGACTCTCAAGATCAAACTCTTGCAATAGAAAAATACAACAGATTAACCTTATTTTAACATCCTTTTTGGATGGAAGGTACTATAATGTGGTATGGTCTGTGTAGACCACGACTTTCGATCTTATTAGGTAGGGACAGAATTTATCAATGGCATAGACTACTACTAGCATTTTCTTCTCTGTTGTGAAATAATTAAGTTGAGCATCACTTAGTTACTAACGTAATGGGTAACATGAGGATATTTATCAATTTATTAACCCAAAACAAGGCATATCACCTAATCTGAAGTGTCGCACATAACCTAAAATGAAATGTTTTGATTTGGAAGTTGAATGATGGGTGCCGAGGTTAACTCAAACTTAAGCTGATTAAACGCGAATAGACATAACTCTGAGTTCACATAAAGGCTTCAAGAATTGTTTTTTAAATCTTTAATGAATCTACGATAGAAACCTGTATGACTAAGGAATGACTTAATTTCTTTAACTGTTCTAGGAGGTGGTAACTTCTCAATTAGACCTAATTTTGTTTTATCTACTTCAATCCCTCTCGAAGAAATAATGTGCCCTAGCACAATTCCAGATGTTACCATAAAATGACATTTTTTTTTCAATTGATAACTAGGTTGACTTCTTTATAATGTACGATGACTAAAGTCAAGTGATGGAGACATTCCTCAAAACTTGTTCTAAAAATTACTTCAAGATATCTTTATATTATGTTTGAAAATATACCCATCATACACCGTTGGAAGGTAACGGGTGCATTGCACAATTCAAAGGACATGCGACGATACGTGAAAGTTTCGAAGGAACATGTAAAAGTTATTTTCTCTTGATTGATAAGATGAATGGGTATTTGATTGTAGCCGGAGTAACCCTCTAAAAAGCAAAAGTATGAATGTCTTGCTAGACATTCTAGCACTTGGTCAATAAAAGATAGGGAAAATGATTTTTAGGAGTCATTGAGTTGAGTTTCCTATAATCGATACACACTCTCCATCCAGTTTAGATTCAAGTAGGGATTAACTCGTTATCTTGGTTTATTACCATAGTGATACTAGACTTGTTAGGCACAACTTGAATCAGACTCACCCAATGACTGTCAAAAATGGGGTAGATGATACCCACATCTAATACTTTCATTACTTCACTCTGGACTACATCCTTCATGATAGGATTTAGCTGTCTCTGAGATTCTAAGGAAGGCTTAACAAAATCCTCTAGATGAATGTGGTACATTACCACAGATGGACTAATTCTCTTAATGTCAACTAGAATCCAACCAATAGCTTCTTGATGTTTTCTCAAAACTTTTAACAACTTTTCTCCTAAACTACACTAAGGTAGGAGAAAATGATCACGGGAAAAGTTTGATTTTTGCCAAGAAATGCGTATCTCAAAGTCTTTAGAAGCACTTTAAGTTCTAATGTGGGAGGTTTAATTTGAGAAGGAACAATAGTGAAAGTACGAATAGAAAGACATTTGACTTTTGTGTGCTAACGTATAGAATCTAAATAAGGAACAGATTCATGCAAAGCATTGATTTCACTTATGGATTCCTCTATATAAAAATCATGACCAAAATAGGCCAAACATCTTTCTAGGAGATCAGAATACCTTAAATTTTGACATGTTCAATTAACTAGTATATCTATCATGTTCACTTCCTCCACTTCTTAGAAAATGTTGAAGGTGTTCAATTTGACTTTCATATCCCCGAATGTCAAAGTCATAATCTCGTTTTTATAACAATGGACTACGTAAGAAGCTGCTAAAAATAGACGTCCTAAGATTATAAGAACATGACTATACAGATTAATAATTAGTTCTATGTCTAAGACAACAAAATCGGTTGGAAAATAGAAATCTTTGACTTTCACTATCATGTCCTCAACTACACCCTTGAGAACCTTAATAAATCTATTAGTTAAACGCAATATGATATTGGTGGGTTTCAAAACTCCCAAACCTAGTTGTTTATAAACCAAGTAATGTAAAAGGTTCACACTTACCCCTAAGTCTAAGAGGCATTTTTTAACCATTTGATCTCCAGTATAAAAAAAATTGTCAAACATCCAAGATCTTTAAATTTTGGTGCAACCATTTGCTAGTTGAGATATAAAGTTTGGACTGTCATGATGGCTTCCCAAGAAAATGGTATTTTCCTTTTAACTGTGGTCAAATCTTTAAGAAATTTGGCATAAGAAGGTATTTGCTTAGTGGCATCTAAGAATAGAATATTGATGTGCACATTCTTGAAAACTTCAATAACACCCTCGAATTGTTTACTTTTCTTATTGTTCTAAAGCGATAAGGAAATGGAGTTTTTAAAATTGGTGGAATGATGGAAAGTTTTTCCAAATTTGTATCATTCTCTTTAGGAGATTCTACGATTTCTTCTATAGGAACTTTGTCCTTCTTTAAGACATTATCTTCTTCGTCAATAGATTGGACCTTGTTGTCAATCTTTTTTCCTGACCTCAAGGTGTAGATAGTTTGGACAAAGTCTTATGGAACTCTAGAATTACTTTCTACCTAGTATTAACCCATCAGTCCATTGGGAACCATAAGTTGACCTTTAGGATTAGGAACAGTTTGACTAGAAAATTGACCTTTATCTCTCCTTCTAAGGAAAAGAGCTAACTGACCCAACTAAACTTCCATCTCTAGTATGGACTGAATAGTGACCTGATTAATCTAAGTTTGATTTTAATTGGTCTGCTATTGAGTTTGGATGAGTTGTTATTGCCACTTCATCAACTTTATCATCATGATTTTTAAGATTGATACAGTACTAGTAAAACAATGGCTTGGTTCATGGAATGACTAGCTTATGACAGCTCTTATTATAGACTAGCGAACCACTAGATTGAATAGGTTCATTTTATTTATATGAAAATTTTGGATGGAACCTATTATCTGGATGATACATTTAGCTATATGAATTTTGAGTAGGCTTCCTAAAAGCACTATAGCCATTGACACCATTGTCCTGTTCGGCCTTAATATATGGTAAATTAGGACAACATTCAACCAAATGGCCATTACCATCGCACAAGACACATAAAGAAATTGGCTCAACTGACACTTGCAAAACTAAGTGAGAATCATGGTGAAGGTTGAATGCTAAAGTAGTAAAAACATTTAGCTTCTTTATAAAACTGTGCATACCACTCACTAGATTGGATATAACGTTCTTGAGATCAAGATCTACCTTCATCTCATACATTCCTAACTTCTTAACGGGATCTTCTTTATCAAACTCTCTGTTATTAGTACTCTAATTTTGAACACTCTCGGCTAGCTCAACTAGAAAATTGTATGCTTGGTTGGGAGTATAGTTCATGAATTGACCTTTATGCATAGACTCAACTAAGGTACGTTGATTCATGGTTAATCCTCGATAGAAGTATGGCACCAATTATGCTTTGTTAATGCCATGGTATGGGTATTTAACTAATAAATCATTGAATCTCTCTCAAGTTTAAGAGAATTCTTCATCTGAACGCCCTCTAAAATTCTCAATTACATCCTTCATTCTCTCAATTTTAGCTACGGGATAAAATTTGGACATGAATTTCTTGGATAGAACATCCCATAAAGTTGTGAAATTGGGAGCTATGTGATCTTCCAAAGATAATGGAAATAAAATGAGCTTAACACTCTCTTCATCTAAATTCTGATTTCTAAAAGTTTGACATATGATCAAGAATTGACTAAGTGGGTGTAAGGTTGTTCACACTCTAAACCGTGAAATTTAAAGAACATGTTTATGGTGGCTGCCCTAATTTCAAGCTAAGGTGCATTGTTTAATGGTAATACAATGCACATATGTGGGGTAACGAAAATGGGACCGAAGAGCTCATTAAAATTTCTTTCTCGATCACTCATCATATTAAATGAGGGTTTCTTACGAATTCTACTGATGGTATGCTCGATCTTAGGATCAAATGGTTCTAATACGTTACTCCTAAATCATCTACCAAACATACAAATCACAGAGTCTATCAAACAATCACAAAAGAAAAGACTAGACCTAGGTAGATTGCCTAACTCTATACATCTCCTAACTGGTTAGAAATTACGAAACTAGCCTTCCAACTCAATTCTATGAAATCAAATTTGGATCTCCAGTTCGGAGGTGCCACACAATGCATAAGCAAAGGCACTCTTAAGTTATCTTTCTTTCTCGAATAGATTGAGTTTATCACCTTGAAGGTTAAGATTTTTCTATATGCCAAATATGATCAAGAAACACAATCAGCACAACTTGAAGTAGATTTCTTCTATTGAGCTTGTGGGTCTTATAGTCAACTCTAATTGATTTTAATTAATTTTATTAGATGACTAGTGCATTTATTATCCTAATTAGAGCATGGAATTGGTAATGACCTCCAATCCTTATCTTATATTATCATCCCTAAAAGAGGGGTGCTTTTACTAATCTTAATTAATTAATTCAAGTGTGCACAAATTAAAATAATAATAAAAAACAAACAAAGACTAGGAGTAACCCATTAGCAATGAGAGGTGTGGGTGAATTGAAATTACCTCCCGTGCTAGATGGGGTGAATACGAGTTTAGTTAACTTAGGTCACCAACTCCAATTTTGGTATGCGAACCTAAGGAACCATGACGGTATTGTCCAATCGTCGTCTTTTCCTAGTTTATTTCAATCCAAGCCTTCTTGGATAATTAATTAACTAATGAAAGTTGCAAAGTTCTTAATACAAATGGATCTAAAATAGAAAATAAACCTAACTAAAAATTGTAGAAATATAAAAAAATACAACAAGATGGTATGAATCTTGGATCCAATAGATCAAACTTGATATTTTTTTGTCTATAAATTCTCCAACCTACAAAAGAAATGGGGTGTTAAAAATTGAACAAAACAGAAAAAGAAAAATAGAAACTAAACCTACTGATACAATTCAGAAGAAGGACAAAAAATTGAGTTAAAATCAAAAAGACTCAACTCTCTGGAATCAATGTAGCGTAGTGAATATTTACTGCGTCACATTGAAACCTCGAGATCTATGTCTGGAATTTTTTCATAGATCTTAGATAATCTCCTTGGTTGTAATGAACACATAATTTTATGATTTTCTAAAAAAAATTTGTATCGATAGAAAATAGAAATAGAAACACAATGAAGAAAAATAACAAAAATAACTTCAAACCAACTTAAAACAACTATACATTTCTTGGGCAACGACACCAAAATTCTAATATCATCGTCATCTCAACAGAAATTAATTTGTTTATACTCTTTTTAACTTGTGGGCAAGTAAGGGGATCGAACCAAAGATGAGGGGGTTGTTACATAGCTAAGCAAAATGAAATTAATTTAAGTTATAATTTTAAAATCTATTTTTGTATTTTTGTGAAACAAAAGTGTAGAGTAAATATTATTGGAAAATAAAGCAATAAAAAGAAAATTTATACTAAGAAATAAGATAATAAAGTCATTAATGATTAGAGTAACCTAGGATTAACAAATAAAACTATATTTAAGTTTTATCCTTATTTACAGTCAACCCCAAAGGCTTGGAGTGACCTCCTTGGATTGAAAGATATAGCATGAAACTTGAAATAACACAATAGTTAGGACTGCTTCACTCACTAATGTGTGAAGTCCCTACTACCAATTATCTAGATTAACTATGTTTTATATTGATCTTTTATAAGAATAAAACATCTACGTTAAGTATAAGAAGTATAGAGATTCATCTAAAGCTTTGATTTATTGGAGATGGATAAAACCTTGAAGAGAATCCTATAATCATAAAGAATATAGAAGGATAAAGAACATAAATACAGAATTAAAAACTTGCTCCTAGGCTTCCTCCTTTCACTAATGGAGGGGATCTAGCCTATGATCATAGCAAGGATACGATGAGAAGTCATGAAACCAACACTTGTATTCATATGATAACCAATGTACACTATCTCTGTGGCGCCCCGCCGAACGCTAACAAAAATCCCCATGTCAGATCTCGAGGTATTATGTAGCACCTCGAAATTTCGGCATGGTCTCCTCTGTTTATGTTAGCATTCCAAGGCGTTCAACCTGCACCTGATAAACGACATACAATCCTGCATACATATACAAAATATAATACTAGCGGAAGCCTATATAAGTCTAATAACGTACGAATTATCAGAGTGCGGAAGAAGAAAATTTACGGGATTATACAAAATTTTCTCACTCTAACAAGAATCCTAACGCTCAATACAAATCTATAATACTCCTAGACAAATGGAGTATAACTCCAATACTTACCAAGTGACAAAGTCTGGCTATCTATTTGACCCACCAGATGATTCTCACTCGTGCTCTATACTTGTCTCGCCAAGCTTTAGATCTGAAACTAAAAAAATAGAGAAGGAAAGGGTGAGTAACAAGGGTTACCCAGTAAGGAAGCAACAATTTCTGCCAATAACCTTTCCTAACATGAACGAATAAACATACTGAATCATTTTAAAATAAACAAAATTTTACAGAAGAAAACTATGATTAACTGGTACATATAGCCAGGGATGAGCAACTAAACATTTTAAAACTCACATTACATCGATCAGCAGTACTCACTATAACATTCTCTTTTTATACAAATCTAATTGATCAAATGGAAACAATAAACATTCATTTCATCTTATATATCAAAATAAGCAACAGATACATAATACACAATGGTGGAGTATTGGAATTAGAAAGTTGGGATTCACGACTGGATCGCTCCCAGTCGGGACATGATGTTACAATTCTTCTCGGGCTTTTAGTTCTTGATTTTGTGGCTGGTCGCTGTTTACCACGCTTGGTTGACCATTTATCCGGCTCAGGCTGGCCGTTTGACGTGACCGTAAGCAATGGGTCTCTTTTCGATGTGTCAGAACGTTCGACTACTATAGATTGTTAGTGATCACTGACTAATCATCTTCGTCTATGCCTATCAGGCGTACATGTGATTCCCAAAGATACAAACCATTCGTATATGACCACCTTTACATTACAAGTTCACTGGTAAAGATAGAGAGGAATAAACCCGGATTCCAGTTGTGACTCCACTCTCATACGCGTCCCATACCACGTATGAGTTTGGTGGTCCCTACCGTACATCCCAGGATAGTACACCACTCCGGATGATATGATGCACTATCCCTTCAGGCATTCACAAACTCTTTAACAGCTCACAAAATAGCTACTTATATATATTATTTTCATTTGAAAACAAAAGAGAAATTAACAATACAAGTTTGAGAATAGATATCCAGTTTCCTACCATGCAAGTGTGGCCACCCGGCCTAAAATAAATAACATTACAAAGCGCCTCGCGCTAACAGAAAGTAAATAAACATGCAACCAGTAACATTATCCCTGGATATCCGTTCACCAACCTGCATACAACACAACAACGTAAAATGCAGACATCACCCCTCGGGTGTGACTCTGACATTTTACCGTTTCATACCCTTTTTTCCTTTTTTCGCCTTTTACAGTTTTCAATCTCTTCATAAAATATCCATTTTCTGATATTCATCAACTCAATCTGAGTTCATTGAATATTAAATCACATTTTTCAACTATAGAATTTATTTCTATCAATAACATTGAAAAAATACAAATTTCATATCAAAACGGGGTCCGAGCAGTGCACAAGACCCAATTTATGGCAATAACCAGTTAAAATACCCTACCCACGTATAATTTATTAAAAATACAATTAAACATATCAAACATGCAATTTCTGGCATGAATTTTTTAAATAACAAAATAATTCTATATTTTAAAAATACATCCAAATTTTTCGATAAAATCTTAAATGCAATTTTCACAATCTAGATTACTAATAGAAATTGAGAGTTCCTTACTATCTCTAGGCGAGAGGATCAAAGCGTGTGCGCGAAAATCGAGGCGATCAGCGCGGAAATCGAGATGGACCGAACTTCGAAGCGGCTGATTTTTGAAATCGACCTGGTGGTTTCGAAGATCTCGATGTGCTCGTCTCTTCTCCCTTCTACGGCGAAAGGCGGTTTGACCCCGAAACCGATGAAAATCGAGGTCGAAGTTACGAAAATCTCCATATAAAAATACGGCTGATTTTTGACTATACGGGGTGAAAAATACGAGAAAACGGAAGGAATTTGGTTGGGTTATGTAGAGAATGAGGCTGCGGGCGTTTCTCCCTTCTGCGTCGAAAGACGGTTTAACCCCGAAACGGACGAAATCCGAGGTCAAAGTTTCGAAATTTCCGTATCCAAATACGGCTGATTTTTGATGATATTGGATGAAATAGAAAGTGAAACGAAGAAAGGTTGGGTGGGTTTTGTAGAGAACGTAGCTGCGGACCTTTTTATCTTCTGCGGCGATCGTCGAAAATGGACCGTTTGCGAGAGATCTGAAGTGGAAAAATCGGAGAAAAAAAAACAAATTTTCGTTTTATATGTCTCGGCCAGATGACGCGTTGGGGAAGATGAGTTATATAAAAAAAAATTAAATTTTTTTTTTTTTTTTATAAAAGTTAGGACGAAATCGGTATTTCGCCTATTGTTTTGATCGACGATAACTTGGTCATTCGGTCTCCAAAACTGACAAACGAATATACTATTTCGCCTAATTTTTCGTTCCGGATCTAATGGTATAGTCAATTTCTACAAATTATGTCTCCATCAAAAATTTACATTTTTGGCCTGACGTGACCCCTTAACTTGATGTCGTTTTCATTTTTGGCGATAATTCGACTTCCTGATCTCCAAAAATGACAAATAAATAGTCTATGTTGAATAATTTTTCGTTATGAACCCAATGGTATGATCTAATTTTAAAAATTATTCCTCTAACAAAAAGTCACTGTTTTAGCCTGGTCCGACCCGGTAATCGAGGATTTTGCAATTTTTATATTCGGACTCGCATTTGAGCGTGCTTACAGGCTAAACTATGTTTTTCGATCATTTTGAATATAATGGTGAGGTCAGATTCCATTAAAATGATTAAAAACATCCTAAAGTTTTACTCCTAAATCCCACTTTCAAGATTTTCTTAAAATTTCACTATTTATTTTTTTTCCGTGAGATACGAATTAAAAATTCGGGGTGTTACAATCTCCTTCTTTGAGAAATTACTAAGAATTACTTAAATAAAACCTATCTAAAAATGGAAAATTACAAAAAAAAAAATACAAAGGGCATTAGAAGAAAAAGATAGAATGGATGAAAGGCCAAGGATTAAGGACCAAGAACCATTTTTCAATTGGGAAAATGATCTATTTATAGACTTGAGATGCTCTAAAATGACCCAAAAATAGTCTTCATCACTCTTGTGTATAATATCATGTGCAGAGCATACTCGAGCAATTTTAGGGCGCTCCATTCAAAAATGACAACACCACATTGGATTTGGACTGCAACACATTGATCTAGAGCCACCTGGATCTCTAGTTTTGTATGGCTGCTTGCTTGGTCTTCTAGATTGTAATGCATACTTGATTGATTGATTTGCGGTTCATCTTGATGATCTGATATTTGACCTGTACAGCGAACACATGTAATCAATCTTCTGATAAATGCATTAATTTTGTGCAATTAAACCTAATTAGCATGGTAGAACATGTAATGTGATAAATTGAGGCTTAACACAATTATATACTGAATCTAATAAAATAAGGCTAGAGATCAAAATAAATGCTTAAGAAAAGTGTGGATAAATTAGTGTTTTGAGACACAAATCAGTCTCCCTATAGGTTCATTTTCGGAAAAGCCTATCATTTGTTAGTCGAGTTAAAACATCAAGCATATTGTGTTATTAAATGCTTAAAATTTAACCTTGACAATGCAGGGAAGAACAAGAAACTCCAACTCAATGAGCTCATCTTAAGAAAATAATTCCAACCATGACAGAAGGTTGACCAAGCTACGACATCAAGTTACATCTTTTTTCTTAAAAATTGAAAACTTGACCAAGCTCATAAATAGTCCATTTTGTGCACCAACATGGGGCAATAGAAGTCCAAAACCCTAAGAATGGGTTAATCTTCAAAGTTAATGGATAAAAACTGAGGTCGTATCTAAAGTATTCCATTCCAAAAAGTGATGAGGTCCAACTTAAGGATCCTATTTATCAAGATTAGAATTGTTATTCATTTGGATAAAAACGTTAAAAATAATATTTTTTGGGAGGTAACCCATGGTTTTAGAGTTTTTAGGCCATCGGTCATTTTTTTTAATAATAGAATAGTATTTATTTTCTATTGAAAAATAGATTTCAATGTTTTAAATTTTTTCAGATCGTTCTTATATCAAAGATACATCAAATCAGGTATTTTCCACCATTTTTCCTTATCTTTTCATTTATTTTCAATTTTGCATTTCATGCATTCATTTTCTATAAATTGGAATATTAAATATAGTATTTAGTTTAGGTTTAGGGGTATGCGTTGGTTAACCAAATATTTTTTGAAATTTTTTTCAAAAGAAAAAAATTGGTATTTATTTTTCAAAATAAACCATGAGTAGATATTTTTAGGCATTTTATTAAAATTAAAAAAATTAAGATTTCAATAATGAGCCTTATGATTTGAGTCTTTTCATTATATCATTCCCTTAGCGGATCTTTGAAAGAATTGCATCTCTAAAAAATTCACTACACATCTCACTAGTTTTGAGAGGTTAGGTTAATTAGAGTAGGGTGAAACCTCCGTTTGCATAGAGTATTAGGAAAAATCAAGTTTAGTGAATTTCGACTTCCGTGTCCTTTTGGTTGGTTGGTTAAAAGAAAAATATAACTTGAGATCTATATTTTGGACAACAACTTTAGGTACCTTGAAAAGGCTACTTGTAGACATCTCCATTTTTGTACTCGCCTGATTAATCAAAACTTGTCAACTCGATTGTGACGGTTCTTAATGATGGATGAATATTCCAATATTTTTGTTTGTTACTAAATATATTTCAAAAATTCAGATGAGGTGTCTCAAGCGAACAAGACTTTAAAAATCTCGTTACACTAGGAAAATATAACCCAAAAACATAGAAACCATCATTTTGATACAAAAAGAAGTTTTATGTGAAAAATTACTAAAAAATGACCAAATTACATAAATACCCCTAATGTCAAAACATCCCTAGAGCCTCTATTACGCTTAGAAAAATCATTTCAAACATATAAAACAATAAATTAAAATCAAATAAACTATTTCACCAATTTTCACAAAATTTAACAAAATTACGAAAATACCTTCATATGGTCTATGACTATTTCACGCCAAAAACCCATAAATGACACAAACTGATACTCACATTAAATTTCTTATGAAAAAATAATTTCAAAACATCCCAAAACATCAAAAAATGACTTCAAAACGCAAAAGCCCTCTTTGAGGGTAAAACGATAATTTTTCAATCCTAAAAATTTAAAATTTTAAAATTAATAATTAAAATATTAATGAATGTAAAGTGAAACCTTAATAAATTAAATTTAAAATTTTAAACAAATAAAATCAGTTAATTAAGCCCACTGGCCAAATTTTAAGTTGTAGCCCACTTGTTCAAATGGAACCTACCTGACATTTATTAAAAGACCCCTCCATCTAGGGGCCCAAAGAATTAAAGATAGAATTAGAGGGATTCTCCAAAAAACTAAAAAAATATTCTTTCATTATACTTGAGAATTAAAATTCAAATTTCAAACCCTAATTCAAAACCCTAAGTAAATCCTAATTCACCTTATCTAAAAGAAACCTAGTTAAACTAATAAGTTCCCAAAAAACTCTATAAATAGGAGCATCTACAACTAATCTTGCAGGTCAAGAGAAACCCTAGGAAAGAGAGTCAGAAATACCCCTCAATCTTCTCAAAACCCTAAATCTAAAACGTCAACTCCCTACCTAACATCTAAACCCCAATTTTTGCTAAAAAATACCTAAAAACCCTCCTAAAAACACCCAGAAATTCTCTAAAAGATATTCAAAAAATTAAAAAATACTCAAATCTAGGAGGAGGATACCTCATCTTAGAGATCAGAAGCGGATCCAATGATAAATAAAAAGTAGAAAACTCACACGAGGACGTTCTCCGCCAGCTCTGAGGGAACCAGTTGTCGCACTCAACCAGGTAATTATTTTTATTTATTTATTTTTAGGTCTATTTAGCAATGTAATTTTTTTGAAAAAAAGTAGAAACCGATGTTTACCGAACGGAGTTAGTACCTAACACCTTCCTACCTCGTAATGTGATCCCCGAACCCGTTCTTTTTGTAGATCAATGTTTTTATCTATTTAGAGTCAATATTCGGGTCTTAAACTATAATAACTAGATGGCGACTCCCAAACTCATAAAAGCGAATCTGCAACCTACGGATGGAAGGCGCTTTTAGTGGCAATTCCATTGGGGATTTTGATGATCAAACTTGAAAAAAGTCCCAAATATTGATGCATTGCCAAATAGACCTACTTTTTGTATTATTTTATTTTATTTTGTTTATGTGTTTATTTATTTATTTATTTTCTTTAGATTTTATTATTTTTGTTCTTGTAGTATCATTTGATTGGATTTTGAGTATGATATTTTGGAATATTATGGTTCAATCGAGGATCACTTGGGATGACCCTAAATAATTCAAGAGATGACCCTAAATAATTCAAGAGGTTAGTTTCATTGAAGATGGAATGATGGTTGTTGAACCATGAAGATCTTAAAAGAAAAATAAATAAATAAAATTTTATTTATTATTTCTTTAACAATTTTTTGAGGTACATGCGTCTGATTTTTGGCTATTTTTTTTAAAAAAAATTAGCTAACTGTTTGCAACAAATAAGTATTTCTTATACGACAGTGTGTTATTAGAAGAAAATGATTTTTTTTATTTCTATCTCCTTCTCCATATGCACGAAGAAGAGTGCAGCAAGAAAAAATGCCTCACTCATCTCTCATTCATCTCTCTTTCCTCTCCTGTTGTCTCTCTTCTTCCCCACACCTCAATTCGTATCTCAATTTCAGAATCTGTGCTCATAATCCTAACATAAAGCTCGATCTGATCTCTGTTTCTGTAAAATCCAATGGAGTCGATGTAGGTAATGGATCGGTTCCATCTTTCGTTCATGGAACCAGAATACGACAATTTTAAAGGCTTCAGTTATTAGCAAGGATCGAGATCTGGATGATTCGTCTGTAACAAGGTTAAGTTCAGATATGAAAAAGAAATCTGGATTGGCTTTGGAGATTCAATTGGAAATTAATGTGAAGGTAAAGATGATGATGATGTTCGTCTATCAAGGCCCTAATGAAATAATTTTTTTTTTATTTCTCAAAATTTATTTGACTGATTGAACCCTCAAAGGAATTGTTTCATGGTCTGAATTGTAACGCAACAAGTGTTAACTCAATTTGGGGTTATTTTTTCATTGTGGTTGTGAGATGAAAGAAGGTTGAGATCTACTAGTAAACAATCAAGGACGTTGGAGAAGGATAAGGTCGTTCCTTCGAAAAAGAATTCTTCCTGATTTGTCTTCTCCATTCGTTGATCACTTTTACATACGGGACTCTCATAATGTTTTACTTCAAAGAGATCTCTATGTTCAGACATGGCATCGAAACAGCGAATAAACTATTGAGATCAACACTACACGATCAACTCTTGATTTGAATTTTTATTTCCTAGCTAGATTGCTTCTTTGTTTGATTAAATTTCTGTTATTCATGGTGCCGTTCAAAAGACAATAATCTTTAGAGATTTTTTTGCTAACAGCTGGGCTCTAATTCATGTCTCGATGTTTTTTTCGAGGTTTTACTTTGAGAGGAGAATCGAAGATCTTGCTCACAACTGGCCGAGACAGATCATTGGAAATATCTTGTGGCTCTCTCGTGGATATTCTTTCTCTTGTGTTCTTGGGGAGAAAAATACGATTAATTTGATCGATGAATCATGTTTGCCGATCCAAAATTTTGAGTTTCTATTTCTAAGAGGTGGTTCTAAAAAAAAATCAAATAAAAAAATGGGCTTGCTGGCAACCCCCTCTTTGTTACGTGTTATCAAGGAGAAAATGCTTTTTTGGCACACCAATTTTTTACATATAACACATCATTGAAATGTTTGTTAATTTTTTTTCAAACGTGTAAGTTGGTGTGGCAATAGAATTTGTTGAGGCTATATTCTTAGTTTTTTTTTATAATAAGTAATAGTTTTTGTTTTTTGTTTTTTGTTTTTTTTTTTATAAAAATCCTTGTGTTTTTTAAAATCAATTTCTTTAAAATAAAATAGAGGTATTTTGTTGATGCTTGAAAAAAATCAAGTTGTTTTTTTTTTTTTTTTTTTGAAAAGAAAAAAAAAAAGAATCCCATTCTTTCAAATAAAAATAAAAAAATCATCACTTCCTATCTCTACAATTATCATTCTATCCTCAATTCAATTTTCATTGAAATCTTAATTTGTTTAGGGTCGCCCAAAGTGATTCTGGATTGGACCATAAAAAGAGAAAGTATTTTTGTTTTTTATTTCATTTAAATAAATAAAAAAAGATTTTTCTCGTGCTTATCTCAATGATTGGTTATTTGTGTACTATCTTGGTTGATCACTTTCATTCTACACTGATTGATTGTCAACCTAATATGCCATAATCTAATTGATATATTTCTTTGATGTGCATACTTTGATCTCGAACTGGATGTTATTGTATTTATTGATCAATATTTATATGATCTCCATATGTTAATGTTTGATCTGGCCCATGGGCTCTTTTACTTAACAACAAATGCCTCAAGCACACCCCATCATATTTGCACACACTACTAGCACGTTTACTTTATTGTATTGCACACTTGCATGTCCCTTATAGCCAACGTGGCACTAGTACGTGGTCCGGTCTCCTCGTGAGATGCGACGTCATTCATGAAAATCACCACTCCAGTCACATACCTTTATGTTATATAAAACTAGGGTATCATTACCGTTTGATCAGGTGACTCTGAAAGGTATATCGATGCAACCATGCTGGAGCGACCTGAGTGTTTTGTCCTACTATAAGCCGCAAAGTCACATGTCCCGATTGCCAGCATAATACTAGTACGTGGTCGGTCCTCTCGCGGGATGCTAAACCATTTATGAAATGTACAACCCTAGACTCGTACCTATACGGTATATCAAAGATAATCTAAGTACACCAATTGCACTTCTTGATCAAAACTAATTACACTAGGGGCATTTATTTTTTATTATAAATTGTGTCCAATTATCTCCATTGCAGTGTTTCCTATAAAACTAGAGGCATTTTGTTCTCAAGCTTGACCAATGTTAATCCTAAAGGATAATGGGAACCCTGAATTTAAGGTTACCCTCTTAATAGCAATTTTTTTAAAACCCCTAAGTTACAAAAAAGTTAAAAAATTCATAAAATATTTGAAAAAACCTTGAGGTTCAAACAAAAGCGTTTTTTATCTCATATTGATTTTGCCCAGAGATTAACTCATTACCCTAGAACAGTAAATAGGGCATTCTTTTTTTTCCAATTTCATTCATTCTTTCTCAGATTCTCATTCATTCTTCCCCAAATTCATTCTTTCCCAGACTCAGTCATTTTTTTTCAGATTTATTCATTATTTCCCAGATCCATTCATTTTTCCCCAGATTCATTCATTATTTCCCAGATCCATTCATTATTCCCCGATTTATTCATTATCTCCCAGACTCATTCATTCTCTCCGAAATTCATTCATTCTCTCCGAAATTCATTCATTCTTCCCCAGATCCATTCATTCTTTCTTAGATTCATTCATTTTTTCCCAGATTCATTTATTCTTTCCCTTATTTATCCATTCTTTCTTAGATACCACCGATGGTTTTCTCGAATTATGCACAAATACCACCGAGGGTTTTCTCAGAATTATGATCAAATACCGCCGAGGGTTTTCTTGGATTATGCTCATATACCACCAAAGGTTTTCTCGAATTATGCTCAAATTTTGCTCATATTTTATTCAACTTTTACTTAGATTTTTCTCAAACCTTATTCAAATATTTCTCGAGTTTTTCTTTGTTTAAACTCAAATTTGTTCTCAGGTTTTGCCTAGAGTTCATGTTTTATTCAATCATCTTACTCAATTTTTTCCGTGAATGTGCAAAATAGAGGCACACTTTAATCATCATCACATTAGTGCACACACTTCCACATTTGTTCCATTAGTCAGGGAAAATTTTCTAAAATTCAACGATCTGACATCGTCAGTGAGAGCTCACGCTCAAGGACCTGACACATTTTAATTCGGGGAGAATTTTACCTCAAAGATCCGAACGCCCCGACGAATTGCTAAATCAGGCTGAAAAATGAACTATTACTAGCTTTGGCATTCGGATGTTGCACTATCTACCGAAATAGATTTTTCATCTAGTTTACTTCAACCCTCTGCCAAAGAGGGGCATCTGTAGACACCTCATTTTCACACTTGCCTAATTAATCAACTTGTCAACCCGATTGCGACGGTTCCCAATGATGAATGAATATTCCAATGTTTTTGTTAATAGATATGTTTCAGAAATTCAGATAAGGTATCTCAAGCAAACAAAAATTTAGAAATCCCGTTACGCTATGAAAATATAACCCAAAAACAAAGAAACCATCATTTTGAGACTAAAAGAAGCTTTACATGAAAAATCACTAAAAAATGATCAAATTACCAAAATACCTCTAACGCCAAAACATTCTTAGAGCCTCTATTACGTTTAAGAAAATCTTTTCTAATATATAAAATAATAAATCAAAACCAAATAAATTGTTTCACCAATTTTCACAAAATTTAACAAAATTACGAAAACGCCCTCATAGGGTCCATGACTACTTCATGCCAAAAGCCCATAAATGACCTAAACTGATACTCTTATTGAATTCCTTACAAAAAAATGATTTTAAAACATCTCAAAACATTAAAAAATGACTTCGAAACGTAAAAGCCCTCTTTGATGGAAAAAATGATAATTTTCCAACCTTAAAAATTCAAAATTTCAAAATTAATAATTAAAATATTAATGAACATAAAGTGAAACCTTAATAAATTAAATTTAAAGTTTTAAACAAATAAAATCAATTAATTAAGCCTTGAAAGTGTCCTCGATCTATGAGGTGCGCGGATCCGCTTTTGACCTTGAGGTTTGGGAGTCGCCACCCAGTTATTACGGTCTAAGAACCGAATATAGACTCAAAACGGATAAAAATAACTAATCTACTAAAAAAACTGAGTCCGGGGATCACATTACAGGGTTGGAAGGTGTTAGGCACCAACCCCACCCGGCCAATGTCGGTCTCTAATTATTCCCAAATAGAACTACATTGCTAAAAAGACCTAATCAATAAAAAAAAATTTAAATATTTACCTTTACGAAGACAACGGTCTTGTTCCCTCAAATCTGATAGAATAGTTCTTCGTACAGCACTCCTCGCTTCATTCTATCACCGGATTCGTTTCGAATCTTCAAAATAAAGTATCTCCTTTTGAATTTTTCTAATTTTTTTATGGATTTCTAAGGTGTTTTGGAAGGGTTTCTAGGTGTTTTTTGAGCTAAAGTTGGGGTATGGATGTTAGGTAAGGAGTTGGGACTTCAAAATTAGGGTTTATGGGAGGCTAGGGAAGTTTTTTGACCTATTTTTCTTATGGTTTATTTTTTCATACGAAAATAGGTTGTAAGGACCCCTATTTATAGATTTTTTTAAGTGCTTGTTTAGATAAAGTTAGTATTTAATTATAATTCTTTTAGAAAAATTTATTATTTAATTATAATTATTTTAGGTAGAGTTATATTTTAATTAGAATTATTTTAAATAGAGTTATTATTTAATCAGGATTGTTTTAAATAAAGTTATTATTTAATTAGAATTCTATAAAGGTTTTGACTTTTAGTCTCACTTGATTGACTTTAATTTCTAGACTTTATTCTTACTTGATTGACTTTAATTTCTTGACTTTAGTCTTACTTGATTGACTTTAATTTCTTGACTTTAGTCTTACTTTTAAGATTGACTTTAGTCTTACTTTTAAGATTGACTTTAGTCTTACTTGATTGACTTTAAGATTTTGAATTTAGTCTTACTTAATTGACTTTAATTTTAATTAGAATTTCACTTTACATTAATTAATATTTTAATTATTAATTTTAGAATTTTTAATTATTAAAATTATAAAATTATCGTTTTGTCCTCAGAGATGACTTTTTGCGTTTTAAGTCGATTTTTGATGTTCTAGGATGTCTTGAAATCGATTTTTCGTAAGGATTTTGATGGGATTATTGATTTGTGTCATTTATGAAATTTATTGTGCGAAATGGTGGTGAACTTTATGAGGGGCATTTTCGTAATTTTGTCAAATTTTGTGAAAATTGGTGAAATGATTTATTTGATTTCGATTTGTTGTTTTATGTATTTGAAAGAATTTTCCTAAGCGTAATGTAGGCTCTAGGGATGTTAGGGGTATTTTGATAATTTGATCATTTTTAGTGATTTTTACCGTGAAGCTTCTTTTTGTCTGTAAGATAATAATTTTTATATTTTTGAAGTTATATTTTCCTAGTGTAGCATGGTTTCTACAGTTTTGTTAGTTCGAGATACCTCATTCAAATTTCTAAAACACATCTAGTAACCAAATAGAGCATTGGAATAAACATCCATCATTGGGAACCGTTGCAATCGGGTTGATGAGTTGATTAATCAAGCGAGTGCAAAAATGAGATGTCTATAAGCCTATAGGCCAAATTTTAAGTGGTAGCCCACTTGTTCAAATGAAGCCCACCTGACATTTATTAAAAGATCCCTCCACCTGGGGGCCCAAAGAATTAAAGATATAATTAGGGGGGTTCTCCAAAAAATTAAAAAAAATATTCTTTCATTATACGCAAGAATTAAAACCCTAATTCCAAATCCTAATTCAAAACCCTAATTCACATTATCTAAATGAAACCTAGTCAAACTAAAAAGTTCCCAAAAAAACTCTATAAATATGAGCCTCCACAACCCAATCTCGCAAGTCAAGAGAAACCCTAGGAAAGAGAAGTCAGAAGCACCCCCCCAACCTTCCCAAAATCCTAAATCTGAAGCCTTAACAACCAAACCTTAGTTTTTACTCAAAAAACACCTAGAAACCCTCTAAAAACACCTAGAAACCCTCCTAAAGATATCCAAAAAACTGGAAAATATTCTGATCTAGGAGGAGGATACCTCATCTTGGAAATTCAAAGCAGATTCAGTGATGAATAAAAATCAAGAAAACTCACACAAGAACGCTCTTCGCCAGCTCTAAGGGAACTAATTGTCATAATCAACTAGGTAATTTTTTTATTTTTTTATTTTTAGGTCTATTTAGCAATGTAATTTTTTTGGGAAAAAGTAGAAATTAGTGTTTGCTGAGCGGGGTTAGTACCTAACACCTTCCTACCTCGTAACATGATCCTCGGACCCGTTCTTTTTGTGGATCAATGTTTTTATCTATTTATAGTCAATATTCGATTCTTAGACCATAATAACTAGGTGGCGACTCCCAAACCCAAAAAAACGGATCTGCAACCTACGGATTAAGGGCATTTTCACTACCTACTTCAAAAAAAATAGGTAAAGAAAAAAAAATTGAAGTAAGGAATGCAGAATGTTATGAAAAGATCAAAAAAAAAGTCAAAATAATGAAAAATCAAAAATATCCCAATGTGGCCAAATTATTTATATTTCAATAGAATGAAAGCCATCAATAGTGAAAATGTAAGTAAACTGGAATATCACAAATAAAGCCCCTTAGAGGTATTAAAGTGAACATCCACACCATTCACTACCCTAGACAAGATACTAAGTTTGGAGTTAGATTTTAGGTTAATTCAACCATTTTAGGAAAATTGAATCTAGCTCTAATTTATGAAGTTGAACTTCAAAGTCTTAGTCAGATTTTCACTATGCACTCAAGGTCATAGTATTTCTAGAATTCTCTTAATGGATTTGATAAAAGCTTGAACTCTGTTAAAAGTAAATTACTAATTTTCTGATAAATCTAAGTTTAGTTTAATGCCTTTACATGTTAACTTAGTTAAATTTTGATACAAAATATCATGTGTTGAATTTTGTGGGTATATTCACTACAAACCCTCAAACCCTCACGAGTCAAACGCATCTACTAAGGTTAACCTAGGGTTTAAAAGCTTGTTACATTCGTTAAATACAATCGAAAAACTTACAAAAGTAGTATTTTTTCTATTTTACTTGAGATTAGCAAAGTCTAGGTTTGGGGGTGTGCTAAGTGCCTAGAAGTGTGTATTTTCCCATTATTTTATAGAGAACTTAACCATATTTTCTAATCTAGAACAATGATTTCATCATAAAATTATGCACAATAGTTATTTCATCATATAGTTACATTTTACTAACTAAATTGAATGTATTTTCATGGATCTCAAGAGGAATTATATGTTCATTTCTTGCATGTAAAATAGTGAGAATTGAATAATCAAATAGTGAAAAAATACCAAGGTCATAGTCAGTCAAAGTACAATATAAAAGGTTTGATGGTTCTGGATTAATAGAATCAAATTCTAAATTTGCCACGTCAAATTGTTTTGCCCATAAATTTGACTCACTTATCGAAATAAAGCAAAATTTTAGAATTATCAAATTGATTCAAAGTAGAAATTTTTTTATTTCACATAGAAAAAGTCATTCAGATTTCAAATTGCTCAACTCGTGTAAAAAGTTAGAGACTCCAAGTTTATCACATTTCACAATTTTGAAAATAACTTTTGACTCAATTATAAAAAAAACAGTGCAAAGTCAAGGGAGTTAGAACTCTAATTGAGAGGGGAACATATTTTTATTTGTCATGAAAAATCAAACTTAGACAAAAAAAAGGGAAAAAAATATGTTGCCAAAGCTACCCTATTTTTTATCTATAAAAAGACCTTATTTCTTTAGTTTTTGGATCTCTTTTTTATCCCTCTCTCTCCTCTCCTAATCGCTTTTTATATTGTTAGGTTTTAATTTAGTTTTCTGCAATTGAAAGACACATTGTTCAAGTTAATTCAAGAGATCAATCAAAGTTAAGTATGATTTTGATTTTATATTATTTGTTGATTTTTAGATTGATAAAGTCAAGGTTATTATTTATTTTTAATTTATTCTTCTAGTTCTTGATGTTTTAATTGTTAAAATAAATTTATCTTCCAAATCATGTGTCTTCAGTATTCTCGATTTATTTGTTCATATCTCCATCTCGGTGTGATTCTTTACTATTGAGTACAACCCATTATATCGGATGCTCGCTGTGATATTGAATTATTGGGTGACAAAACTATTAAAGAGAATGAAATCTTAGGTAATTTCATATTTTTAATTGGTTCATTATAGTTAAATCCTCCAAATCAAGAATCTTTGCGGGTTTCTTGATTTGAGTTATCTAAAAAGAAGTTGAAATAAATTGATTTAATTTAATTATCTTGAGTGGATTCATTCTTCTTAGATTTTTCTAATTCATACTTTTTTTAGTTAATTTAATTAATTTTTAGTTTAGTCTCCAAAAATCACATCCTATTTCCTTTGGTTTCTGAAATCTTGAATATTAGTCTCTAATTCTCAATGGAACAACCCTACTTACCAATCTAAAGTAGGTTTTTAATTTTATAGTTTGTTCTTATCATTTTCAAAGACTTCTTTATACAACGAACATATAACACTCACCTTGATGAGGAGTTACATGCTTTTCGGAATACGACGACAAAACAAAGAGGCAAAATATTCAATGTCACTACATTGACCCTCCTTATCGTGAAAATAACAAGTGAAAAAATACTTTCAAACTTGAGGTTCTTACCTTCCATTGGACTATGGAACTCGAATTATATCTTGATTGGATGACCACGACAGATGAGTTTTTTGAATTGAAAGGAGTACTAGAGGATAAGCGTGTTGATTATGTAGTGACTCACTTCCATGATAATGCTACCGCCTAGTTCAAGCAACTAAAAAACTCTATAAAATACAGAAACAAAACTCCTGAGAGAAATTGAAGAAATTGATGATGAAAACTAATGTGCCTTTTAATTACTCAAGGTAGATCTACAACAAACTTGAAGCTTTAAAACAAGGGTCTTTGTCAGTGACTATTTATTATTCAGAGTTCATTAAATTGCTTGTTCGGAATACTCTTATGGAAACTAAGGAACAACAAACATCTCACTTCATTGGTGATTTAAGACAATATTCAAATCTCATTATTACAATACATGCCAGCAAACGTTACAAAAACCTTCCAAAGGGCACAATTGATTGACTTGCAACTTTCCAAGAGTGACACTCCTTGGACCTCCTTTTATTCCAAACCCCATGGTTACAACACTTTAGCCCCTACACCAAAATTGCTACTTTAGAGACAAACAACAAGGAGAAGAATACTCTTTTTAGTGGAAAGTGTAACATATGTCAAAAGTTTGGACACAAGGCTGTAAATTGTCCAAACAAAAAGAAAATTATTGCTGCCCTAATGAATTATAATGATGATATTGATGATCTTCCAGTTGAAGACCATGTGGAAGTACATGAAATTGATGCGAAAGATCAAGGTCATTATGGCGAAGATGGACAACCACTTTTAGTTGGTAAAAGAACTTGTTTCACACCCTTGAGGGCCTAATGACGGGAAGTGGTTAAGACACAAAATCTTTCAAACTATCGCTAGCCTTAGAGGAAAAGTATGTTATGTCTCTATTGACTCTGGAAGTTACAAGAATGTCTCAAATCAACTAGTAGTTGATAAGTTGTGAGAATGTGTATCATGATGGAAGAAAAACACTTATTCCTTCATGTGGAATGACAAGAAAATTGTCATCTACCCAAAGAAAGATGTTACACCCATCCCTCCTCTTGATAACATGAACTTTCTTGCAAAATGGAGTTTTATACAGATGGGAAATACATCATAAAAAATTCTTTCTCGCACTTGGGAAACACTTTTGGAGAGTAATCAGAAATATAAATTTGATGCAGATACTTCAAGGCATTTAGTTGACTTTGATGTTGGTGATCTTGTTTGGACTGTCTTAACTAAAAACAAGATGCCTTTGGGAAGAAAGCTTACTTTCAGGAAGATTTGACCTTTAAAAGTGTTAAAGAAGATTAATTTTAATGCTTACCAGCTCAAACTACCCACCACTCTATACATTTCTGATATTTTTAATGTCAAGCACCTATCTACATACTTTGGTGATAATCTATCCAATGATGTTGTTGTGAATTCGATAAAGAATTCTCTCCAACCTGGGGAAGATGACGTAGATAGACTTATCGACACTTATCTCAATACCTATGATTGAGTTAAGATGCGTCGAAGAAAGAAATCAACAACATTGACTGAGTAAAATCAGTCAACCCAACTCAACTCGATCTAATCTTTAACTGGTCCTCAAGACCTAGTCTAATTTCTCTTAGGACTCTTTTTTTTCTTGAGTTTCTATTTCTTAAGTTACTTAAGTAATCCTAGTTAGTTTCAATTTCAATTTTAGAAAGTTATATTCCTAGTTAATTTCTAATTTGTTTTATATTTCTATTCTTTTTTAAAATTCATTTTTATTCTTTAGGTTATAATTAGAAGTCCTTTTAGGTGTAGAAATTGAGTTCTAATAGGATTAGAAGGTTATTACTATGCTATAGATAGATTAGGAAGTTACTTTTTCAAATTTAAGAAGATTTCTAAGTTGTTATGAAAGAATTATCTATATAAGGTGTTCCAATAAACAAATTCAGCAATTAATTTTTTTTTAAGATTGATTAACAAAAGAAAACAAATAAGAGATTTTTTTTCCTTTTCTTTATTTTTTTAGCATAAGTGCCCACTATTGGTTCTTAATTTTAAGTGTTTGCGATTGATTTATATCAATCTCAAACCTATATTGAACTTTCTAGTCTGTTTTCCTCAACATAGAGATTCTCCATTACTCCTAGTACTTAGACATTCACCTTAAAACCAGATTTTTAATATAAACTCTAGGTTTATGTGTTCTACCCTACATTAGTTACAAAAAGCAGAGTTAATTGTCGAAGAGGAGATTCCTCAAACTTGTTTGAAGATCAAGGTTCAAACAAAAATGGAAATTATCTTGAACGTGGCTAGAGCATATCGTCCAAAGTCGTTGGAGGTTGAGACCTTTATTCTTTCTTCTTCTTTTTTTTCAAGATTTATAATCGTGTTAAGATCAATGAGTACAAGAACCTATGACTATTTTCATTGAGTTAATTTCAATTTACTATTTTTTTTTTAAATAAGGTATTCCCACATTTTTTCTAAAATTTTCCCATCAAACCTTGATCTTATCTTATAGATCAATGAAAAATGATGTAAAACATTTGATTTTTCTTCCCAAAATCAATCATTTTCAACATCTTGAATGAGATAGTAATGACATAATGACAACAATGATAAATATTTTAGATACCCATAAGTTTTCAAATTTATGACATGACGATGATGATGGTAATTGTAGTGGTCTTTTATCGGTTAAGCGCCTTCACCTTGAATTTATTGGTGTATATGTCCTCTAAGCGTGTTCGATTTGAAGCACTAGTGTTATACCTACCAAAGAACCTCCGTCGCACAAGTTAGTCTTTTATTTATTAGGATTTCTCAGATCAATGAAAAGTTCGAAATCCTCCCTCATAAGAATCACCCCCTCCAAAATATTTAGACATCCTCATTCCATAACTTTCATCCTCCATGATCTCTCATTTGTGATTTGAGGGATATGGAAAATTCTTGATCTTCGAATAAGACCATTGAGGCGTACTAACCCAAAGAAATATTACAAATCTCAAGGAATCAAATATATGAAGTGTGAATCACATGCAACTTTTGGTTAGAATAATAGATGGGCCAAGTTGTGAATGGGAGAATTTTTAAGTCCACAAAACCTCGTCGTCAGATTTGGATCATGTTAGAAACTTACTTTTCTCAAATCTCAGTTTGATCAGAAAAGTTAGAAAACCTCGAAATATACATTAGATAGGTGATCTGAGAAGGTATTCTTTTGAAATTTTGAATAAACCGATCACACTATTAGAACCACTGAAAAATACTTTAAAATGTACGATTTAGACGTGTGATTCAGAGTCCCAATGAATCAGTTTTGGGAGTTTAAGTAGTGGACACAAATATATGTATGCCCCCATTGATCTCGATTTTCATTAATAAATAATGAAAAATGACCTAGGTTAGGTTACCTACTTCAACTATAAAAAATGAATTTACCATCCTCTTCAACCTTAAAGAGTCTACACAGTTCAACCTTGCAACCTCAAGAACAAGATTTTTAAAAATAAAAAAAATTAGTCAACAATGATAGAGAAATCAATAAATTGAAGATGGGGTTCAATAAATTAAAAATAATTTACCATAGAGGTTAAAGATTACAAATTTTGTGAAGATGAGTTTCTAATTACGAACTGAGATTAGGGCATTGAGGTCATTTTTTATTAGTCTACAAGAGTTATCAGGGGAAAAGGAAAAAAAATTAGTTTGTTGGACATACTCCTTTGTGTGGTGGAAGTTGGAAGTCCAAACTTTCTGACCATCATCAATGCATCAATAATTAGCTGAACAAATCAAGCAACTAGCTGTGTAGACACCACCATTATACAAGACAAAATGGAACAACGGGGGAATGCAGGTAATTTTCTAACTTAGAACTTGTCACATACAATTTCAGGATTAAGAAAAGAAGAAAGATTCAAAGAACAATGATCTTCCTATGCAAATGATCACCACCATTACTATGATCATGATCATGATCATGAAACATGAGCGTCAACACTCCAACAAGACACAGCACTGAGCCCACTAGAAGCTTGTCGTAGCGCTCCACCCAATGGAACTTGAGCTGCCCCGCACCATAGAATGAAAGAGCTACTAGCGAGGTCATCACAGTTATAGTGCTACAAATAGAACAAGAAATCAGTCAAGTAATACAGTATCTAGAGTTCATTTCAATTAGAAACTTGGTAGAGAGTAACAAACCGAGTAGTTTAGTGTTAGGAAAAAATTTAACTTGCTCATCAAGGCCTTTGAGGATTCCTAAGCATTTTTTTAGGTAGACCAATTACTCTATTTTGAGATTTTGGCTTAAATTTTCTCGCAGGCTTTGATAACATGGACTAACCTCCCTAAGCTCTTCAATTTCCCTGAACAAGTTCTCACTAATAGTGAAATGGATAATTAAATATTCTTAATATTTAACCGTTAACAACTTATATTACTTGAAAATCCAAATTTTACACCCATTTATTTTGACCTGTGAATCATAGTCTTATTATGCTTGAAAGATCACCACAACTTCGAGAGATGAATGAAAATATTATCAGGGTAAATGAATCTATAATTCAATCAAGAAATGATAGTGGGCACAATTATTCCAGAGTGTGGCTGGTGTGGATAAGGGGAAATCCAACTCCCACCTAAACCCTCTAACTTGGCCATTTGGTCGCAAATCGCAATGGCATCAAAGGTAGATGAGGAGCTGACTGACTAAGGACCGTGAAATGAGTGTAGAGAGAACGAGTGCGACAAATGTTCTAGATAGAGAGGCACCGAGGAAAAATGTAATATTTTTCTGTTGGTTCTTTTGTTGGCCAGGTGTCACGGCCGTGTTCTTTCAAAGCGAGGTCGTGCGGTGCAAGGGGGTGTTAATCCACAAGTAAGCCTATAAAAATGATCGTACACCACAAACATAGCAAGCAAAAAAAAAAAGGGGCAACACGAGGCAAAGCCTGGAGGCAACTTTGTTGATATAATATTGATTGCACAGAGTAACACATTACAAAAGTAAATAGGTATGTTACAATACAATTGATGATCTATGACACGCGGGACTTTCACGTTATTTGACACGAGGGCAAAAGTCAACGTGGGTGTAGGCCGGGGATTGGGAAGCACTAACACCCTTCTTACAAAGAGTACGCTAAGTCTTTCTTAGGTTTCCAGAAGGAAACATCAAAAGTGGAGGCCGGTCATACTCCCTTATTATTAAAATGCCACTAAACTAACAGATATGCCCTGGCACAAGACTGATATGGCTTCATATGTCAGCCTTACATATATAACATGGGTGCTCCAGGGTGACTCCGGGGCGAGCTACACCTAAATTCTAGGTGTCAAAGTATATAGCCATTACACTAGGGCATGCATTTATATAAGGGGGGGAAACCATCCACTAACCTAGGTTGCGAGAAGCCGTATCACCATCAAGGGTAGGTGGGTGAGATCACTTACCTAACATGTCGGTAAGGCCCCAAGTTGCTGCATCACTGTGCCGCCCGATGAGCTACATGATGTCAGTGATCTATTTTGGAAGAGATCAAACCTTGCAGGTCAACCAATGACATGGTGTCCTAACTCCCCCTACCATAATGACATGCCTGGCCTGAGATTTCTCTATTTCCTGTGTCGTTTTGCCACTGTGGCAGGTCATTTATACGGGACATTAAAGCCTAATGACTGTCAGTCATATAGAATCAAAGCCAAGCAACCATAGGCATGACGTCGGAGCCTAGAGACTACTAGTCATGCATTGGAGCCTAATGATTGCTAGTCATGGCCTTAAAGCTAAGGGACTGTTAGACATGGCATCAGGGCCATTGGAGCATGGCAACCGTTAGTCATGGCATATAACCAAGCAACTGTTAGTCATGG
The DNA here is from genome assembly GCF_017979445.1 of Akebia trifoliata. Lineage (NCBI taxonomy): Eukaryota > Viridiplantae > Streptophyta > Magnoliopsida > Ranunculales > Lardizabalaceae > Akebia > Akebia trifoliata. The sequence continues at coordinate 20,616,483 of NC_141382.1, forward strand.
AGTTGAAGCCATGTGTCATAGCATTGACGCCTGACGACAATTAGTTATGACATTAGGGCCAACCTACCGTTGGTCATGGCACTAGTGCCTAGAGACTAAGTCATGTCTTTGTAATCATGTGATTCACCGTCTGTTGGTGACTCAAATTGACCATATGTGGAGATGGGTCTTCAGCATTCCATTTTTTAAGTCTACACCAAACGTGAGGGGAGGCACATTGCCTCTACTGTCAATTTGATCAATGGCATGTTAAAGAGGGTTGAATTAATAGAGTTGATGCCCCATCTTTATTGCATACAGAGCTAAATGATTCTACTGATAAGGTGACAACCATGAAATGATGCACTGTCCTTTCTCTGGCTGAATTTTGGGGTACTATTGAAGACATAATGGTTGCAAATTATCATGTCAACCTTTCACAAAAATCTTAATAGCATCATAAATGACATGACGACCATAGTTTGACGTGATGCCTATTTTCATACAAGCCTCGATGATCACAACGGGAAGTTGAAACATGCGTATGGGGAGGGAGGGATTTTATAAATAGTGCTCCTCCTTTTAATCTTTACTCTTTCATTTTTTATTTATTGTTTTACTTCAACACCTCCTCGTCCTACTCTCATTCTGTGACTCTGAGTCTCTCCCTTAAACTTCATACTATTTCTCAACTTACTAATGCAACACCTAGAGGTGATAATGGCACAAAGCAGGGAGTAATCTGCACTTGCAGAGAAAACTAGTGGATGTCAGCCATGTGATGGGGACAGAGAAATCAAGTGTTTATCCTATTCTGGCCATAGTTTAGTTTTAGAATTTTATTTTAGTTATTAGACTTTAGCCATGTGGGCCTAATTTGTGATTTTGTACCTGTTTTAGAATTTTATAATTAGTTATTTTAAATCAGGAGTGTATTGTCGAGTTAGGAATTTTACTATCCCAGGAAAAGTTTATATACCAGGAAAGTTTCTACGTTAAGAAAGTTACTGGAAGTACAAGGTAGAGTTAAATTAAAAGTCTTTTTTAGTTTTAGCAATTGGTCTTTTCTATTTAAACAATGTAATGGATTGTCTTAGAGAGATTTCATGAATAAAATTAAAGTCAATAATGTGCTCATCCTTACCACAATGAGTACACTTTCGGGTTCCACAACCTCCACAGCCTCCCCCTGAATCTCTACTACCACCTCTACCTCCACGACATCCCCCATGACTACCTTTGTGACTATGACCCCCACGATCTCCAAGAGTAGCTAAAGTAGAAAGATCACTCATAGGTTGACTCTATTAAGCCTGGAGAAAACATATGTCAACAAAAGAAGATTAGGACTACCTAAAATTTGAGACTTAGACTGCATCATACTCTGATCAAATAAATGAAAGAAGACAAATAACATTCAAACCCTCTCTTTACTTCTGCATTTGAAGGATATCATTGGACATAAGATGATATTGATTCAGTTCTTCACGCATACACATCAATGAAACGAAGGTATGATCCAAAGTTTTATCATCCTACTGTAAGGAAAATACTACTGAGTGATCTCATAAATTCGGGTTATATTGTTGCATCCCGAATACATGTGCCTCACTCGTTCCCAAATCTCCTTCGCAATATCCAAAAACATAAAGTTAACATGGATTTACGGCTCCATGCTATTCCACAACCAAGTAACAATCTGAGCATCTTTTTGTTCTCATACCTCAATGGCCTTTTCATCAAGAGAATCGAATTTCGCTTTCGTTAGATGAGATTTCTTACCTTTGGCCTTCAAAAATATCACTACGGCCTTTGACCACTATATGTAATTACTTCCATTTGAGCGTGTAGAAATCATTTCATTTCCAACCAAATCAATAAATATACCCAAGATAGTTTTATATTCGATGATGAAATAACCGATTGCCCAAGAATCAATAAGATTGCTCTACAATTTTCGGCACTTCCCCTACAAAAAATCTCCTCAGCATGATTCCTTATAACCAAGATTTGCGAAAAGCCTCCAAAACATAGAGAGAAATCTATTCAGTAAAGTCACAGATTATAAAACCCCTCTAGATAAAACCGTAGGGCTCCAAAACCCTTTCTAGATAAAATCGTAGATCTCCAAAACCACTCAAGATGAAATCACAAGGTACCTTGAAAGTCAGAAACATATTAAAAAAAAAACCACCACACTGCACCACAACCAACCACTAATAAATGAAAAAACCCCTTCTTCTATGATTATATTAGGGATATTTTCCAACCACAAAGACAAAATCCTCCAACTAGAGGATTTTAACCACTATGAGGATAATAGGTACAAATCAGATCAGAAAAATCTAGTTTATACAAAAAGAGAAAAGAATAAAAAATGCAAAAGAATAGGAGAGAACCAAAATCTGATTACTAGAGAAGCTCTGATACCATGTAGAGGATCAGATTAAGATTTAGAAAAAAAAAATAATGGAGAAAGTAGGAGAGTTGACTCTCTCACTATGAACCATGGTATATTTAAAACTAGAAAACAAATGAAATTACACATATGCCCTTATGGTACATATAAAAATATTGATATATCTAACAACATGCAAAGGAAGTTCTCCTAATGGTTGCCAAGAACATTCCTCATTTAGATGACTATTTCTTGGAAGAGATGCCATTTTTAACTTTCCTTTCTCCTTGAAGGTGTCTATATTATGTTAGGGATTCCAATGCTTGCAAATAATTAGAATTGGTAGAGTGATGCAGGCGACGATGGGAGATAAGAAAATTTAGGGAATTAGGGAATTTGGTTTGGGATTGGGTTAATGATTTGAGTAGGATAAGGTAATTTAATTATGATCTTGTGCAAGTATGATCACAATCCCAATGAAAATGGTTAAAGGTTTGTAAGGTAAGGTAACATGATTAAAAGTTTGTCGGGAAAGGAAATTTCATACAAGACGGTGAGGGAAGAACAAAAAAATAAGGGGGTTTAAGGAAATCTGGTTAAGGATTGGGTTAAGGATTTGAGCTAGGATAGGGCAAACTCAAAAGTAAAATATATTTTTTTTCTCGCAATTACAACGGAATAGATGAAAATGGTTAAAGGTTAAGGCTTATAGGGTAATGATTAAAGGTTAAGAGAATAGAGAAAGGATTAAGGGTTGAGGTTTGTAGGTTTCAAAAATCAAGAAAGGGGTTCCAAGATTAAAGAATCCAAGACTTCAAGAAATCAAGAATCAAGAATTCAAGATTTGAAGATTTCTTGAAAAATCAAGAAAACCAAGTTTATGGGTTGGATTCTTGAAAGGATTAAAGGCTCTTGATTGTTTCTTGATCTCTCATAAATAAACAAAAGAAGACAAAGGATAAGAAAAAAATTAAAGAAAAACTGATATTTACCTTGGAATCACCCAATGATTTTCATGGCATCAACCATGTTGAATGCACCAACATTCAAAAGAAAACAGAAACTTCTGTAATTTGTTTATTTTATTTATTCTACGTAAATAAACCCTAATACAATCTACAAATAAAGAAAATCCACCAAGAATCCTAATAAAATTAAAATACCTAATTTTCATAACTTTTTCTCTCCTAAATTTTCTACCCTAATAACCTTAAATAAAACACATCCTAAAGTTACCAAACTACCCCTAAATATTATACTAAGACCATGGACCAATAAAACATGAAAATAAGCTCAAAAAATTTATTAAAAAAAAAATTAAAACTAAAATAAAAAAACAAGTAGTCTAAAATAATCTCGACGATAAATCTAAACCTAATTAAGTGAAAACCTAAATAATTACAATTTTTTCGTCGGAACCCTTAACTGTTGACTTGATTTGTATTCCACATTATTCTCCTCCGGTTGAGAAAACTCGTCCTCGAGTTTTAAAGTGCTTCAGAATGATCATGAAAATTTGTGATTCATCCCTTTCGGTGAAGATTCGTCCTTGTGTCTTGATGTTGTGTTGAACCATTAACTTCAAATTACGATCTTCTATCTTCGAAAAGTCTTCATTGTACCCGTTTGAGATTATTAAGTCGGTTTGAGGTAGTGATGGAACAATTGCATCATAAACAAAAATTGTAGACGTTGTCTCCAAAAGATCTTCTTTAGGTTGTTTTGACATATTTTCCAGTTCGTGATCTTGTTCATGCGTTGATTCTAGAGTTGTATGCACACCATCTTCTGAATCTGATGTCTAATTTGTCTTTTCTTCAATCTGCTCTTAGATTGATGGTGTTGTAAGAGTTGACTTCCACGGCGATATCTTGAGTAGATATAGTTTGTATGAAGCAACACGTAGAATGCCCTGCTCCACATCAAAAGTAACCAGTTCACATGAGATTCAACCATGTCCTAGCACAACATGACATTCCTTTAAAAGAGGCACCTCACACTCAGCATTATTGATGAACTTTCCTTGACAAAACTAAACAACGAAATCTCCATCATAACATCCAAAAAATATCTTATCTTCAGCATTTTGTAAGATCTTCTCAATGAAACTTATTGAAATCAGGTTCTCTTCATAATCATCACTACACAATACCTTGAATGACTTTCCGGAAGGTAAAAACAAATCAAGTTTTGACTTCGAATACCATTTCCCTTTAATGCGACCTGCTAATGTGTGTCGCCTGAACCTAGGCTCTGATACCAATTTGATGCAGGACAGTGAGGTAAGAACTAAAAAATAAGGGGGTTTATAGAATTCTAGTTGGGGATTGGGTTAAGGATTTGGGCTAGGATAAGGTAAACCCAAAAGTGAAAAAAAAAAAAAAAAAAATTCTCGCAATTACTACGGGATAGATGAAAAGGGTTACAGGTTAAGGCTTATAGGTTAATAATTAAAAGTTAAGAGAATGGTGAAAGGATTATGGGTTAAGGTTTATAGGTTTCAATAATCAAGAAAGGGGTTTCAAGAATCAAGATTTCTTGAAAAATCAAGAAAACGAAGTTTATGGTTTGGGTTCTTGATAGGATTAGAAGGTTCTTGATGGTTTCTTGATCTCTCGTAAATAAACAAAAGAATATAGAGGAGAAGAAAAAGATTAAAGAAAAAATTATATTTACCTAGGAATCGCCCCAATGATTTTTATGGCATCAACCATGTTAAATGGATCAACATTCAAAAGAAAACAAAAACTTCTATAATTTTTTTATTCCCTTCATTCTTTGTAAATAAACCCTTATGCAATTTATAAATAAAGAAAATCAACCAAGAGTCATAATAAAACAAAATACCTAATTTTTGTAATTTTCTCTCTCCTAAATTTTCTACCCTAATAAACTTAAATAAAACACATCCTTAAGTTACCAAACTGTCCCTACATATTATACTAAGACCATTGGCCAATAAAATATGAAAATAAGTCCAAAAACATAAAAATAAAGTCCTAAAACAACTAAAAATAATAATAATTAACTACTTTAAAAGAATTTCGACAATAAATCTTGACCTAATTAAGTGAAAACCTAAATAATTACAAATTTTTCGTTGAAACTCTTGGCTATTGACATGATTTGTGTTCCGCATTACAGAGCTAATGAACAAAGGATGTGACCTGGTGGATGGTCAATGTTGGGAAAGGAATGATTCCTTCAGCAGGTCCAACTTTCCAAGATGGATGAGATATTTTTACAAAGTTGGTCATCTCAACTGCCTATTGTTCAAAGTTGGGATCAAATAGGTTTCTGTGGTAGGAAAAGAATTATGTGGAACTTTCTACCTTTCACACTATGCTGAGAGCTCTGGTTGAAAAGGAACAAAAGTCTTCCAAGTAGTGGATTCCTTACCATAGGATGTAAGCGAAATATCCTCAGGTGGTGGTTTTTTTTGTGTGAACTTTATTTTGAGTTCAAAGGGGGAGTTCTCTTTGAGAAGTTTGCTTTTAGGTGTGAGTTAAGTGTGTTCAAGGTAGCTTCTTCCCTCGTTTTCTTTTGTTTAGGTCGGTTATCTCGACTGCCTATTGTACATTTTTCCTTCATATCAATAAAGGCATACTTATAAAAAAAAATGTGTCAAGTCATTTGTATAGGGCTTTTAACGCGATGTAGGGAACGTCCCGCTTGCCACATGGCATAATGATGCAGGACGATAAGGGGAGATAAGAAAACATGGGGATTTAGGGAATTTGGTTTAGGATTGGGTAAACCCAAAAAGTAAAATGAAAATTTTATTTTAATGATTATAGGTATAACCACAATCCCAATAAAAATAGTTAAAGATTTGTAGGGTAAGGATTAAAGATTAAAGATTATGAGAAAGGATTAAGGGTAAAATAAAATGAGTTTCAAGAAATCAAGATTCAAGAATCAAGAAAGTTAAAAAAAAAAGGGATAGAAAGATAAAACCTTGAAATCACACCAAGAATGGTGGAGAACTCACTTCACTCCATTAAAGAAACTCATTCTTTATTCATCAAATCTTCATTAATAAAAAAAAACCCTAATACAATCTATATAAAGAAAATAAATCCAAGAATAATAATCAAACTAAAATACCAAATAAATAAACCTAATTTTCGTAATTCTCTCTCCTAATTTTCAAACCCTAATAAACTTAAATAAAAGACAAACTGAAGTTACTAAACTACCCATAAACATTACGCTAAGATCATGGGCCGATAAAACATGAAAATAAGCCCAAAAAACATAAAAGTAAGGCCCTAAAACATAAATCTAAATAAAAAATAAAATCTACTCTTCAAGATTTGATGTCTCCATCACATAATTTTCTTATTTCTCTACCAATCCTTTACTCTAGCCTCTACTTTTTGGCATAGTACTGTTTGGTGGACCCCTTTCCATCTTCCACCTGGAAGTAGGCACCTAACATATGAATTCCACGTGGACACCAAGAGGGGTGCCATTTCACAACAATTGAAAAGGAAAACCCTTCATATATCCAATATCTAAGATCTAACCCTTACAACCACATCTCCTTTATTAAGATGACCAAATTCTTACAAAATTTTCAATGAAAAATATATGTACTAGGTAGACCAAATAAATATATATATATATATAAAATAAGCATATAAATGTTCATGTGACTATTTACCTGAATAGCAGCACTATGATTGCGAGCACCATCATGGAAGAAGAGTTTCCAACAGCGAGAAATACTGGAAGTGTGGTTGCACAGGGAGACAATGCAGGAACAAGGACAAGCCCAGCAACTGCCATTTTCTCCATGGGGTGGTTGTGAGCGTGACTATGACCACCCTTTCCAAACATAAACAATACAACATAACCACCTCCAAGAATTATCAGCAGCAAAGAAGCAAGCCTATGCACTGTTTCTTCACCAACAATGGTGTTTGCCATCGTTATTGCTGCTATACCAAGAAGTGAAGTTGAAATTACATGCAACACTGCTCCAAATGCAGCTGCAAAAGGGATATACGGAGAAGGCAAATGAATATATACATAAATACCAACAATTCTAGGCTAAGCCCTTTTATCTTTGAAATCTAAAATATAAAGTGTTCAAAGTTTAAAGTTCAAATAATAAAAAACCCAATGAGAATCCCAAATCGGTCAAGTTTCCGAGTGCTCCTTTCCTTATATAGTGAAAATAAATTTGCAAAAGTATAGAAGGTTGATTAAGTTGATCATCAGATCCCCCAACTTTCCACAATATTGAAGTTTGCATTTGCTAGTAGTATGCTTAGCCAAAGTGAGGTAACTTTGGCAACTCAATTGAGAATCAATCATCAAGATTTTGGACGTTCATTCAAGCAGCTATTATCCAAAGTATCTTAGATGAGCCTATCGCGGTCACTAAGATTTAAAATAAGGGCCCAACCATTATAGTATGACACAGGCACCAAAAAGAATTCTAAAACTTCATTCATTAATCTTCTATAACAAAAATAAGGTATTGCATAGACTGCAATAATCTTACTTGCTTAATCCTTATCAATTTAAAATTAGAAAAGTCCTAATACAATGAAACCATTTGCTAATTCATGATGAGGCAATAAAATCAGCGATCTTGAGTTCATGCAGACTTTTACTTTTGAGTTTGACAACTAGAAGCAAGATATGATGGTACACCCAAGACTCTGAGGACCATAAAATGAGCCAGCAAGCGGGCCCCATATGATTTAGATTAGGTTTTATTTAATAGGATTTTATAGCATTGTGATCTTCATCATCGCCGTTGTCGTCGAAGCCTTAACCTAAAGATTTGTGGTCTGCTAAATGAATTTTACTTTGTAAGCAAAGATTTTCATGGAGACTTTGTCGAGGATTTCATGTTCAAATGGGCTGAGCTATGTAATTTGTAATGCGAGTTGAATTTTTTAATTTTTGTTCCTTTTTTCTTTGTACTTTCTTTCTTTCTTTTCTTTCTTGTAAGGGGGCCATCTCGTCCTTTTTTCTTATTAATAAAATTATACTTATCAAAAAATAAATAAAAAATTGTTCCTCCATTCAATTTGTTAAAGAACCAAACTTCAATGAGGATGATCACCAAGCAATAAAATCCAAGAAAAACGTAATATAAATCATGTGAGACCCACTTGTTGCCTCATCATGCTAATCCTATATGTCTTGGGTTTACCATCATACAATGTTCCTGGTAATCGAACTAAAGAAGTAAAAGTGGGCATGAACTCAAGATCCTTGATATGGAAAAAAAATGTAGTTAAAAATGTGATAGACAATACACAAATTGTATTGTCTGATTTAATGATCCATCGATACCCAAGAGGTTATAGTGCAATACTCTTTTCTTTCAATCGATTGTGCAATACTCCTTTACTGATCACTTCTAAAAGAGCTAACATGGAATCTTGCTCATATTCCTCGATATAGGCAAGATTGCATCCAAATGAACGATATAATTGTGGCAATGATGAAGATACTAAATTCCTATTGTCATGACCCCTATTTTTATATAATAATAAAAAATAAAAATAAAAACTTTTAATATATCTGATAAACCAAATATAATGTCATGACTAATTAGCAAATATTAGGCCAAATGTATTCTTTTGTTGATAGTTATATGCAATTATTAGTATTCATTGAATTATTATTATTATTATTATTATATGTATGATATTATATGCATTATAAATTAAAGGAATATATTATATTATGTTAACCAATTGAATGATGCCATGGGATTGCCACATGTGATGCATGATGATGAGGGAAGAAGAGGAAATTTGGGGGGGTTAGGGAATTTGGTTTAAGATTTTGGGCAAGGATTAAGGCCTGAGGAAAAGATGTCTCAGATAAAGGGATTTTGGTAAAAGATTTGGGATTGGGTTAAGGATTTAGGTTGTGGGAAAGGGGTTTCAAGAAGTCAAAATTCAAGAATCGAGATTCAAGAAGATTCAAGAAATCAAGAATCAGGAATTCAAGATTTCTTAAAAAATTCAAACAAAATCAAGAAAAGAAAAAAAGATGAGATAGAAGGATAGAGCCTTGGAATCATACCAAGGGTTTCTTGGAATTACACCAAGAATGATGGAGAACTCATTTCAAGGAAATCCATTAAAGAAAGTCATTCTTTATTCATCAAATTTTTCGTTAAAAGAAATCCTAATACAATCTATATATAAAGAAAATAAATCTAAGAACCCTAATAAACTAAAATACCAAATAAATAACCTAATTTTCTATGTCCTAAATTTTCAATCCTTATAAACTTAAATAAAAGACAAACTAAATTTACCAAACTACCCATAAAAATTACACTAGGACCATGTGCCAATAAAACATGAAAATAAGCCTAAAAAATATCAAAAATAAAGTCCTAGAATAGAAAACTAAATATAAATAAAATCTACTCATCAAGCTTTGATGTTCCCATCAATTCTCCCAAGCTAAAAAGATTTCGCCACTAACAAAATAAAATTGTGGTAATTCCCCAACATATGAACTCTCTATAATTCATGTACAATCGGATCCTGACTTACTACTCAATCAATGCACCCTTCATGCCCCAATAGATATCATCCACCACATAAATAACAGTTGGACTCTTATTTTCTGACAACAGCTAAAATTGGCATTTTGAAATACTCCATGTATAATGTAACTCGATCATTTCTCCAAAATATTAGCTACATTTTCTTTTCCGTGGGATAAAACTTGTGTAAGCAATAAAGGATGTAGCGATTAACAACTTCCTTTTTCAGACAAAGATTCTTCTTCAAGATCCAATAATGATGCTTCACACTTGTCAATCTCACTCTCGCTAAAACTAGGCCCATAAATTTCTTCTTCGATTTCTTCATTACTCACCCTGAGTTTAGGCTCATGGACTTTAATCACATATATGTCATTATCCCAATTTGATCACTCTGATTTATAGTGACCACAACAATTGCACTTGTAGCACAAGTTTGATTGCATGAGCTCTTCATACCATTGATCACATAATTGCTTGTGATTTTTTGCTTTCCTTTATAATACGGTCATGAACAATGCAAAAATATGCCTAAGAGTGGCGCGTTTGACGTAATTTTGACAACATATTTTTCAGCTCCTCTAAGAGCATCTCATACAGGATGATGAGGGAAAAAAAGGAAATTTGGGGGTTTAGGGAATTTGGTTTAAGATTTTGGATAAGGATTAAGGGCTGAAGAAAAGATGTTTCAAATAAAGGGGATTTGGTTAAAGATTAGGGATTGGGTTAAGGATTTGGGTCATGGGACAAGTTTCAAGAAGTCAAAATTCCAGAATCAAGAATTCAGGAAATCAAGAATCGGGAATTCAAGAATTTTTGAAAAATTAAAACAAAATCAAGAAAAAAAAAAGATTAAAAGAAGAAAAAAAGAAAAGAGATAGAAAGATAGAGCCTTGGAATCACACCAAGGATTTCTTGGAATCATGCCAAGAATGATGGAGAACTCACTTCAAGAAACTTCATGAAAGAAACTCATTCGTTATTCATCAAATTCTTCATTAAAAACAATCCTAATACAATCTACATATAAAGAAAATAAATCTAAAAATCCTAATAAACTAAAATATCAAATAAGTAACCTAATTTTCGTAACTCTCTCTCTTAAATTTTCAACCCTTATAAACTTAAATAAATAAATAAATTACCAAACTACCCCTAAACATTATACTAAGACCATGGGTCAATAAAACATGAAATTAAGTCCAAAAAAACATAAAAATAAAACCTTAAACTAGAAAATTAAATAAAAATAAAATCTATTCTTCAAGCTTTGATGCCCCCCATAAAACATGTCAACCATCAAAATCGTAAATCTATTTGGAAAGGAAATCTTTAGCGATAAATCTCTTTCAACTAGTAATTCAAAAAGGTTTTTCGTGCGACAAAAAATGGGCTCCCAAGAATGAATAAGACATGCGTGGTCCATTTTAAGGAAGCCAAAGACGGGAGATCTCATGGGTCGGCTATGAGGGATCCACCTTAATTAATGAATCAATTGAAAGAAAATTAGAAGGTTTCGTAAAAAGCATTGGTGAGCCATATCGGACCCACCTTAGTAAGCTTTAAATTGTATACCAAGATGGGAGCTTGAACCATGTACGTGGACACCTATTGTGAGTCCACTTTTTATTTCAAAGTTTTGGAACAATAAGAAGAATATTCCATAGTATGCAGACCTTAGAGAAATTAATTTATTGCATATTGAGATATTGAATTAATACTTGATAAATGTGTTTAAGGTTGGAAAAAAAATTGGATTATTTATCTAATTAATGGGATACATGAACATTAAGATGAAAAAGAAATGAAAAGAAAACTTTGCTCAGGTATGGAATAAATGAAGTCTTGGTTCACGTATGGCTTGATTCAATGGCCAGAACCAACTCATTATCTATAAATACCTCTCTTAGCCTTTATGTTTTTGGACTCATTCTAGAAAAGATCCTTGAATTTTGAGAAGGAGAGAAGGAAACAAGGGAAAATTCAACAAGGATATGTTATCGTATGAAGGCAAGTTGTTTTTATTCTAACCGTTCTATTTTGGATTTGATACTTATCCAAGGATATGTTATAGATCTATGTTTTTCAAACTGAAATTGTGATACTTCTCAAAAAAATAATGAAATTGTGATAGAGATATATTTGGATTTTCTGTAAATTGTGAAATTTCAGTCCGAACTTGTTTCGATATCTGAGGCCCCCAATAACAAAATCAAACAAACTCAAGTCCTAAATTTATCTACTCAGACAAGACCTATGTTTTCTTAGAAGATGCCCAGTCCCAATTCTCACTAGGATGTTCTGTATAAACAATGTAACATTGTTGTCTCAACCTGCATTCAACAAAAATTCAGGTTTACAGACTTGTATTGTGACACCCATAACTTCAACATCCGTTTGCAGAATAAAAACGAACCATATGTCTAAACCCATCTACTCTTCATTTCTAGAAGAATCATGATCCGTATTTCCATTATATCCTAATAAAAAATGACCTCAAAGGTGCTGAACACCAATGAAGAGTCTCAAACCTTGTTTTGTGAAGAGTCTCAAAGCTGCTGACTAGTGTATAGTCTCAACTAGCATTCAACAAGACAAACATAAGTTTAGAATCCGTTTGCAGAATAAAACAAGCCACACGTCTAAACCCATCTACTCTTCATCTACTACAAATCTCTAAAGCACTATGATCCGTATTTCCATTATACCCTAATGAAAATGACCACGGTGCTGACCAGTGAAGAATCTCAAACCTGCACATAGAATAGGCCCATTTTAAAAAATTTGTAATTCCCATTTTTGTCAATGAAATTCGATGCTTCTTGATTCCATCATGTTTAACTTTCCAACATCTATAACTCTCATCGAGAAGTCAGAACCCATAACCTTTTGGGTTTTTTTATTAAAAGTCTTAAAGATCACTAAATGATTATAGAAAATTCTGCTACTACATAGTTATAGTACCATCATAAAAACTGTTTTTAACTTTCACTCCAGCCAATGGAACTCGTTGTTCTTGATTCTTTCTCATATAACATTCTAAGATCTATAGTTTTCATGAAGAACTCAAAACCCAGAATCGTTCGAATCCTTTTACTAAAAGGACCAAAGATCACTACACGATCATAGAAAATTCTACTAGGACACATGAATCTTTTTTTATAAGTATAAATTTTATTAAAAAGGGGACAAGATGGCCCCGAAGAACAAACTTAACAAAACGGCAAGGCCCACTTAGGGGTCCTCTAAATTACAAACCATATCCCACCTGACAAGAACCTCAAAGAAGATGCCTTCAAAAACTTTATACAATTTTCCCCGATGGAACAAAAGACCCAAAATAAACAATAGTAAATCAAGATTCGGAAGCTCTATCCCCAAAAATACGGTTATTTTTCTCCTTCCAAATACCCCAACAAATGGCGAATGGAGTGAGATTCCAAAGGGATCCATTTTGCACCTCTGAATGGGTTACCCCAAGTCGCAAAAAGTTCCTTTATTGACCTTGAAAAACAACCACCCCCCGAAGAGACCAAGGAAATGAGCCCAAACCTCGTGAGCAAAATCACAATGAATGAGAAAATGGTTCGCAATCTCACCCTCCCTTAAGCAAAGCAAGCAACCATTCGGAATTTGAAGACCTCTCTTGATCAACTGATCCAACGTGGTGATTTTCTCCAACACTTGCCACACAAACACAGAAACTTTAGAAGGTACCTTAACACCCTAAACAAAAGAAGCTAAGAATGTGGAGTTGGAAAAGGGAAGCTCAGTAGCGTACATAGACCTTACCGAATAGACCCCCTCTCGTACCAGCCTAGCAGATGCTATCATCCTTATCCCTAGCCTCACTAATGGTGTAACCCTCGACCAATTCCAAGAGCCTACCCACACTAGCGATCTCCCAATCGTTGAAGTTCCGTCTGAAACCGAAGTCCCAAGACCTTAACATGCTATCCCCCACTAAGAACACTATAGACCACCCCTTTTTAAAAGAAATTGCATGAAGATCCAGAAATGATTCCTCCACATAAGTCTTCATCACACCACCTGTCTTCCTAGAAACAAATTTTATTGCCCCTCCCCACTTTGAATTTAAATCTCCTTCAAAAAAGGGATCTCTTCAGGATTCCTTTCTAGGCCCCACAACCAATAGGACCATTACCCACTCCACTTTCCCACCCAATATTTTTGCTTCACCCCATCTTTCCATAAATTGTCCTCCTTTGTCCCGAACCTCCACAACCACTTAGCCAACAAAACTGAGTTCATAGAAGCGAAATATTTAATGCCCAAACCTCCTATTTGTTTTGGTAAGCAAATCATCTTCCATCTCACCATGTGGTATTTTTTGTTACTATCCTTATCATGCCAGAAAAAGTCCCTATAGATCTAATCCATCTATATTCCACACTACGAGGCAACGAGAAAAGTGACATAAAGTAGTTAGGGATGCTTGCAAGAGTACTTTTAATCAAAACCAATTTCCCCCCTTTAGATAGGTATTTTGCTTTCCACAAGCGCAATCTCCTCCTCGTCCTTTCAAGAACTGAATTGCAAATAACCTTACTCTTGTTGGGTGCACCAAGAGGGAGTCCCAAGTAGGTAGTCGGCAAGACACCCACTCTAAAGCCAATCGAAGCCGGTAACAACTCCAAACCGCCAATACATTCACTCCAAAAATACTACTTTTTTCAAGTTGACTGGAATACCCGATACCACCTTGAAACAACCCAAAATGCCACTGAGAAATCTCAATTGGGTGGCTGAATAGTCTAGAAACAAAAGTGTAACATCGATGAAATGGAAACTCAAAACAATACAGCCTTGCCTACCCGCTCTAAAGCTAAAAAAGTCATCATTCTCCACGGCTTTAGACACCATTCTACTGAGAGCTTCCATAATCATCAGAAAAATGTATGGTGACAATGGATCCCCTTGTCGCAAACCCCTAAAGCCTTAGAAAAAACCTTCAGGGGACCCATTCACCAATATGGAGAAGGAAGGGGATGACAAACACTTCATCATCCAACTAATCCAAGTTTCCCCAAAACTCATTTTCCGCATAATGTACTCAAGAAAGGACCAACTTATATGGTCATAGGCCTTTTCCAAATCAATCTTACAAACCAGACCTGGAACTTCTGCTTTGATTCTAGCGGCAAATAGCTTGGAGAGAATCTTATACGTCATGCCCAACAAACTAATAGACTTAAGATCCAAAATGTCCTCTGCCCCGTCAACTTTGGATATCAATGCCACTAAAGTGTAATTCAACCCATGATCTAGAAACCCCTCCACAAAAAATTCCTCAATAACTCTCATCAAGTCCGACTTTATCACATCCCAACAAACCTTGAAGAAAGCAAACGAAAAACTATCCAGGCCAGGAGCCTTGTCATCCGCAAACCCAAACACAATTAATCTAACCTCCTCGTCAACGGGTCTCTCCAACCAAGTCTTTTGCTCACCAGAGATGTTATCAAAAGGTAAGTTTCCCAACAATAGCCTCACTGAAAACTCCTCTGAGTATAAGTCCGCGTAAAAGCCCACTACTCCTGAAGCAAGCTCTTCATCCCCTACTTTCCAAACATTGTTCACCTTCAATCTAGTGATCTTGTTCACCCTATGATGAAAGTTAGCCATACAATGAAAAAAACGAGTGTTACCATCCCCCTCCTTAAGCCAATTGACCTTCGCCTTTTGTTTCCAAGAAATTTCATTCATCATAGCCAATCTTTGGAATTCGGCACGAAGATCCTCCCTTTTTAATCTTCCTTCCCTACTCAACTCTCCCCTTTCCTCATCCCGATACAAATCATCTATCTCTGCCATTAGAACCTTCAACTTAGAGTCCACCCACCCAAAGCACTCCTTATTCCACTTCTTTAATATCTCTTTCAAGGCTTTAAGTTTATTACGAAAGACCACCCATGCTCTCCCCACAAAAAGCAGGTCATTCCACTAGGACTGAACCAACTCCTTGAAATTCAAATGTAACAACCACATGTTCTCAAAGCGAAAGGGGGCAAGGTGCTTGTTAAACTCTCCTGCCCTCAGACTAATAGGGCAATGGTCCAAAATTGTGTTTTGGACCAATTCTTGTGTAATACTACCAAAAAGCTCTTCCCAATCCGAAGTGATTAAGAATCGAATCCAACTGTTTCAAGACTAGAACCTCTTGTCTATTAGACCAAGTAAACTGTCCTCTGCACGAAGGAAGATCAAGAAGCCCATTCCTGCTAACGAACTCCCCAAATTTCCTCATACGGCTAATGAACCTCGAGCCACCCAACTTCTCAAAGGAAAACAAGGTCACATTGAAATCACCCCCAATGCACCAGGGCAAACCCCAACGAGTGTTAACATCATCCATCTCCTCCCAAAATGGGCCCAATCACTGTGACAAGTAGGACCATAGACTCTAGAGAAAACCCAATTAAAATCCACGCCCACTAGCTTACAAAGAACAGAAATTGTGAAGGCCCCTATCAACTCATCTACCAACACCAATAAATTCTTGTTCCACATAACAATAACTCCCCCAGACGTGCCAACAGCTAGAAGGAAACTCCAACCTTTATCTTTAATACCCCACAAATCCCTGATGGTTGAGGCATCCACCCGTTCCAACATGGATTCCCAAAGCACCACCAAGAGGGGCATTTCAAGCAGCAAAAGAGCCTTCACAGACGCCTTTTTGGCTCGGTCATTTAAACCACGAACATTCCAGGACAAAATTTTAACAGACATCGTGCACCACTTTTCTTTTCACTACCCTCCTAGAATACGTTGATTTCAACGAAAAATCCTTAACATCTTGACACTTCTGGAACTAGCTCCTTTTGAATAGCCTCAACACCTCAAGCAATACCTCCGTCACAAGGACACGGCATCACTTGTAGTAGACCCTCCGAGTTACTATCAAGTTCGAACCCTATCAGTGAATTTGGCGGCTCTTGGGGCACAGACGAGACCACATTCTACCATCTTGCCACTTCCCTCTTCGTGCAGAAACTCACCTCCTTGTTATTCGTAAAGGCCACATTCAGCAAAGCAAACATCTCAACCCCTTGTCTCTCTAGAGTTAGTCCCACCTCAAGGCCAACTTCCAGCATATTTGACAGATAAAGATACTTCAGTTCTACCAATTTGTCTTCAAACAGAGCACAGATGGGTATTAGAGTCGCGAAAGTCATTGGGTCCTAGCCCACTCCCACGAAGGTAGACTAACACGCTGATTGGAGTCTGAGGCCCCCAACAGCAACTTCGTTGTAACAGGTGCATGCACACTCAAGACCTTTGACGAGTGTTGAAAACTAGACTAGGCCCTTGTGGCAGACCTTCAAGCTCCCCACTTGGCTATGAAACAGTAGACCACCCTGCAATTTTACAATTAAGAAGTTTCTAAGGAAAGGCGATGCCGCAAAATCTCTCCCAGCTGCCCTTTGTTGTTAACTAACCCTTCGAGATCAGAAAAAAAAAAAAAAAAAAAAGAGAAGAAAGAGGAGAAAATGGGTTTCTGACCAACGAGTCCACTGACTTCACGCTCAGACCAGCTACAAGGCCCACAAGATCTTCCCTAAGGCCCAAAAAACTGAACTCATAATATGATAAGAGCTTACCAGATCCAAAGGGTTAAAAGCCAAATCCACCCCCACATCCCCCAGCCTATCATGGCCCATGGGCTCAAAAAAACTTATGTTGTCCAGTATCGAACCCAGAGTATTGAAACCCAGATCCACCCCTCATTCCCCAGCCTATCGTGGCCAATGGGCTCCAAAATACTAACGCTGACCAGTTCCTCCAGAACATCAAACCCACACCAATTGGTAATTAGGCCTAAACCATCCACCTGCATAGAATCAAACACATGCGAGACTACACCCTCAGATGTATCGCAACTCTGGAACCCATCCCCACTACCAACTCTGTTGTCCCTTATGAAATCATGAGACCCTGACATAGCTGCTGAATTTGAAGAAGTTTGAAATTGACTTCCCTCATTTGCTATTACCACACCAAAAACACTACAACCAGGGTCATCTTCCCCAACCAGCAACTTTGTAGAACCCATCTGAGGCAACTCCACCTCCTTAACTTGGCGAGAAGGCTTTCCCACATCAGAGTAAGAATAGTCCCCTTGTTCAAACCCAAAGGGTCCCATCTCCATAAACCCAAACCCTCCAACTGCATCATCGTTCCCCTTTCCGACAACTCTCATCCCCACCATATAGGTAAACCCATTTGCATCAATCATCAAAGACCTTGGGATTTTTGTCGAAGCGACACTAACTCTAATACATGCCCTAAAAAGATCCTTCAGTTTCAACGAATGTGACTCGACCTCCAAAAAACCTCCCAATTTATTCCCCAATGCCCTAAAAATCTACTCTGAGCAAAAGTGGAAGGGAAGCCCCACCACTTCAACCCAAGTATCTGATTCCCTCCATGAGGAGTTAATCTGATTACTTAGCGCAAACCACTATCTGAGGTGTATGAGGACCCCTTTAGCAAAAACACTCCTTCAACTTCACAATCACCCCTGCAACTCCTCTATTATCAATCAGCAACACCCATCTATTCTCGCCCCAATTTAAAATCTTAGGGTATGTTTGGTAACACTTCTAAAGTTTGAAGCCAAATAGAGAAACTTTTCTTGGACGAATTCCGTTAAAAGCTATTTTTAAGCTTTAGATGAAATCCGTGGGAGCTAAAAAAACCCAAACGAACATCATTCATTTGGCTTTTTGGATTTAAAAGCAAAAAAAAATCAGCTCTACAAGCCCAAATGAACATGCCCAAAATAAACTCAAATAAGGTAGACAGAACCTGGATGACATTCCATGTTCACAAATCCAAGATTGGATCATTTTAATGTCTCAATTGTATGACAAGTGTACCTTGAATTGGGGGCTCCAAGCTCATCCATGTAATTGGACATGTTGTAGGTTGAGATTTAAGTTCCAATCAAAGTTTCCGTGGATACATGTTAGGGAGAATAGGTTGTAAATCACCAATTCTAGCAAAAGGCTCCATACAATCGTAAGTACCAACTTAAAGAGCTAAAAGATGTGGTGTGAAGCAGTTTTCATGATCTCAAGCACTATTTTCAACAATTTTCTTTGTAAATGTTCATTATTTTGGACACCCAAACAATGTGTGGACTTTAGTCTTAGCATTAAAAATATTATTTAAGTAGTATCCCAACCTAGATCAGAGTTGTACTCAATTTCCTAGAATCACTCAAATTTGTTTCTTAGTTATAAGATCTACATACTCATTTTATAACAACTACTAGTCATAAGAGCCTCAACAGAGAATACAAACCTAGAAAGAGTAGAAAGGTGGGTTGGACCTTGGGAAAATCCTCTAAAGTTTATAATGATGACGGGGCTTGTAGAAGCTAGAACCAGTGGTGCTCCTCAAGATAAGTTTTTTCTTTCAATAGCCGGCCAAATGACTATAGGATCATCAGTCTACTCTACCTCAATTCACCATTTTGAAACTTATACGGAAGGTTTTTCCATACCAGCTGCAACTGTCATTGGGATAATGTCAGACTTTAAAGTGAAAGAGGGGCCCATGATTTCTTATTTGCAGTTTGTTAATGATATTACACCTTCCTAGATGACTCCCTCAAACAGATAAAGTTCCTTAGGGTGCTTTAGTCTGTTTTCAAGTGATCACTGTTCTAGCCATTAATCAAGGTAAAAGCAAGTCTTTGGTGTGGGATCATGCCACATATCAGTGCTCGGAGCTTCTTTAGGTTGCCAAGTGGATTTTTTTTCCAATCCTTCAACCCTAAGAACAAAATGTAGAAGTAAGTCCAATTGGGATCTAATCAATTGAGCGTAGGGCTGCAACCTGGGCTGGTTGGAGGGTAAACCCAAGTGGTAGAACCCTCTCAACCCGACTATCGGGCCTGAGTTGATTAACCCAAGCTCAACCCTGAGTTTAAGCTTCTAAAATCGGGTTGAGCTCGAGTTAGCCCAAGTTTAGTAATTTTTGGGCGGGTTGAGCTCGTTGAACAACCTTAAATTCATTTTGATCAGCAAATAAATGGTATATTTCAAACATGAAATACAACATCAAAAACAAAACTACTAGTAAATAAAATCGCATACAACCTCAAAATCTATCATTGAAAAAATATTTAGACAAACCATACTAAAACTAAACCAATGCTTACATTAATAATATCCAATTGTCCACAATCCATGATAATAAGATGAAATCATAAGGCTAAATAATAAAAAATCTCAATGACGCTCCCTTCACTCCTTAATCCTTAATGTCAATATCATTAATTAAATGACTCTTCATCTTCAAAAAATCTATGCATACTATATATAAACATGTATAGCGATGGACTAAAATAAAAAGAAAATTAAAAAATATATATATTCTTTAGTTATTACAAATATATATATATATATATATATATGAAGAAATAATTAAAACAATACTTTAGAAATAAATAAAAATATATAATTAATATGAAAATATTTATTCATTAGTATATGGCATCAGGTTCGGGTTGAGATATTTAAAACCAAGATCAACTCATCTTCTACGTAACTCAGCCCAGTCTCGCCCATCAATCGGGTTGAGTTCGGTTCAACCCGCCCAGGTTCAGCCCTAATTGAGCATATTGGGAGGAGAATTGATTCATGGAAATTTAAGTATCTTTCAAAAGGACGAAAAGTATTATTCATTAAAAGTGTTCTATATCAAGCATTCCATTATACTTTCTATTGTTGTTCACTACGCCTCGAAGTCTAGAAATGAGGATAAAGAAGATGCTTAAGGATTTTCTATGGAATGACAGGGAGAGTAACAAAAAGCTTGGAGCAATGAATCGAGAATTACTATGAAAATGATTGTGGAGGTTTGGGGGTGAGACAAATAGTTTGTGGAAAGAAATTGTTAAATAAGTCTATGTGTCCTTTTTAGTCTTTTCCCTACTCAGATTATGTAATACCTTTAAAGTCTAATTAGGGCTAATTAATCTATTAACTTCTTCTCTCTCAATTTCAACTTGGTATCAGAGCCAAGTTCTCTCCACCTCCATCGTCCCCCACTCCTTCTACTACAAACTCTATCGCCGTCCTCTTCCTTAAATCAAACCTCCACACCTCTCATCTTCAATACCTATCACCCCTACGGGGGTTCTTTGTCGTCACACGCCCTAATCGCATTATGCGATAGGGAGTTGAGGACTGTTTGGAGCCTGCGATCAGGCTGTACTCATAGCAATGTTGTTGTTTAGGGTTGGCGATAACAACAAAGTGTTGTTTTTGTTGAAGATCAAGCCTTGCGACACAGCAGTTGACTGTTTTGGAACCTTGCGACACAACAATTGCTGTGTTTTTTAGCAGGGACACTCAAGGTGGCTGTTTGGAGCTTGGCGACACAGCAGGTTGTGTTTTTTGGACCCTTGTGACACAGCAGTGGCTGTTTGGAGTAGTTGCGACACAGAAGGTTGCTGATCTAAGGCCTGCAATCACAGCAGTTGGCTGTTTTTTTAATCTTCGATCATAGTAGGTTGTTATATGAGGGTGGCGACAATTTTTTGAACATTTACGGACGCTTGTGATCACAGCAGGGTGCTGTTTGGAGCTGTTCTCACAGCAGTATTGCTTCTTGATTTACTACAATTGCGATAATGACTACTCGGGTCACCCACAGCCGTGTTTGATCAGCTTTCACACCTCTTACAATCGTGCATTGTCACTTTTAGGGTGCTACGATCATTTTCTCCTTGAACACCCCCCTCGTCTTATTTGAACTCTCTTCAAACCAAAGTACACGAATCCTTTGATGGTCTCTGAGACATCATCTTTCTCGATCACTGGCAATAGTAATGGATCGAGTGGTCTTCCTTCTCACTCAAATGACTTTCCAAGACTTCAAATTATTACTGTAAAATTAAATGGTCATAATTATCTTCTTTGGGCACGATCGGTTGAAATGTTCATTGATGGAAAAGGAAAGATCGGTTGCCTCACAGGGACAGACAAACAACCTGCACAGATTGACACTTCTTACTCCCATTGATTTGCTAATGATTCTATGGTTCAGTCTTGGCTGATTACATCTATGCAACCACACATTGCAGCTGGTTTTATGTTCTCCTCAATAGCAAAACAGATTCGTGGGAACTTCGTTTGATGATTTTGTTTTTAGATGGAACTCTTTATGTAATCATTGATGTTGTTTGCTCTTCTTCTTTGTTACTTTCTATGAGGCTTTCTCGGCCTCTTTGTATGCTGTTTTTTCTTTCTCCTTGAAATATATTATACTTTTCAAAAAAAAAAAACATCCGGATCTTTAATTTAGAGTGTGAGATTTCTCGTCTTTTGCAAGGTGACTCTTCAGTTACCACCTATATATCATAGCTACGTGCTCGATGGGAAGAGTTGACCTTCTATTCCTCGTCCTACGCCTGGAAGGACCTTTTTGATGAGACATTATATGCGTCGATTCTGGATAAGAATCGGATCTTTCAAATTCTAACTGATCTCCGGGATGAGTTTGAGTATGCGAGAGTTCACTTATTGGGTATGGATCATTTTCCGTCCCTACAGACTACATATTCTTATGTCTTGACGGATAAGAGTCGTCGCGTAGCTATCCTACCTCATTCTTCAGGAGACCACTCTGTCATGCTTGCTTGCCTACCTTCTCCACAACCCACCAGTGGATCTCTGCCTACCCGTCAACGACATAAGTGTGATCATTGTGGAAAGTTGGATCACGTGAAGGCTCGTTGTTATGCATTTCATGGTCGTCCTAAATCAGCAACGTCAGCAGTCTCAATGATCTTCAACTCATGTATTTTCTCAGTCGACGATTGATCTAGCACCTCTTTCAGCTACTACCTCCTCTTCAGATTCAATATCTCTATCCCAAGCCGAGCTTGACAAGTTCAGGAAATTCTTCAATCAGATGGAGACTTCATCTCAGTCGATCTCTACCTTCGCTCACTCAGGTACCTTTGTATCTGCACACAGTGTTCTGCACCACTTTTTTACCATGGATCATTGATTTTGGTGCCTCAGATAACATGACCGGTACGTCTCCCTATTTAAAATCTATAGTGTTTGTTCTGGCCATCGCAAGGTTCGCGTAGCTGATGGTTATTTGTCTTCTATAGTTGGTCAAGGTCATTTTCCTGTTACATCTTCTTTATCCTTAATTAACACACTACATATTCCTCAACTTACTACTAACCTTATATATGTTAGTAACCTTACCAAAAATTTGAATTGTAGTGTAATTTTTTATCCTTCTCATTGTGTCTTTCAGGATCTGGGGTCAAAGAGGACGATTGGCACTGGACGTGAAGTGAATGGCTTGTATCTCTTGGACGTACCCGATTCACCTAGCACTCATTCTGTTTTTTAGCTTAGTAGTAGTAGTTAGTCTTATAAAACTCTTGTAATGCGTTGGCACTTACACTTAGACCATATTTCCCTTGGATATTTGCAACATATATTCCCTACTTTATTTAATAATAATTTACTTAATTTTTCTTGTGAAACTTGCCAATTAGCTAAACATGTGCGTTCTTCTTATCCTATTAGTATGAATACTACTGCACCTGCTATGTTTAACCTAATTCATTCTGATATGTGGGCCATTCCCCTGTCATATCCACTCTTGGCTTTCGCTATTTTGTCTTGTTTATCAATGACCACAATTGTACCACTTGCGTCTATCTTATGAAACACAAGAGTGAAGTTTATAGGATCTTCAAGCAATTTCTTGTTATGGTTTACACCCAGTTTGGTCGTACCGTCAAGACCTTCCATTCTGATCATGGTACTGAGTACACCTATAGTGAGGTCTTGAAACTTTGTTTAGAGTCCGGTATTGAGCATTAAATATCCAATGTTAAGTCCCCTCAGTAGAATGGTCGATTAGAACGAAAAAATCGTCATATTCTAGAGTTAGCCCGTGCCCTCTCTATTAATATGAGCGTGTCATTGGGCCTATGCAGTTCTTACTACTGTTTATCTTATTAATCGAACTCCCTCCCGGGCTCTTCAGTTTGCCACGACCCTCTCTCAGCTCTATCCGGATCGTCCCGTGTTTCCCCTTTTCCGCATGTATTTGGGTGAATCTGTTTTATTCAAATTCTTGATCAAACTCGTACTAAACTTGACCCTAAGGCCGAAAAATGTATCTTTTTGGGTTATTCCTCTACCTAGAAATGATACCATTGTTACCATCCTCCTTCTCGACGGCATTTCATTTCTTGGGATGTTTCTTTTTTTTTAGCATACCCCATACTACAATGGGTCTGTTGGCATTCAATCTGAGTGGTTTCCCCTAGCTTCCCCTAATAATCCCTTCCCTGTTTTATTTCCTCCTCCCATGCATATTCCTCCCTTTCCACCCCCTGTTAGTTCATCACCTCCTCCACTTCAGGTTTTCTCTCGACGCCCACTTGATACTACCTTCACTCCTATGTCAGACCAACTCGCCTCTTCGTCACTAACTCCGCCTCCTTCTGTTCCTTGTGATGATTATCCTATTACCACTCGTAGGGGTAAGCGCACTTATACTTATCTCATTTCTAATTATGTATCTGATTCTGTCCTCTCACCCTCCTATCGGAATTTTCTTGTTTTTGTTTCCGTTGTTTCTCTTCTTATTATTGTTGCAGATGCTATTAACTATCCTGAGTGACGAACAGCTATGACTGATGAGTTGAATGCTCTTAAAAAGACTCAGACTTGGGAACTTGTTCCTCTTCCACCTAGAAGGAAAGCTGTTGTTGGGTTTTCACCCTTAAACATAATCTAGATGGTTCTATTGCTCATTATAAGGCACGTCTGGTGGCCAAAGGTTATGGTCAGACTTATAGGATTGATTATCGAAGACATTTACTCCGGTTGCCAAGATGACAATCATTCGCGTTCTCCTTTCTGTTGCGGCTATCAGAGGGTGGCATCTCTTTCAGTTAGATTTCAAGAATGCATTTCTCAATGGTGATATTCAGGAAGAAGTCTATATGGTCCAACCTCTTGGGTTTCTTACATGTGCTTATCCTGCACATATCTGTCATCTTCACCGTTATCTTTATGGACTGAAGCAGTCTCCTCGTGCATGGTCTGAACGCTTACCAAGGCCATACATCAGTTTGGATTCCATCAGATTTCTACTGATCACACCCTTTTCTTGCGTCACTCCCAGGGCAAAACTGTGGCTCTAATTGTTTATGTATATAATATTGTTCTTACTGGAGATGATGCTAGCATTACTGAAGTAAAAACTTACTTAGGACGTCAATTTGAGATTAAGGATTTTGGGCATCTTCGCTATTTTTTGGGTATTGAGGTTACGCAGTCCCAGTCCGGTATATTTATTTATCAGCATAAGTATGTCCTTGATTTACTCAGTGACTCCAATCAGCTTGGTTCTTGTCCCGTTGATACTCCTATAGAGTAGAATCACAAGTTAGTTGATTATGAGAGGGAGTGTGTGTCGGATATTGGCCAGTATCAATGTATTGTGAGAAAATTGATCTACTTGTCTATTAATCACCCTAACATTGCCTATGTTGTTAGTGTTATAAGTCAGTTTATGCACTCGCCTCGAACATCTTATCTTACTACTGTCTATCGTATTCTTAGATATCTTAGGGGATGTCATGGTCGAGATAGTTTGTTCAGTAATCATGGTCATCTTCACGTTGGGCATGGACAGATGCAGATTATGCTGATTCAGTGACTGATAGACAGTCTACTTCTAGGTACTATATTAAAGTTGATGGCAACTTGGTAACTTGACGCAGTAAGAAGCAGAATGTGGTTTCTCGGTCGAGTGCTTAATCAGAATACAGAGTTATAGCACTTGAAGTGTGAGTTGTTATGGCTCAAGATCTTACTAGCTGATTTGTGTCTTCCTGTGCCAGTCCCCTTCTTACTATATTGCGATACTAAATCAACTATTAACGTAATAGCAAATCTAATTCAGCATGACAGAACGAAGCATATCAAAGTTGATCGTCATTTCATTAGAAAAAAGATTGTTTATGGACAGATTTGTACTCCCTTTATTCCTACATCTCAACAACTCGTTGATATTTTTACTAAAGGTTTTAATAAAACCACCTTTGAAGGTGTCTTGTCAAAGTTGGGTGTTGTTGATATCTACGCACTAACTTAAAGGGAGTGTTAAATAAGTCTGTGTGTCCTTTGTAGTCTTTTCCTCTACTCAGATTATGTAATACCTTTAAAACCTGATTATGACTAATTAATCTATTAACTTCTCTCTCAATTTCAACTGAAATCATTAGCCCAAAATATGGGGTTGATATCTATGGTTGGGAAAATGGTCCAATGTTTACGACATATGGGTGATTGTAATAATAAGAATCCGTCTAGAGTTTTCAAAAAGAATAATGTTCAAAGTACAAAAGGGGAATAAAGTTAGATTCTAGGAGGACTGTTGGTGTGTTGTTTTACCCCATAGATCTCAGCTTCCTAATTTGTTCTCAATATCTCACAAAAGAAAGGAAATAATAAAAGACCTCATGATTTCATTATGGAAATCAACATACGTGGGACCTTGGATTTAGGAGAAGCTTTAATGATTAGGAGGTTCAAGATGTGATTAGTACGACCATGGTTCAAAATATCATTTTGTTTAGTAATGTTTCATACAAAACATTTCGATTTCTAGCCTACCGAGACAAAGCAATAGAGAAAACCAAATATTAAGTATGTATCGGTGATTTTTGTGTGAAATTAAAAAAGAAAAGGAAACGGAGAGGGGAGAAGAAGAAATGAGAGAGATTTTGGGCAGTAGAGGAGTTGTAGAGAACAGAGAGAGAGAGAAATACCTTGAGACGTCGGAGTCACTCCTCCTCCTCCTCCTCCTCTTCTTCTGTTTTTTTCCTCAAGTTTTCAAAGAGACGATGAGCTGGGCTGTTTTTGAACAATTTTATGCCCTTGACCTTTGTCTACTATGAAAGACCGTAAAATTTAAATGAAACCCCACCATTTTAATAAATGTTTGATATACCCAATGTTTTCAAACAGATTGCATACCCCTTGACCACAGTCTTTTATAAAAGAATTCTATTAAAACCCAAAAATTAATGTGCCAAATGTATCGTAATGTTTCGGTAATGTATCGTAATGGTTTGGGAATGTTTCGGTCTTGTTTCGATTTTTGAAAAACTCGAAACATAGGATCAAAACGAAATTTTTAACCATGAATATGACCGAGTGTATTTCCAAAATATATATAGCCTCATCAATAGAGGACAAACAAGTTTGGGACGGTAGCAAGGATAACATTTTCTCTATAAAATCCATTGTTCTTAATCAACCATTGAGGGCTAGGCTTGTATGGCTGTTTTTTTATGTTGTTTCATCCTTTCTTGGTTGTGCTATTTGGGAGCCAAAAATCCATCCAATGTATCTTTTTTTCTTTTGGCATGTGGCACTTAAAAATATCCTCACCATAGATATATGATGTCTAGGGGATCTCGTTCGCCAATTGTTGACTTTTTATAAATCAAATGAGGAATATGTAAATCACCTTCTCATTCACTATTCTTTCTCAAAAGAGATACAAGTTCACTTTCTTTTGTTATTCTGAATTCTATGGTGTTTTCCATCCTCAGTTTTTGCTCTATTTCAAAGTTGGTATCTCAAGGAAATTCCTTGCAAAAAAAAAGAATCATGTTGTCTTTAATCCTCTTTACCGTGTATGGGAAATTTGGATGCAGTGGAATACTAGGACTTTACGAAAGAAAGAAATTTGTTGCACAAGGTTATTTTATCCCTAACAGAGTTAATATTCCTTTGGAGCAAAACTTCTAAGGAATTTAGAGGGATTCTCTTTGAAAATTTTATGTTTAGATGGGATATATTACGTGATGATTGAGTGGAGAGTGACCTTTCTGCTTAATTTTGTTTTGTTTGTGTTTTCTTTGTAGGGTGGCTATCTTGGCCTCTCCTTTTTGTTTTGTTTTCTAATAAAATTTTCATCTATCACAACAAAAGGTCGCCTACTCCTAAATCACTCACAAGGTAGTAGAATATGGATTCAATAAAATATTACATACCTTGGTATCCATTTATATATTCATCCAAAACTCATGGACAATATTTTCAAGTCTAATACCAATAGTATAGATGCCAGTTCTTGGATCCAGGATAGGAGTTGTATACTTATTTCTTTTTCCCAAAGCTTTACAGTGAATGCCTGTCTCATGTCTCAAGGAGAAACAAATCACCATCGCTGTAAATGTGAAAAAATGCCTCCCCACTTGTGTTATAAGTTCCCCTACTTGTCTAAATTAAATGCAAGGTCTCAAAATCTACAGATAGAGAACAGATTTAAAAAGAAAGACAGAGTGAGATCTGAAGAAGAAAAGCTTACTGACGAGAAGAGTCCTTGAAAGCGTCCATTTCTGGGCACGACCGACAATCGAGAAAGGTAGCCAATGCGTTGGTATGAAAGAGTGGAGGAGCGATACGGTCGCGATTCCTCCAATTGTTGACACATCTTCTGCGCTGAAATTCTCCATTTCTTAAGGATTTTCTTGAGAGGACAAGAGATCTGGCGAAAAGAATTTAGGATTTTCGAAGATATTTAGGGTTTCGAGAGATGAACTCTGCAACTTACTTCTCTGATACTGAGATTGTAACAAATGGAGTCGGAGACTGAGACGTCTACATTTAATTTTGATGGTAATTGGCCTTTTCTTTTGTGTTTGATGAAATATTAATTCAAATAATTGAAGAATAATGATGTTTTTATTAGTCTAAGAACTTCTCGTCAAGAAAGATGCGGAGATCGCATAAAAACATGTGATGTGTCGCCACCTCAAAAGCCCATGTGGCACAATCGTCAGCTCATTGCCCATGAATACCACGGTAGGGAAGGGCTCGTTTGATAACACAATCAGCTTTTATTGTCAGAATTTTTTGGCTGGAAAAAGTTGAAGCTATGAAAAGTTTATTTGATAAACAGTCGAGGAAAAATGGTGTGCCATTTACTAGAATCTAATAATTACTATTTAATATAATTATTGGATTCTCTTGTATTCTAATGAAAGGATCATAATACCCTTAATGTCTTAAAATGTAGTTGATTGCAAAAAAGCCTCAATAGTTATATAATAATATTAAAAATATATAATTTTAATAATTTTTAATTGATCAAATTAAAATAAATCACTAAATTTTATTTGTGTTTGCAAATCGAAATAATCCACCAAATTTCATATTTTTTCATTGATTAAATCAAAATAAATCATCAAATTCTATTTATGTTTGTAAACCGAAATGAACCACCAAATTTCACATTTTTTTCATCAATCGAACCAAGATTAATACATATTAAACCAAATATTGGTGGTTCATTTTGATTTTTGATAAGTGGATCAGAAAAATTCATGTTCTTTCATCAATCAAACCAAGATTAATGAAGACCAAATGGTTTTTTTTTCAGATTTTTTTTCATCACCCAAATCATGAAGAACCATTTCAAATAATGACATAATCAACTCAACTATCAACCCAATCATGACAACAAACATAAATCAAGGAACAATAGAAGGTCAATTTGCGAAAATCGACATAAATCCACCTTAAACAATGGGTTTCTACATTCTTTTTAAAAGGATTTTTAAATCACCTGAAAGTAGATCGAACTTTAGTTAAGGTATGATGTCGATCGGAGTTCTAACAAAAACGGCAAATAGCGGTAAAAATCAATATGTAGAAGTGAATAGGGCATAAGAATGAGTTATGTATTCGTTATAGATAAGGATAGGCATTAAATTTCATTATTTGTCAAAGGGTATTTTCGTCTTGTCACTTAAGCCATTTTTACGAATTTTTTTTCTCCCGCGAACGCAAAATTGAAAAGCAAGTATTTACTACTTCTTTAAATTGCGTTAAAAACACAAAAATATGGAACATTTTCTTTTACTAAACATGTTTGCGGTTTTAAATTGTGTTTTATACACGCAACACATCAAAAGCACCATTCTGAAGCATTATCAAACACCAGCGAAGTTATCGTAGTGGTGCAGGTAATTGAAAAGAAATATGACCCATAGTTAGTAATTCTTCAAATAATTCACGAATTATACACAAAATTTCTGAATGATACACAAAAGGGGGTGGCTATTTGCACACACCGAAAATGACTCAACACTTTAGTGACTTTTGTAGAAGAAAATTAAATTACCATTTCACCGTTTATCATTTTGACTTATTACACCCACCACCTACCAAACAAAAACCTAAAATCTACTTTCAATTTCTTCTTCTTCCTTCATAATTTTTCTTCTTTCCTCCTTTTTTTCCTTCCTTCTTTCATTCTCCTTTTTTTTTTCTTCTTCTTCTTATTCATCTTCATTTTCATCTCCTTTTGGGTTTTGTAAGAGGTTGAATTAATAGAGATTAGGTTTTAGGGTTTTTTTTTCAAATAATTTTATTTTTTGTTAAAAAAATTATATTTACCTTTTTGCATTTGATCATCAAGGAAGATAGAAAATCAATGTTAAAACCTTAAAACAATAATTTTAAATCGAAAACTTAAAGATTTTTTGATAGTTTTGTTCGGTAGGTTCAGATCGAACTTGTTTTAATACATTCAGTTGGTACCTACCGAACAAAACTTTCTATCAAACATTACAAAATCGATTTGATAGGTACCTGAATAGAACTTTCTCATGTGAACGACTTCGACTCGATTGGAAGTGTTAAGGTAAGAAAAATACGTAAGATCAAAGCTTAAAACTCTCATTAAAATCTTTCTAGATGCAAAGAAAAATAAAAATAAAAATAAAAAATGAAATAGGGAGAGAGGAAGAAGAAGAGGAAAAGAAGAGGAAAAAAATGGTTTAGTACCTTTAGGTGAGTGAAATAAGCAATTTAGGTTGAAGTACATTTAATAGGTGTGTGTAGCTAGTTATTTTAAAGTTAAGGTGTGTTAAGTTCCTAAAAGTATGTATTTTCCTATTGTTTTATAAAGCATTTAACCAAATCTAAAGTTATGATTATTTTCATGAAATCATGCATAATAATTAATTCATTATAAGTTATATTTTATTGACTAAATTGCATGTATTTTCACAAATTTCATGGGTCTACTTATATGTATGTTTCTTGTAGGCAAAACATATGGAAATTGAAGAATCAAAGATTGGAGACCAAAGCTAAAGATAAAGATTAAGGTCAAAGTCAAAACATGATCCAAGAGGTCCAATGATCTCTTCACCATATTAATCCCATAATCCTCAATGGAACGACCATACTTATCAATCTAAACAAGGTTTTTAATTTTATATTTGTTTTTGTTATTTTCAGAGATATTTTTAAGCAACGAACAAATTGACACCACTATCGAGGATTGGCATAATTAATTTTTCGGATCAAGAAAAATCAAGGAAATTTTCTAATTTTCTTAGTTTTCTTTTTCTTTTAAATTTTTTTTTTTTTTTTTGTGGTTTTAAGTTTTTTATTTTCTCTTATATGAAACAGATCTTGAAGGCGGAGCAAAGAAAAATATCAAACTTTCTTCAAAACCAATTTAGAAGTAGATTATGGTTAATTTAGGTTTAAATTTTCAGGCAATACTTTTTACTCATTATTTATTTTTAATTATTCGGAAAGGATTGGATTGTAATGGAATTAAGGACGAAGTGATAATGGGACGCAATTGTCTCAACCCCTTGGATTTGTACACTGTAATTGATATCGGTGGTCCAATTCAACTCAACAAGGCATTTCCCGTCTAGAACAAGATGTAAGTATCTTTTGACACCCACGCCTTCCTATCAGTGGGTTATTCTATTATCTTTATATAGGTATCAATTGTACACATTGAGTACACCATTATCTTTAGATTAAAGGGTACTCCTAAGGGGAGGACACATGATAAGATATGGGTTGAATTTCATTACCAACTCTTTCCCTTTAAGTTTAATAAAAATTAACTTACATCACTCAGCAATCCTAATTAAAATTTGCGTAACTTTAGACAAAGACTTCACGCTCATTAGGAGAAGCCTCGCTTCAAGTTGGCCCAATTATTTTTCTTGATCCTTAATAAGTGTTTAGTCTCAATACCAAGAATGAAAATTGTAAGTATGATTTTAGCATCATCATTTCCCCTGGTTGACGAAACTAATCGGTTTTGGTACTAAATGATCTAAGTTGGAAGGCTTGTTGCATAATTTCTCTTAATTAGGAGCAGTCTAGTTATTAGAATCTCATTAGTTGTTAGGTTGTGTGTTTTTTTTTTTTTTTGTGCCAGTGCATGTTAAGCTGACATAGTCCAAGACCCGACATTCTTCCGCTTGATCCCAAGATTGACAAGACATTCTCATGTCCTTGTCGTTCCTTAAGACATTTTTGTTCTACTCGAGTCAAAGATGGATCAAAATAATGGTGCTCCAATAATTAAGGAGAAAATTATGTTGGAGCTACTCACTACCACTTTCCGATCACCACTCATCTTGTATAGTTTTGCCTCGTATCGATGTAGACAACTTTGAAACTAGTCTAGCTATCATCAACATGTTATCCAAATTCCATGGGTTTGAGAATGAACAATCATACACACATGTTAACAAGTTCATCATCATCTGTGAAACCTTTAAGAAAAAGAACTTAGATGACAAGAGTGTTAAGTTGATTATGTTCCCACACACTTTAGAGGATCATGTAGTCGTGTGGTACAACTCATTAACTTTAAAATCAATCTACACATGGGTTGAACTTTTTATTAGGTTCATGGCACAATACTACTTAATAGGAAAAATAAAAAAAATTAGGGATGTCATCATTAGGTTCAAAAGTAAACGTAACAAGGAATTTGTTCAAGCTTGAAAAAGGTTCAAAGACTTTCAACTTAAGTGCCAACATAATGGTTTAAATAAAATGTGGGTGGTATATTCTTTTTACAAGGGACTATTACTATCTTAGAAACATTAATTAAATCAATGCATAAGGGGAAGCTTTTACAATGAACCCCTACTTAGACCTACAATTTCTTGGTAAATTTAGCCGAGAGTGTCCAACATTGGAGTAATATGGGTGCAAAATATGATAGAGAGGATTTATGAGCTCGGAAGCCAGACATTTATGAGATTAAAATTGATCTAAAACTAAAAAACTGTCATGGCCAGTCTTGCGAGTGGGGTTCACAATCTAGTTCATAAAATAGACACCTTTTTAGTGTCCACCTCCTCTAGACATCCTTATTAGGATCCAAACCCCATCATGAATGTAGGGAGTAAATTTCAAACCGCGTGTATATACTGCACAAACTTTAATCACAAGGTCAAGTATTGTCAAAATCTAGTGATGGTCAAGGCTGAGTAGGCCAATGCCCTCAATCTGGTGGTCTCAATCAATGATATCCTAGCCCTTGGGTAGGGTCGTAATCCTTTGAAAAATCTACGGGCCTTCTGCAGATTGATCGGAATGAGCTCGAGTGCGTATCATGACAACCTAGTGAATCTCAACTTGCAAATTCTTGATGTTTAATCTCTCAAGCCGTCTCAGATATAAATCTGTCTAAGAACATCCTCTCAAAGTCTACCCACTCGAAAGGTTTATCCCCTAAAATATTCTTCTTAGAACGCCACCAATGGCTGACATCCTTGTCAAACTGAAATGTAGCCATCATTACCCACTGGTCTCTCGGGATTACATGGTACTCAAAATCTCTCAGGTCCTCAAAACCCACTCCTCGACCTCAACCGGGTCAGAAGAACCTCCAAATCTTGGTGGACGTAGTCGTTGGAAGTTCTATAGTCACATCCCTCGATTTGTTTGTGCTTGGGGCAGGGGAGTTCTTGCGGCCCTCAACGGTACAACTTGCGGACATGGCTCGTGTGGTGGCTCCTAGGGTGGAATAGGGTCGGTCACTTGTGAAGGAGTCTGATGCTCCCTCAACTCAGCCACCTCCTCGGCTAGTCTAACCTGTGACTCGAGTATCACATCTCTAAACTTATTTTGGGACTTAGCCACTTGTCTCATAAACAACATTAGTTGTGCTATGGGATCAGGGGTATGATCTGATGCCTGTCCCGCCTCTGTTGTGTTGCGACTTCTCCCTCGGCCTTTGCCTTTTCCGTTTATCTCTTTTCTGTTCATCAGCATCAAAGCATTTATTATCATCAGGCTAAAGTCGTTCTTACGAAAGCATCAATTTCTATTTTAATTAGGAATTTAGTAATGAACACCTATTCCATTACTAACAGAACGAACCTAGAATCCTATCTTAGTCATACTAAGCTCTATGGACTCTAGACATAGAAGAGCTTGTACTCTAAATACGGAACTACTAATGAGCTCTGATACCATTTGTGCTGCCCTGCCAAATGCTAAAACAAATCCCGAGGTCACCTCGAAGTTTGGACATGATTTCCTCTGTTTATGTTAGCGTTCCACGGAACTCAAAAAAATTGATAAGCCAATATCCAACAAATCATGTATATAGCAATTTACTAAAAGTATACAAGATGTAGAAGATGGTAAATTACGAACAACATAAAGTTAGATCAGAGTTGTGCAAAAAGGTAAAAAAATATAGGAATACAAAAATTTAACCTCTCACTAAAATGGACCTAATCTCTCAACCCAAAAACTACATACACCTCCTAAGACGAACAGGCCCCTAATAGAAGTAGTCCCAATGTTCAACAGGTAATGGACTCTAGTCGTCGGTATGATCCTCGCTTGATGGCTCTACGACTACTTTTCAGGTTGTAATTTCTAAAGCTAGAAAAATAGGAAATAAAAGGTGAGTAACAATGGTTACCTAGTAAGTCCACAAATAACTCCTACTAATAACCTCACCTAACGTGAACGAATGAGCATACTAAAATATTTTAAAACATGCAAATTTTATAATTTAAATTACGATGAACTAGTATGTATAGCTAGGGATGAGCAAGTAAATAATTTAAAAGTCCACATACATCCATCATCAGTACTTACTATATATCTTCATTTTTATATAAATAAATTGGCAACCTTGAAATGATAGGCATGCTTTTCAGTTTATAATTCAAAATAGAACAACAAATACATATTATACAATAGTGGAGTAGTGGAACTAAAGAGTTGGAATTCACGACTGTATCACTCCTACTTGGGACATGATATTACAATATTAATCTGACTTTTAGTTCTTAATTTTGTTGTCGGTCGTTGCGCTTACCATACTAGATGACCACTTATCTGGCTTAGGTAAGCCGTTTGATGTAACCGTAAGCAATGGGTCTTTTTTCAATATGTTAGAATGTTCTACTACTCTAGATTGTTATTGATCACTAACTAATTATCTTTGTCTATACCTATCAAGCATGCATGTGATTTCCAAAATGTACAACTCCATTCTTATATAATCACCTTTACAATACAAGTTCATTGGTAAAGATAGAGAGGAATAGACCTGGATTCTAGTTGTGACTCCACTCTCGTACGCGTCCCATACCACATCTGAGCTTGGTTATCCCTACTGTATATCCTAAGATAGTATATCATTACAAATGATATGACAAACTATCTCTTTAGGTATTCACAAGCTTATTAACAATTCACAAAATAGCTACATATACATATCATTTATTTTCTTTGAAAATAAATAAGAAATTAACATTACAGATTTGAGAATGGACATCCAGTTTCCTACCATGCAACTATGGCTACGCGGCTTAAAATAAATAATAGTATAGAAAAGTAAGCAGTGCCTGTGCTAATAGAAAGTAAATAAACATGCACGTCACCTTGTCACAACAGAAAGTAAATTAACCCTGGATATCCGTTCATCAACCCACACATAACATCACAATGTAAAATGCAAACATACCCCTCGGGTGTGATTTTGACATTTTACCGTTTCATACCCTTTTCTCAATTTTTTAATTCTTGCACTTTTTACTTTTTCAAATATTTCATTTATTTTTCAATGTTAATTCACTCAATACGAGTTCATTGAATATTAAATTCTTTTTCAAACTTTTAAATTCTTTTTTATCAATTAAATTGAAAATTATAAAATTGGGATCAAAACGGGGTTTGAGCAGTGCACAAGACCCAACTAGTGGTACTAATCTAGTAAAATGTCCTACCCACGTATAATTTCTTATAAAATATAATTAAAAACATAAAATATAAAGGTCCGAGTATGAATTTTAAATATATAAAAAAAAGAATTCTATATTTTTGAAAACATATTACAAGTTTTCGTTAAAATCCTAAATGCAATTTTTACAACCTATGACTACTAATAGGAATTGAGAGTCCCCTACAAGTTTGTGGTTGATGAAGGTGTTAAGGTTGCTTGAAAGTTAAGGATTGGTAGTATGTAACTCAAAATGGGGCGGACTTGGTTGACAACGGTTGGGTTGATTGTGAAACCCTCGGTGAAGGTGTTTTTCTTCCTCCTACAATGAAGAACGGTTCTTCCTCTAAATAAATGAGACTCCAAGTGGGTAGTATCGAACATACTCGTTGTTTTTTGTGAGAGACCAAGATAAGGAAAAGAAAATGAAGTTTGATTGGGATTAAAATGTGGAGCTCGTCGATGCTGACGACTTTTTCTTCTTCGTCGACGACCAATATGGACTTGATTGCAATGAATCTTGATGATAATGGGTTGAAACCCTTGGGTGGGGAAATGGCTTGATTTTTTGTGATTTGGAGAGGAGAAAATGAAATAAAAGAGGGACTTAGCTCTTTTTATAAAGGCTGGAAGGGTATTTTTGTATTTTTCCTTTCGTTTCTATTTTCGACAGTAACCTGACCATTGGACTTAGAAAATGACAAATGAGTATTCCACTTTGAATAATTTTTGTTGCGGACCAAATGGTGATGTCGAATTTTTTTGATTTTTGTTCTAGCAAAATTTCACTATTTTGGATCCCATTCAATTTGAAACTTGAGGATTTTATTACTTTTCCATCCAAACTCTAGTTCGAGTGTGCTTACAAGCTAATGTATGCCTTTCGACCATTTTGAATCCAATGGTAAAGTCGATTTTCGATATAAATGAACGAAACAAAATTTGGGTATTTTACCCTTAATCTTTTGTTTAGAATTTTTCAAATATTTCATTATCAGATTCCCTTGAGATACGAGTTTAAAAAATTGGGGTATTACATCGAGTATGCCACGTGTTCGACAAAATGCTTCAATGGGATGGACATGGGTTTGGGGCAAATGGCTTGGGGTTTAAATTGGCTAATGCATGGTAGTTTTTGTGTTTTGATATTTTTTTGAATTTTTTAGTGGTTTTTAGGGATGACTCTCGGTTGGCTTCAGAATTTATCATTGTTACTTTTTTCCTCAGATGGTCCAATTTAATATTTTCAAAGCTTTGATGAGGGATCCTCTTGAAGATAGTTGTTCAAGCAGTTTAGATGAGGCGAGGCCTCAAGTGCCCTAAAAAAGTGGAGAGGAGTATGAAGCAATACACGATCCTCCTCTAATAATAATAGAGCCTAAAGTGGTGGCAATCGAGATTGGTGATACTATGGGGTTGAGGGTGATCATTCCTCTTAAGATTGCTGTTCAAATACATGATACTCCTCTATTATCCAATCTCCGTTGTCATATATATGTTTGCATGCATGCCGACATCAAAATACCTATACTTGATAGACAATTTAGGGGTAGCTGGTATACTTTCCGTAGTATTTATGCGACTTTTTCTGATGCACTTAAGGCAAAAAATAGGGTTGACATGATTCAGTACTTTCTATGAGATTCCCCACTTCATGGTCGATAGAACTCTAATCATTGCACTTATGGAGAGGTAGTTTCCACAAACTCACAATTTTCATATCCCATATGTAGAGCTTGGAATTTGACCCTCTAATTTCGTGGGTATTACCGAAATTGGAATCGGAAGACTACATATACCTCTCATAAGGGTTGAGGATGAGGAAATGTTGCGACTTCTTGGTTTTTGAGCTATTTTTGCTTGTGAGTGGCTGAAGGAAAAGAGGTTGAGCATCACCTGATTGAAAGATATGTATTTGAAAAGTGGCCTTTACTCATAGATTCGAGTCAATCACCCTCGTTTTATCATCATGTTTAGATGACTATTCCTTATCATGCTAGGTGTTTGCTTCTTCTCCGAGGATCAGGCTTCAATCGATGTCATTTTCCTTTCGAATTTAAGAGACATAGATTGTATTCATGAATACGATTGAAGAAACATGATATTTGGGACCATCATGGGTGGAATGAATAGAGTGGTTTCAAGTATTATTTTTGGACTCTCTTTTTTATGTGTATCACATTATTTTCCTCTCTTATAGTTATTCTCGAAACGCTACTTTCATTTCTATCGTCCCCATGTGCCCTCCAAAGGAGCTAACTGCCACATGGGTCATAAATTGGCTATTGTCTCAAAGAGATATAAAAGAGTAGGGGTTTGTCTACTAGGGCTCACTTATGTCGATGCTTTCGTCAAGATGTAAGTATTGTCCCATTTTTCTATCTTTTTTTACTCTCATTCATTTTTTTCTCATTTGCCTTAGCTACTCATTTCTTCTTTACAGATCATCAATCTTCGAGTGCTTGAGTTATCATATTCTGTCTCTACTCATCCGGACTTTGTTGCAGCTCGCCTTCTCACTTTTTAGAGGATGGTCTTCTCATGCTACATTAGTAAGCTTTTCTATGTGCTCTACTTGGGAAAGCGACTATCATTTTAGTGTCATGGCGAAGCTCGCATTCCTCATAATCCTTCACCTGTCTTGAGTTTCGAAGCCATTGAGGGTGGCTTGCTTGCCAATTCTGAGAGTATTCTTGTGGACCAATTGATTCTTCCTGGGAACTACAACGAGTGGTTCCAAAAGATATCCATTGGGTGTCCGCTTCCTTCAATTGAGGTAGTCAAGGAGGTCTAGGAATTTGGGGGCATTTATGTTTACCAACATAAGGTCTGGGTATCTTTTTTTTAAACCTTATTTCTCTTTTTTCCTCTTTAGCTCTCATTATTATTTTCTCACTTCTCGTTTTTTTGTTGTTGTTATATTTACACTAAAAGTGCTGAGTTGTAAGAAGCTTATCGAGCCCTCTCAAAATTCCTCAGTCGCATAATGAGTGAAACAATTGAAAAGTATAATGAGTGGGGTGCCCTCTGTCGCATCTGAAGTTGTATTGTGGATCCATGTGCCAGTATGGCGAAGATGACAGGTTGTTAGTGCAATTGTTTCAGAGGAGCTTAACAGGTCCAGCACTCAAGTGATTTTCTGGTTTGGATCACTCACTCATCAAGAACTGGCAAGACCTAGCCGAGATGTTCTGGCAAATTTATCGGTTCAATACTGATGTGGGGCTAGATCAAAATGACATGGCCAAGATGACAAGAAAGCAACGGGAAACAGTGAAAGAGTATGCACAGAGGTGGTGAGAATCTGCCTCACAAGTAAGGCCAGCAATGACCGAGCAAGAGATGAACACCACATTTATCTCGACGCTAAGGCACGCCTTCTATACTCATTTGGTGGGGCACACCACGGGTACATTTTCCAATCTAGTACAATTAGTAGATCAGGTCGAGGACGGGATCCAAACTGGTCTAATTTTTTATTTCACCAGCTTAGGGGCACTGACAGGAATCCCTTCACAGAGAAAGCCAGTGCCTGCAGGAAAGAAGAGCCAAGAAACGTAGCTCAACAACGTACAGCCAAACTGACCCCTCTTCATTCCTTCACCAATACCAAGACCACAGGCACCATCAACTTCATGGGCACCAACACCGCCAACATGGAACCCTCCACCTCAAAACCAATTCAGGGCAAACCCCCCACTGGTTGCAATACATGCACCACTATACGGGCATAACCAACAGGCACGACCCAACAGAGTAAATAGAATATTCACCAGGTTACCCATGACATTATCAGAATTACTGCCAATCTTACTCAAGGGTGAATATCTGGTAAAACGTCCACCAAACCCCGAGGCTCCCAAAGGCCAGGGTACAACCCCAATTTGTTCTGCAAATTTCACATGGGTGTACCAGGGCATTCTACAGACCAATGCTGGCAGCTTGAACATCAAGTACAAAACCTGATCGATAAAAAGACTCTCATCCTAGATGGACCTACCAACCCGCCCCAACAACAGAATATCAATCAAAACCCCTTACCAACTCACAATGGAGAGAGGAGCGGGCACAGGGTAAATGTTGTTTGTGGAGAACTCGACTTCAATCCTTCGGATCTGATAGCACCTATCGGGGCAAAAATCAGGGTACGCTTCACAAAGGAATCAAGGACGTCAACGGTTAACACAGTCAACCATTATACAAATTCATCGTAGAATTCACAACTACCTCTCAGAATGGCCGACCTTACCATTCATCCCACTCATCAAAATACTACTACTACCCGACCACCTTTAGTTATACCTTACGGATCACCAAACCATCAAAATACTACCCGACCTCCTCTAGTTATACCCTATACACCACTATATTCGTAAGGGCCAACTCGACCCCCCCTTCATATACCATACACTTCATCCTCACGTCTACCGCTCGTCATTCCATACACTCTGTCAACTCCTCACGTAACTCTTCCTACCACCACTACATGCAAACCATCACCGTCACCCCTCATTCTCAATGTAAAATCTGATTGACCTCCCATGACTATACACTCACCCAAACCATTCCCCTATAGCTCCAACCAGGCAGTGCCCTGGAACTACGAGACCACCATCACCACTACGTAGGGGTCGAGACCATGAAGAAAGCCATGGTGGCTGATATTGGCCATATGATAAGGGCAGGGAGATGTCAAAAATCCCCAAAAAAGGGGGTAAGCATCAAGGAAGAAACAAAAGAGACCACAAAAGAGGTGACAGAGGAAGAAAAAAGGAAAGCAAAAGGAAAGGGTAAGCTGTACAAAGATGACAAGACGGAAGATAAGGCAAAAGTGACAGACAAGGAGGCTGTAGATTTCATTAAGCTCGTTCGCAAGAGTGAGTATAATATAGTAAATCAATTAAACAAACAACCAGCTCAAATCAGTATTCTGGGCCTAATGTAAAAATCAGAAGAACACCAAGAGGCATTGCTGAGAGTTCTAGAAAAATCACATGTACCTACGACTACCTTACCAGCACAGTTGGAGCAAACGGTTGGCCAGATCATGGCCCCCAACCCTATTATTTTCATAGAAAGTGAATTCGTACCAGAAGGGCGAGGGCATGTAGAACCGTTAAATATTATGGTAATGTGTAAAGGCATGATGGTTGCTAGGGTGCTAATTGATAACGGTTCAGCGCTTAATGTCTGTCCGCTTGAAACCTTCCGAAAATTCAATGCTGACTGGTCGCATGTGAAACCCAACAACAAGGTCGTCCAAGGGTTCGATAGTTTAAGAAGAGATTTGTTGGGAGAGGTGGACCTGCCAATCATGATAGGCCCGTGCACCTTTGAAGTAACATTCGAGGTTATGGAAATATCGACGACATTCAATTTACTACTGGGCAGGCCGTGGATCCATATAGCTGGAGTAGTACCATCCTCGTTGCACCAAAGAGTCAAACTTATCATGGGGCAGAAGATGATATCCGTGCTGACAGAAAATCTTATTCCGGCTGGGAAAGCTCCAGATGTGCCGTTTATAGATATCGAAATGACGAAGGACAAAGCGCTATACCATTCCTATCAATTTGCTGTTGTTAACCATGTGGAA
Source organism: Akebia trifoliata (assembly GCF_017979445.1). Lineage (NCBI taxonomy): Eukaryota > Viridiplantae > Streptophyta > Magnoliopsida > Ranunculales > Lardizabalaceae > Akebia > Akebia trifoliata. The sequence continues at coordinate 20,658,105 of NC_141382.1, forward strand.
AAAGGGAAGGAGAAAGTAAAGGCAGAACTATCAAGAACAAACCTAATGATTGGTCGGGTTTTGAAGAAAGCATGATACCGGCCCAAGCAGGGGTTGGGACCAGGAAGAAGAGGGAAAGCTACACAGGTCGAAGCAAATAAGCACAATCCTTATTTTGATCTGGGGTTTAAGCCCACAAAAAGGGATATTGCATAAATAAACGACAAGAAGAAAGAACTTCGACTGGCCAGAAAACAAAACCGTGAACCAAATGTTTAGAATCTGGGAAGAGTCCCTCACATCAGCGTTAGCTTCCCGAAATCTCATATCAGACCCGACAGCTTATCAGAATCACTGCCAACAAAGTCGGAAAAAAAGTCAAAAGTGGTAAGTTTCAAACTTGTGCACCTTCATAAAGACTCAGTTGTTGAGTCCCACTCATCCTTCATAAAAGGCATGGATGTTTTATTTAATGGGGACTCCAACAAAGGTCTATCAGAGACCGCTCTAGAATCCACCAAAGTGGAAACCATTACTAGCCAACGGAACGAATCACCTTTTTCCACTGGCATCGACTGGGCATCAGTCGTCATCCCACCAAGCTTGGGAGGAACTACACCCCGACCTGACAACAAACCATCGGAGATCATGGTCATCTCCGAACCATCAACCAAATCAACCAACAAATCACTCGCTCATCTCATCCGCCCCCTCAGAGAAGGGGAGACATTGCACAACTGGGAAGAATTCCCATTAAATCTTGAGGCTGTTAAGGCCTCCAAAAAAAATGCCGTTAAGCAATATCAGTTTGCCTGAGGATCATAACGAGCCCTCGTCTTCAGGTAAAGACTATTTTGAGGGCTCCCTATCTTTACTAATGAATTTGCATGATTGTTCTTCTTATTTCAGGTATCCAGAAAATCACAAAAAAATAAAAATTTCTCAAAAATCAGAAAATAAAAATTTCTCAAAAATCAAAAAAATCAAAAAGCTTTCAAAATTACAAAAAAAAATATATTTTTTAAAAATCAAAAAAAGAGTTTTCAAGGGATTTGTCTAGATCAAATGAGTACCCAGATAAGACATAATTTGAAAGGGATGAGTATGATTTCGATCTTGAACTGGATTTTGACCTCATGGGAATTGAAGAATAGTTTGAGGATGAAATGGAGTACCCATCCAAAGAAATCAAAGACTTGGTAGAAGGTCATGAAAAAGGTATTCAGCCAAACATCGATGATACAAATTCAATCAATCTTGGTACCGAAGAGGACCCGCGAATTGTCAAGATTAGAGCCTTATTAACGTCACACAGCAGAAAGAAAAAATAGTTAAATTCTTACGAGAGTATCAAGACATCTTTGCATGGTTATACAGAGATATGCCTGGATAAAAACAGATCTTGTTGTACACAAGTTACCAATTACCACGGGAAGCAAGCCGATCAAGCAGAAACTGAGAAGGCTAAAACCAGAATGGACCCCCAAGGTTAAAGATGAGGTCATGAAATAATTCGAAGTCGGATTTCTTGCAGTTTTCACATACCCTGAGTGACTGGCTAACGTCGTCCCAGTACCCAAGAAAGATGGGAAGGTGCGCATGTGTGTTGACTACAGAGACTTGAACAATGTCAGTCCTAAGGATGATTTCCCATTGCTACACATCGACACTCTAGTCGATAGTATAGCAGGGCACAACATGTTCTCGTTCATGGATGGCTTCTCAGGCTATAATCAGATAAAGATGGCTGAAGAAGACCAGGAAAATACTGTATTTATTACATCATGGGGTACTTTCCATTACAAAGTCATGCCATTCGGGCTGAAGAACACAGGGGTGACTTACCAATGGGCGATGACCGCATTATTCCATGATATGATCCATAAGGAAATGGAGGTTTACGTGGATAACATGATTGCTAAATCCGGCATTGAAGAAGACCATCTGGTGAATTTGAAGAAGTTGTTCGACAGACTTAGAAAGTACAGTTTGAGGCTAAATCCAGCAAAATACGTGTTCGGGGCAACATCAGGCAAGCTATTGGGGTTTATAGTCAGCAGAAGAGGTATCGAGATAGATCCGACAAAAACTAAGTATATCCTTGAAATGAAGGCACCCGTTTTCGAAAAAAGATGTTCGGGGCTTTCTGGGGAGGATACAGTATAATAGTCGGTTTATAGCGCAATTGACGCCTATCTGTGAACCGGTATTCAAGCTACTGAGGAAAGATATACCGAAGAAGTGGAACAAAGACTGTCAGGAAGCATTCGACAAGATCAAGCAATATCTGCTCAATCCACCAGTCTTAGTCCCTCCTACTCCAGGGTGACCTCTGCTGATGTATATCTAAGTACAAGAAACGTCAATGGGGTGTGTGCTAGGGCAACACGATGCATCAGGACGGAAGGAACATGCCATCTTCTATCTCAGCAAAAAATTTATCGAGTACGAAGCAAAATCTTCAACGCTTGAGCAGACTTGCTGTGCACTAGTCTGGGCATCTCAACGATTATGACATTATTTAATCAGTTACTCGACTATGCTCATCGCTAAGTAGATTTTTGAAAACTAGCGCTAACGGGCCGTACAGTAAAATTGCAGTTATTGTTATCTGAGTTTAACATCAGCTATGTCACTCAAAAAGCCATCAAAGGGCAAGCCATCGCAGACCATCTCGCCGATGAAAGCGACCTTGATCAGCGGGGTGCGCAGATCCGCTTTTGACCCTTGAAGTTTGGGAGTCGCCACCTAGTTATTACGGTCTAGGAACTGATCAATGACTCTAAATAGATAAAGAACTAATCTAGAACAGAAAAAACTGAATTCGGGGATCATGTTATGGGGTTGGAAGGTGTTAGGCACCAATCCCGCCCGGCCAAAACCGGTCTCTACTAACTTCCCAAATAAATTATATTGCTAAAAAACCTAGATAATAATAAATAAATAAAATAAGAGATTATACCTTTCCGATAGCAAAGACTTTGTTCCCTCAGATCCGACAAAAATTACTCTTTGTACCGTACTCCCTTGCTTTGTTCTGTCTCCGGATTTGATTTCTGATCTCCGAGGCAAGGTATCTCCTTTTTTTGATCTGGACTCTTCGAGTTTATTATGGATTTTGAAGTATTTTTGGAGGGCTTTTGGGTGTTCTTTAGGCTAAAATCGAAGGAGGGATGTTAGGTAAGGAGTTGGGGCTCCAAAATTAGGGTTTATGGGAGGTTAGGGGGGCTTTTAGACCTGCTTCTCTTAGGGTTTATGATTTGATACGAAAATAGGGTGTGAGCACCCCTATTTATAGATTTTTTTAAGGGTTGATTTAGATAGAGTTAGTGTTTAATTAGAATTGTGTTTTAGTTAGAATTGTTTTAGGTAGAGTTGTATTTTAATTAGAATTCTATTAGGTAGAGTTGTATTTTAGTTAGAACTCTATTAAATAGAGTTATTATTTAATTAGAACTCTATTAGGATTTTGACTTTTAGTCTTATTTGATTGACTTTAAGATTTTGACTTTAGTCTTAATTGATTGACTTTAATACCTTGACTTTAGTCTTGCTTAATTGACTTTAATTTTGACTTTAGTCTTACTTAATTGACTTTAATACCTTGACTTTAGTCTTACTTGGTTGACTTTAATTTTTTGGAAAACCCCCCTCTATTATATCTTTAATTTTTCGGACCCCCAAATGGAGGGGTCCTTAAAGAAATATCTTGCGAACCCTCAACAATTTTGCCTGAGAGTCCGATTGATCGATTTTTTTTAGTTTCAATTTTTAAATTAATTTCTTTAATGTTTTATTTATTAATTTTAAAATTTTTAATTATGAAAATTATGAAATTACCGTTTTACCCTCGGAGAGGACTTTTTGCATCTTAAGTCGGTTTTTTATATTCTAGGATGTTTTAGAATCGATTTTTCGTAAGAAATTCAATGGAAATGTTGGTTTGTATCATTTATGATATTTTTGTATGAAATGGTCGTGAACTTCATGAGGGGCATTTTCGTAATTTTGTCAAATTCTGTTAAAATTGGTGAAATGATTTATTTGGTTTCGATTTGTTGTTTTATGTGTTTGAGAGAGTTTTCCTAAGCGTAACGTAGGCTCTAGGGTTGTTTTGAGGTTAGGAGTATTTTGGTAATTTGGTCAATTTTTAGTGATTTTTATCGTGAAGCTTCTTTTTGGTCTGCAAGATGATGATTTCTATGTTTCTAGGGTCGTATTTTCCTAGCGTAGCGTGGTTTCTAAGGTTTTGTCAATTCGAGATAGCTCATCCGGATTTTTGAAACATTTCTAGTAACAAAATAAAACAATGGGAATAACATCCATCATTGGGAATCATTGCGATCGGGTTGACGAGTTGATTAATCAGGTGAGTGCAAAAATAGGGTGTCTACAGATGCCCCTCTTTGGCAGAGGGTTGAAGCAAACTAGATAGCAAATCTATTTTGGTAGATAGTACGATATCTGAATGCCAAAGCTAGTGACAGTTCATTTTGTAGCCTAATTTAGCAATTCGTTGAGGTGTTCGGATCCTTAAGGGTAAAACTCTCCCCGAACTAAAAAATTGTCAGGTCCTTGAGTGCAAACTCTCACTGACGGTGTCAAATCCTTGAATTTTAGAAAATTCTCCTTGACTAATGTAACAACTGTGCAAGTGTGTGATTTAACATTTGTGGTAAATTTTAAAAGTTTAAGTTGGAACTGAGTAAAATCTGAGCATAATTTTAGTATAAATTGAGCATAAAACAAATATAATTTGAGCATAATCTGAGCATAAATTGAGTATAAACTGAGTATAATTCTGAGAAAACCCTCGGCGGTAACTGAGCAAAATCCAAGATAACCCTTGGCAGCAACTGAGTAAAATCCTTGGCGGCATCTGAGCAAAATCCAAGATAACCCTTGGCGGAATCTGAGAAAAATCCAAGATAACCCTTGGTAGAAACTGAGCAAAATCCAAGATAACCCTTGGCGGAATCTGAGCAAAATCCAAGATAACCCTTGGCGGCAACTGAGCAAAATCCAAGATAACCCTTGGCGGCAACTGAGCAAAATCCAAGATAACCCTTGATGGCGTCTGAGCAAAATCCAAGATAACCCTTGGCGGCAACTGAGCAAAATCTAAGATAACTTTTGGCGGCAACTGAGCAAAATCCAAGATAACCCTTAGCGACATCTGAGCAAAATCCAAGATAACTCTTGGCGGAAACTGAGCAAAATCCAAGATAACCCTTGGCGGAATCTGAGTAAAATCTAAGATAACCCTTGGCGGAAACTGAGCAAAATCTAAGATAACCCTTGGCGGCATCTGAGCAAAATCCAAGATAACCCTTAGCGAAATCTGAGCAAAATCCAAGATAACCCTTGACGACAACTGAGCAAAATCCAAGTTAACCCTTGGCGGTAATTAAGCAAAATCCAAGATAACCCTTGGCGGCATCTGAGCAAAATCCAAGATAACCCTTGGCGGTAATTGAGCAAAATCCAAGTTAACCATTGGCGGCAACTGAGCAAAATCCAAGTTAACCATTGCCGGTAACTGAGAAAAATCCAAGATAACCCTTGGCGGTAACTGAACAAAACTGGCAGAGGAATGAAGGAATTTTGGGAAAGAATGAATGAATTTTGAGAAGACTGATTGGAATGAATCAGGAAGAGAAATGATAGAATCTAAGAATGATTGGATCTGGAAAAGAATCTGGGAACGAAAGAATGCCATATCTCTTATTCTAGGTAAATGAATTATTAGTTAATCTCTGGGTACAGTCAAATGTGAGATCCAAAGTGCTTTTGTTTGAACCTCATGGTTTTATCCAAAACGTTTTATGAATTTAAAACCTGAGTATTTATTTCTTTTGAACCTCAAAGGTTTTTCGAAAAACTATTATCAAGAGGGTAACCTTAAGTTTGGGGTTCCCATTATTTTTTTAAGATTAACATTGCTCAAAAATAAAATGCCCTAGTTTGACAATAAACATGGCATTGAAGATAATCGAACACATCATTAAAAAATGCCCCTGGTACAAGGGGGAAAAGTTACACTAAAGAAGAAAGAAAATGCCCATTGTATGAAGGTTTGAAATATTTGATTACCACAAGCGCAATAAAGATCCAACTTTTAATTTTGATTAATTTTATTGAAGATTTTGAGTCAGGCTCAAGAGAAAAAAATATTTTCTTTTGAGACTCATCATAGAATTTACCCTTCTCTCCATTGGTTCACTCGGGGAAGTAAACATTTTCAGATCGATCGTAGACAAGATACTTGTGGCTTTTGAGTCTATGCCTTGTTTTAAGCTAAGTATTGAACTTGGTTATTCGGACTTCTGATGTTTCAGCTCGGACTGCTCTTAGCTTAGGATTTTCTTCTGTTTTTTTTATTGGTCTAATTTTTGCCTAGATCGCCTTTTCAGGTTTTCAATCTATCGAGCTTGCTCAAGTTTTTGCCTAGATCGCCTTCTCAGGTTTTCTATCTAGCGAGCTTTTTCTTTTTTTTTCCCGGCTCTGATTGTTGCCAAAATTGTCCTTTCAGATTTTCAACCATGCGAGCTTGCCTTAATTTTTGCTTAAGTCGCCCTTTTCGGGTTTTCAACTTAGCAGACTTCATCATTTTTTTTTCTGGTCTTCTAGAGTTACTGTTTGATCATGCTTTGCTATCTTCCTTGACTTTTTGTATGGTACTTAGGAGGACTTTTATAGGTAAGCTTAGGACTGGGTATAAAAAGAAAGGAATTTTGAGGCTCAAAAACCCAAATGCCCCTTGTGTGGCATTTCCTTTTAAATTATTTCTTTTTCTTTAAATTTTCTTCCCCATTTTGGATGATATTTCTTTTCTTTTGAATTTTTTCTTGATTTTTTTATTGTATGGGGAAATAGATTTTTTTTTTGATATGGTCGGCCTGAAGTAACTTCTCAGGTTGCCTACGTACCCTATTTTGGGATCAGACCAAAACGTAGTTCGAATCTTTCCCTCCCCTAGGTTAGGTGAATGGGCTGAGAAAGAAAAAGGCATCATTTTTTTTTAAAAGACTGCAAAGGGCTGAGAAAGGAGATATTGAACTGGGTAGCAGGAAAATTGATTCGGTCAAAGATGGCCTCCTTAAATATAGTACCGTTTGATCTAGTCAAGGTTGGTTGGTTCTGGTAATTCGATTCCATTATGATCTTGAAGTCTGACAGTTTTTTCGGGTAATATTTATTTGACAATGAACAGACGCCCCCAATTTGGTTTGAACTTCCCTCTAGGGTCAAAGATAGGTGCTCGATTCTCTTTGAGTACTAAATCTCAGACTTGTAAGTGACGAGCCTTGATCTTTTTGTCAAACGTACATACAACTCTTCTTTGATAAGCTTGCATGTGATACAAAGCACTTAGTCATTTTTCTTTAATCAAACTTAATTCTTCATACCGTTGACGAACCCAATCTGCTTCTGACAATTGACTTTCCCTGAAGGCCTTGAGATACGAGATTTACATTTCAACTGGTAAGATTGCTTCCATATCATACACTAGAAAGTAGGGAATAGCTCCAGTGGAAGACTGTATTGAAGTATGATGTGCCCCTAGTGTGAATGGTAACTTCTCTAACTAATCCTGGTGTGATTGACACATTTCCTTGATGATTGTTTTGAGATATTTGATTGACTGCTTCAACCTTTCCATTAATCTGAGGACGGTAGAGAGATAATGTGATGTCGAATATTAAACTTTGAACACAGAGTGATAACCTAAGCTTTGTTGTACGACCCATTATTAGAGATCAATACCGCTTCAACTATTTCATTAATCTGATAATGGTAATCTATTCAAGGAGCTCTACCATGTTGAGAAGTCTAGCACTGATACATTTTGTAAGATCTTCCTTGATCTCATTTTCTCAAGCCAGTATTTATCCTGTGCCAGACAGCACCCAAGCTTGCACTTAACATGTCTTCATAGGCCCACACGAACAAGTCTTTTGAAATTTATGAGAAAATTCATTATCCCCTTGTGTTCCTTTAGGGATAAGATGGTTTCTATTTGAATCTCTTTAGGAATTATTTTTTGTTTCGAGGTCAAAGACTTTTCCTTTCTCGATTAAAGGTTGAGCCCGACTCTTATCTTCTTGTTCAAAAAAGAAATCTATCAAATTATTAGTTAATTCGTTAATGCGCTCGAGGTATTCAAAAATTTCCTTTATCCGACCAATTCAGAAGGTGTGATAGACACCTCTGTAGACTCGACAAACTAACTTGATTCAATAGGAAAGAGTAGACTCAATCTAAGGAAGACATGACCTTGCTGGAAAAAAGGACTCGAGCTAACCCAAATGACTCATGAAAACTCAATACAAGTACCCACACGAGTTTGATTAGGACTGAGGACTGAGATATTGCTTACAACCGGTAGGATTGAAACACTATAATCTTCAAAGAACAACTGGATGATGTTGAGAAATTTTGAGGTCATTTCTGACTGTTGACTTGATATTGACGTTTACTCTAACTGACCGGATTTATAACCTTAGCTAGATGATGGACGATTGAGCTTAGATATAATAAAAACCCTTAAAACCTCTTTGAAGGTGAATTTAACCAATTTCAGTGTCACCCCTGATAACATTTTAAATGAACCCTGAGATTTTATTGAATTTTGTGCACCAATCCATTAAACAATTCATCCATTCAATAATTTTATTGCACTCTTGAAAATAATATTTTTATTGAATAACAATTTTCACAATTCTGATTATTTTTTGCAATCATTTTCTTTTTAGAAAAACATATTTTGATAATTTTACAAGGTCCATGCAAAAAATAGATTTTTGGTAAAAAACATATTTCAAAAATTTTCCATGCAAAAATAAATCTTTTGTAAATCATTTTTCCTTCATTTTCTTTTCTTTCGGAAAACATTTCTTCTGGAAAATTTTTTTTCTTTGAAAAATAGTTTGTTATTTGAAAAACATTTTCTCTTGGAAAATCTTGTTCTTATGGAAAACATTTTCTGGAAAACACTTTTTCTTAGAAAACATTATTTTCTAGAGAATAACACTTTTTCTGGAAAACACTTATTTTGGAAAACACTTTTTCTAGAAAATACTTTCCCTTCGTAAATCATTTTTCTTCTTTGAAAATTTGATTTCTATTTCAATTTAAATGGCCTAGCCCACCATGATTATTGGATCGGGATGGACTGGGTCATTATTGTAAAAGAATGGATTCTTTATTGGGTCGGTGCACCCATTTTAATTTTCAAAAATAACACTTTTGATCCTTGAGGACAATCATACACTCTGATCTCATCCTTCACATCATTCGCATACATTCACCAATAAAAAGGTTCCATTTAATAAACAACCCGGGAACACCCACGATAAGTTCGAGTCGTGACCTACAGGGAAGGTTTCTAGACTCTATGCTTACAACGTGCAATGCATTTTTATCTGGGCACCCTTGTCTAAGCACACCTATATACCTCTCGATACGTGGTGACTTGGTTTGATATACCGTATAGGTGATGATCTAAAACCTCAACTCACTTCTTTGAAGCAAAAAACAGCCAGTTTGATCTCCAGTTGAGAGGTGGCGCACAATGCTGAGCAAGGGCCCACTTAAATACCTCTTGTTTAGAATAGACGAAGTCTATACCCCTCGTACAGTAGGGTATAGAGGGGCAAGATCTCGCTTAGGCACTGGTTTTGACCAAGAAGTGCAATTGATATACTTAGATTATCTTTTACATACATATGGGTACGAGTCAAGAGTTGTAGCTGTCATAAATAGTTTGGCATCCCACGAGGGGATCGACCACGTACTAGTACTACGTTGGCAATCGGGACATGTGACTGTGTGGCTCACAATAGGTCAAAGGCTTAGGTTGCTCCAGCCTGGGTGCATCAATATACCTCTCAGAATCACCTGATCAAACAGTATTGATGCCCCAGTTTTATATACCCTAAGGTACGTGACTGGAGTTGTGATTTTCATGAATGAAGTCGCATCTCCGAAGAGACGGGGCCACGCACTAGTGCCACGTTGGCTACATGGGACGTGTAAGTGGGTAAAACAGTAAACGTGCATGTGGTGTGTGCAAAGCAGGGTTAGGTGTGCTCGGGACTTTTTCAAACAAATGGGCCCGTAGGCCAGATCACATCACTAAAATATGGATATTAGAAAAAAATATGATCATAAAGTATAACTATCCAAAACAATCAAGATCAAGATTAAGGCATGCATATCACAGGCATATCATACAAGCAAGCAATCAAGATAATGCAAAAAAATCAAGATACCACAAAATAATATCAATCATCCATCAATCATTGAGGCACAAGAAAAATTCCCCATTTTATTTTTATTTTTTTTATGGTCCAATCAAAGATCGCTTTGGACGATAGAAAAATTCGAGGTTTCAAAGAACATTACATTGAGTGTAGAATGACAGTTGTGACCATAAGGAGTTATGAATTTTTTTTTTCCTTTTTTTTAAAACAAATCGATTTTTTTTTTCACGTGGTGAGATCAATCCTTTAGCAAAATTGAAATCTTACTAAATTGGTGAGGATAACCTTACCCTTCCCTTTTTTTTTTAATCCAAACAACAATAAATCTATAAAAGAATTTATTATTATTATTATTATTTTAATTGTCTTGCTGCCACGTGGGGATACCAAAGACCTTTAGCAAGATTTGAAATCTTACTAAAGTGGTGAGTATAACCTTACCTTTTGGGAATCTGAAATGCTATCAAGAGCACCCTTTAGTAAGGAAAGTGATTTCCTTAACTAAAAGGAATTTCAAATGGGACCCATGCAGATGATTAATCATAAAAAAATACTCATTTTGTTTGAGAAATCATCATTAATGAATTAAGGGTAAAAAAAAAAACAGTTTTATAAACAAATGAGTCCCACCTCAAAGCTTGGTAAATGCAGACTTGATAAAGTAAAAAAACAAATTTAACCCAATGTAGCACTAAGTCTGCCAAGTTAATCTCTTGTTTAAAAAAAACTTTTTTTTTTTTTTTGCTGCTAGCACACACGCCCACATGGGTTTCCTTTGAAAAAAAAAATTTTGCTGCCCATATTGCCCACATGAACATGGCAACCCAAAATCTCTAAAATTTTTTTATTTATTTTTTTTAGCTTATACAACTAAAATTGTTGTATTTATCATCTATATTGTCTCTACAAAAATTTCTCTCCAAAAAAGAAAAAGAAAAAAAACCCATCTAAGAACCTTCAGTCAACCCATTTTTGTGACATAAAAAAGGAAATCTTCTCCTCTGAATGTCAGTTACTGGTTACAAGAGAGAATTCTCCTTTAGTGAAAAGGTAGAACACATCATAAAGCTATAATCACAACTTCTAATCCAAAATCCTTCTCGTCAAAACCCAAGAATAAAAACTCCATTTAATTTACTTAAGAAAGAAAAAAAAAAAGAATATATAAGATCAAGAAGAAGATACCCATATCACCTTTTTCATTCAATCAAATTTTCTTTAATCATCAAGGAGAATTCTAGCTTTGTGAGCCAATGTCATTGTGTTGTTTAGAAGGACCAGAAGGAGGGACTGGCATGGTTTTAAGCAAGAACCCAAAGAAGTATCCAGAATTTGAAGATCTTGATTTAATTTCAAGAACTTGAGAGTTTATTGAACCATGACAATGCCCAACAAACAAGATAAAAACCAAGAATAACCACAATAGTAAAATTACAGGTCTTTTCGAACAAAGATTCATCTCACCAAACAAGATAATTTAGGAAGATCATGGAAACTAAGAAACCCAGAGTTTAAAAGTTGTAAGAGAGAGAGAGAGAGAGAGAGAGAGAGAGAGAGAAGAGGGAGACAGAGAGAGAGATGAGAGAGACGTCTCTCTATCTCTCTGCTGATTTTCATTTTTTCTGTTGGAGAAGGAGATAAAAACAGCAGAAACAGATTTCTGCTAATGGCACACCACACGTAAAAAAAAATAATTTTTGCAATTTTTTTTTATTTTTTTTCTTGGAATTCTCTCCTCATCATGAGCAACATTAAAAAAGACACTTTTTCTGTTTCTTAGTGTATCATTCACAAATAATTTTTCTTTTTCACCAATCGCCACCTATGCTTAGTAACATGCCAAAAAATCATCCAATTTTTTTTTTCTTTTTTTAAAAAAAGAATATCATAACTCTCATCCCAACCACCATTATTCCATCCTCAATTTATGTCAATTTGAATATTTCATTACTTAGGATCATCCCAAAATGACCTTAGATTGAATCAAAAAGAAAAATTATGCCAAATCCGAAATATCCAAAATTGAACCAAAGGGTATTAATAAATGATAATACCAAAAAAAATAATAATAATCCAAATAAAAAATGAGTCAACACCCATTATTTTAGATCATTACCTTCCTGAAATCCTGTATGATTTTAAGGTCATTCCGAATAACCCTTGATGATCCATAAAAAATGTCAAAACAAAATATTCAACATCCAAATCAATGCTCAATAATTGAACAAAAAAGAATGATAAAAAAATAAAATAAAATAAACAACTAAACAAATAACTAAAAATAAAATAAAATAATTAAAAAAAAACTAGGTCCTACTGGCAATGTTTCCCATACTTGGGGCTTTTCAAGTCTGATCCTCAAATGTCCCCAGTGGAGTCGCCACTGAAAGCGCCCTCGATCCGCGGGGTGTGCGGATCCGCTTTTGACCGTTGAGGTTTGGGAGTCGCCACCTAGTTATTACGGTCTAGGAATCGATCAATGACTCTAAATAGATAAAGAACTAATCTAGAACAGAAAAAACTAAATTCGGGGATCATGTTACGGGGTTGGAAGGTGTTAGGCACGAACCCCGCCCGGCCAAAGCCGGTTTTTACTAACTTCCTAAATAAATTACATTGCTAAAAAACCTAGATAATAATAAATAAATAAAAAATAAGATATTATACATTTCCGATAGCAAAGACTTTGTTCCCTCAGATCCGACAAAAATTACTCCTTGTACCGTACTCCCTTGCTTCGTTCTGTCTCCGAATTTGATTTCTGATCTCCGAGGCAAGGTATCTCCTTTTTTTGATCTAGACTCTTCGAGTTTATTATGGATTTTGAAGTATTTTTGGAGGGCTTTTGGGTGTTCTTTAGGCTAAAATCGAAGGAGGGATGTTAGGTAAGGAGTTGGGGCTCCAAAACTAGGGTTTATGGGAGGCTAGGGGGGCTTTTAGACCTGCTTCTCTTAGGGTTTATGATTTGATACGAAAATAAGGTGTGAGCACCCCTATTTATAGATTTTTTTAGGGGTTGATTTAGATAGAGTTAGTGTTTAATTAGAGTTGTGTTTTAGTTAGAATTATTTTAGGTAGAGTTGTATTTTAATTAGAATTCTATTAGGTAGAGTTGTATTTTAGTTAGAACTCTATTAAATAGAGTTATTATTTAATTAAAACTCTATTAGGGTTTTGACTTTTGGTCTTATTTGATTGACTTTAGACTTAATTGATTGACTTTAATACCTTTATTTTAGTCTTGCTTAATTGACTTTAATTTTGACTTTAGTCTTACTTAATTGACTTTAATACCTTGACTTTAGTCTTGCTTGGTTGACTTTACTTTTTTGGAGAACCCTCCTCTATTATATCTTTAATTTTTCGGACCCCCAAATGGAGGGGTCCTTAAAGAAATATCTTGCGAACCCTTAACAATTTTGCCTGAGAGCCCGATTGATCGATTTTTTTAGTTTCAATTTTTAAATTAATTTAATTAATATTTCACTTTAATTATTTAATATTTTATTTATTAATTTCAAAATTTTTAATTATGAAAATTGTGAAATTATCGTTTTGCCCCCGGAGAGGACTATTCGCGTTTTAAGTCGGTTTTTTATATTATAGGATGTTTTAGAATCGATTTTTCGTAAGGAATTCAATGGAAATGTTGGTTTGTATCATTTATGAAATTTTATTATGAAATGGTCGTGAACTTCATGAGGGGCATTTTCATAATTTTGTCGAATTCTGTTAAAATTGGTGAAATGATTTATTTAGTTTCGATTTGTTGTTTTATGTGTTTGAGAGAGTTTTCTTAAGCGTAACGTAGGCTCTAGGGTTGTTTTGAGGTTAGGGGTATTCTGATAATTTTGTCAATTTTTAGTGATTTTTATCGTGAAGCTTCTTTTTGATCTGCAAGATGATGATTTCTATGTTTCTGGGGTCGTATTTTCCTAGTGTAGCGTAGTTTCTAAGATTTTGTCAATTCGAGATACCTCATCCGAATTTCTGAAATATTTCTGGTAACAAAATAAAACAATGGGAATAACATCCATCATTGGGAATCATTGCGATCAGGTTGATGAGTTAATTAATCAGGCGAGTGCAAAAATGGGGTGTCTACAGCCGAACACCCATGTGCCAATCGCCATCAGATTGAAATTCCAATGCTCCAACAACGAGGCCGAATACGAAGCATGCATAGTAAGGTTGAAAGCAACGTTGGATCTCGAAGTAGATTAGATCGATGTTTTCGGAGATTCAAGCTTAGTAGTCTATCAGACGACTGGAGAATGGAAGACCCGAGAACAGAGACTAGTCCCTTACCACGAGTATCTGGAAGAACTAAGCTCGCGTTTTCATAGAATTTCATTCACATACATGCCAAGAGCCAAGAATCAGTTCGTAGATGAACTAACTACGCTTACTTCCATGATTAGTATTTCAGAAGATCTGGTCATCAACTCAATTGAGATTGGAATTCAAGATGAACCGGCTTACTGTCTTCCCATCGAAGTAGAAGAATCCGAAGAAAATCCTTGGTACTCGGACATCAGGGCATATCTCGAGGATCGAACCCTTCCTTAGATGCAACGTCAAATGATCGCAGAACCATTCAGAAGTTGGCAGGGCAATTCTTCTTGAGCAACGGTATTTTATACAAGAAATCACACCACGAGGTCTTACTTCACTGTGTGGCAGAAGTAGAAGCAAAACGATTAATCGAGACTGTACATGGTGGAGTCTGTGACCACACATGAATGGTCATATGCTAGCAAAGAAGATTATGCGGATGGGATATTACTGGACAACAATGGAAAGTGACTGCTATCAGCATGTCCGCAAATGCCATCTGTGCCAGATTTACGCCAACAAGATCAATGCTCCGCCTTTAGAACTACATAATATGACCACTCCTTGGCCCTTCTCACTCTGGGGAATGGACGTCATTGGGCCAATCTCACCTAAAGTTGCAAATGGGCATCGCCTCATCTTAGTGGCCATTGACTATTTCACCAAGTGGGTAGAAGCTGCTTCATATGCCAACGTCACTAAAAGCAATGTCCTAAAGTTTGTCAAGAACAACATTATCTGCAGATATGGGCTTCCAAGCGGACTAGTGACGGATAATGCCAAGAACTTCAAGAACAAGGACATGGTTAGGATGTGCGAAGACTTCCAGATCACTCATCACAACTCTGTACTCTACAGACCTAAGATGAACGAAGCAGTTTAGGCAGCCAACAAGAATATCAAAAAAATTGTCGAGAAGATGGCGGTTATGTACAAGGATTGGCACGACATGTTGCCTTTTGCACTTCACGCCTATCGAACCTCGTTCAGAACTTCGACTGGGGCAACTCCATATTCATTGGTCTACAGAATGGAAGCAGTCTTACTCGTAGAGGTTGAGATTCCCTCCATCCAAATCCTAAAAGAAGCAGAGTTAGATGAAACTGAATGGATTCAAGCTCGGTTCGACCAGTTAAATCTAATCGAAGAAAAGCGTCTCGCAGCCATCTGCCACTGACAGATCTATCAGCGACGGATGGCCCGTGCCTACAACAAGAAAGTCAAACCTAGAGATTTCTCGTCAGGAGACCTTGTTCTGAAGAAAATTTTGTCAATCCAAGAAGATGCTAGAGGAAAATTCAGACCAAACTATGAAGGACCATTCATCGTGCAGAAGGTAATAACAAAAAGAGCTCTGATCCTTACAGAAATGGACGAACAAGTCTTCCCGCAACCGATCAATGCTGACACTGTCAAGAAATACTACGCCTGAAAACTGACCCTGAGATGACGAAAGGCCATCTTTGCTATTCTAAACCAACAAATCCAACTTTAGTCAACCCTTTTGAGCCATCATGTTAATTTCTTAACCTAAGACTACGGCAAGTCAAAACAAAGTAAAAAAAAAAAAAAGACAAAAGGAAGAGAAAATCAGAAAAAAGCAAAGCATCAAAATACTCCTAGCCAGCATGAGGATAAACTGTGAACGGCTAAAAATACAAAAAAAATAAAAAAAAGTCAAAAACTCGGACACTTGATCTGAGCTCGACCCAAATCTCCAGCCTAAACAAGTTCGAGAGACGTTGGGAGGAGACATAGATCACCTTTTCGAAATAAAAATAGACGAGCCTCATGTCTAAACCACTCAAAATACATCCAGACCTTAATCTTTTTTGTACCCTTTCATTACCATTAGCCTAAGCCAACATTTCGTCCCAACAAAAGTCCTTTTTGATCAGAGAATGTTCTAGGGCAACATAATGACAGTGGCAGCACCAATGATCATGCAACTTGGTCCGGACCTTAAAGTTTTGTTAGTCGTTTGAAGACTCGAGAGGGTAATCCAGGTCGGATATTCGAAAAAAAAGAGTGCTCGAAGTGTAGAGTAGCCGATTCAAAGCTCAACTTGAGCTGTCGAACCACGAATAGTCGTCACCAAATTATAGAGGGGAATCTAGATCGATTACTCAAGAAAGAGTGCTACTACAAGAGTAGAGTCGCCGATCTCACAGCTCAACTTGAGTCACCAAGCCACAAAGACACAGAGACTCCGAGCAAAAACTGCTATGTAAAAATCCAAAAAAATACAAGCATAGGCTGAAAGGGCATAGTGAAAACTCGAAAGGGCGCTATAAGTAATAGAATAAGACTATGGCAAAATCAAAGCCACCGGCACGATAAAAATCCCAAAATGACGTCGATGCTCAAAAATATGGAAACCGGATCTGGTGAAAACTGTAATTGGCACCATGGCCAATAAGGGTAAAAAAAAAAAAAAAAACTCCTGGCCCGCAAGAGTATAAACTGTGAACGGTAAAATCTTTCCAAAAACTCGTGGTCCAAACGGATAACAGTCTTTCAATACTAGGGCACTGGGGATGACTCTAAAGGAACCAAAAAAACAATTGACGTTTGTATCCCCCATGTTTTGCAAAAGCACCAAAATCGTCACAATCAAAGATTTTACAAACTCTGAATTTATCAGACTCATTTAATAAAGACATTTCACAAAATTGCATTTTAAAACTACTATTTTGGCCAATGATGACAAATCTAGAACTCATTCGACAAAACTTTGGTTTTCAAGAACAATAGATATACTTGAGGCCAAGTAAGTACAAAACCTATTTTCTTTGCATTAATCTTTCAATGTTTTGCATTCATCCAGCTAATGAAAAGAAAATACAAAAAGAGCGAATACAATGCAGTCGATCAAACATCATGATAAGAAATGAAAAATGAGTCAAGGCGTTCCTCCAAAGCACGAATCCGGGCAGCCTAGCTCATCATCACTTTCTCAGCATCTGAAGTATCACGGCTCACCAAATATGCTGTAAAGTCCTCAAAATGAGGATACTGGGCAAGTCGATCCCTCAACTCAGCAACTTCAGCTTGAAGCCTAGCCACTTCGCCACTGTCACTAGGTCCAGACTGGACAAGGACAGATGTCAGTCGAGCTATTTCCTTCTGCATCTTCTTCTCGGATTTGAGCCAGATAGCCTGAATTCGACGATGATCAGTCTGAGACTCCTCCACTCGATCTCGATAATCAAAGAAGGATGAAGCACCAGGGCGTGTTCGGGGAACTATCGACACCGAGGGTCTCCCAGAAACGAGTTCTCCAATCCAATGCAAGTATGCCGAGAATTGGTGTGTTGCATAGATGGGTCGACTTAGAACCTCAACCTGACCCCATTCTTTTACGAGTCGACTCAAAAGTGTAGTCGATAAAGGACGCACCAACTCATTGAAATTCTCGGGGACGAGCACACCCTGGTCATACCCAAATTGACAAAGAACCAGAAGTGGTACATAATGGGTTGCCGCATGAAGACCAATCAAAATAAGAAAACGGGCACCATCAAATGCAATCACGGGAGATCCTCGAGGTTGGAAGGCACCAACCCACCTCACTTCTTCATCATCAAGGTTACCAATAAAGGAGTACCAATCTTCCTTGCCACCGAAAATGAAGGGAGCGACTCGTCTCGACATCATAAGTACAAGATTAGCGTTAACACAAAATAGGCGATTAACCACTTCAGTTGAGGCCAGATGACCCATAAACCAGAGCTACAATAACAGGAGCATTCTAAACTTTGGAAACTAGCAAATTTAAATTTAAAAAACTAAGTTAAAGTTCATAATTTACCTGCAGGAGCAGAGCACATCCTCGAAAAATCCGATCACGACTAGAAGAACAAGCCGTGAGGGATTGGAACATCTCGCTCAAAAGCATCGGTGCCAACCGGCGTCCCTCCCGCACTTGTTGAATCACGTGAATAAGAGAAAGATCTATAATGTCTCCACCACCTGGAAACAGGTGTTGACTCACCACCATCAGAGTGAGAGCATTAAAGTGAATCAATGGCTTCGAGGGATCCATGAGGCGTTCAATCAGGAAAGACTTAGACATTATTTTCAAAATCGATCCACCGTTTGGAATCTTCAAAAACTTGCGACTTATCCCCAAGAAGTCGGATGCCTCACTTCGATATCCATCACACAATGGTGGAATCACGACGGGACCCGATATCTCAAAACCCAACAACACCTCAAACTCTTCAATGGTGGGAGTCATTTCGTGCACCCCAAACCGAAAGAGATTAAGCTCAGGGATCCAATACCCCAACATGGCATCAATCAAGCTCCATTACAATGGGATCTTGGGCAAAGAAATAGTGAACCCCAACTTATTCAAACACCATTGAGCTCTATCATCATTATCCATACTATCTATCTAACTACTCAAAAAAGAATTGACAATGTCATACATTTTCAAGTTGGGAAGAGTAGAGGGCACCTCCATGGAGCTTGAGAAGAAGCTTTGAGGAAAAAGGAGAGTAAAAATCGGCCAAAAGTGAAAAAGGGAAGTAAAAACTTGAAAATGAAAAGCTAGGGCAAAACCAATGGTGAAACAGGCTTAAAGGGGAAAGTAAATCATACTGGTCGATGTTTGAAATACGGATAAGGACAAATGATAAGTAATCCGTTCCCAAAACACGGATAAAATCAACGTTAGCTTATCCGTGTTGGGAGCACGGATGAAGCAAAATATGACTCATCCGTGCTCCTAGCACGGATAAAAGCAACAAAGACTCACCCGTGCTCCTGGCACGGATAAAAACTGAGAAAACTATCCGTGTTGAGAACACGGACCAGAAAATTTTTAAGCCTGGGATTCTGAGCCATTTGAGATTTTGACAACTCCAGACCACATAATGGTCATCTTAGAGCTCGATATTTTGAAATCGTATGAAAAATAGTGGGAATTCCTACGTGCTCGATAAATGCGTTCAAAACTCTTAAAAGCTCTCAGAACACGTACCAGGCACGTAGGAACTCGCCAAGATCATATTGGGCCAAATCAGACCTCCAAGGACCACCTCACTCACTGTGGATCCCAAATGACTCACTTGAATGGTCCTTGGGACCCTGATCGCACCTTTTACCCGCCCGTAAGCTCACCAACACTCAAAAAGGCTCAAAATCCCTAATGATTGATATCATGCCCAAGAAGCTCGTTGGAGCATGAATCAGTTACGCATATGATCATAATAAGATGAATGCAATAAAATATGAGCATAAATACATATATATATATATACAAAAGTTTGAAATGTTACATACAATGTCCAAAAAACTAATACAAAATGTCTAATATATTGTCAGGTACAAAAAGATCAGATGGAAGGGGGAGCATCGTCTCGAGCACTCTGAGTCTCAGGGATAGCTCCAGAAGAAGATCCGGCCACTGTACCTGAGCCAGACACCCCAGAAGAAGGTAGACCGTGTAATCACAATCGTCCCTCAGAATCTGTGAAGAATAGCTCCGCGTCCAGGGCTGTATCCTAATCCGTAGTACCCGCGAGATCAGCGCTAGGGACGGAAGGTCCGGTGGAGGGGAAAGCCTAAAAATAAAGAAAAAAAACATATCAAGATACATGCAGTGATATATCCAGCATATGTAAAGAAATGAACAACCAAAATGGAAATGCTTACCCTGGGAGGTGTCGGAGGACGTGTAGAGGTGCTCACTCCGTCTCGGTGTCGATAGTAATCCTGAGAAGATCGTGAGAAAACCAGTCAGAACAGATAAAAAATGTGCTACAGGCTAGCTGGAATGTGAAAAAGAAATAAATAACGACATACCATCTTAGCCTGAAAACGAGACTCCCGCAAGGCTGCCTCTAGCTCTAGCTCCTGGATACGAGCTGCCTGGGCTTTAAGGCGAGCCTCCTACTCCTCAATACGGGTAGCCTGCTCCTCCACCTCCGCCCTAGAGGCCCTCCATCTGTTCTCCATTTCCACGGCCCTCGCTGCCTGAGCCTCGATAATGTCATAGCCCTCGGGAGACGACAAAGATCATCGGCCTGAAAGCAAAAATAGCAAACAAGTGAGAATAATGAGAAACTAAGAGTTCTACATAAAAGAGGCAAGAATGGAATGTATACCGTGACAGCATGCTCCTGCAGCAAGACCCCTCTTATCTCTGTGATCCCAGCATGGGCAGTGACCGCAGGCATGATGCATCCAATGGACGCCTCTCGGAACCATGCTTGATAGTCACCCCCTCGCACCAGTCTAGCAGTATCTATGCCCCTCGCCTGGGTGAGATACTTCTCTACCCTCATAACCCCCGAGATGGGCTCAAGTGGAGCGACAGGAATACGAAGACTCCCGTCGTGCTGGAAGAACAAACGCTTCCCTAGGTAAAATGTGTACCTCTGCTCTCCGATGAAGAAGGGGTAGCATTGTCGCCTGGTGTTACGCCTATAGGCATTCCTCACCTCTTGCCTTCCGCTGACAGTGCGGGGGAGGTATCGCAAACTAATGGAAAAGATCTGCAAATGAAACAGTCAGAAAACAAGTACAGATAACTTCAAGGCCAAAGGAAAGAGAAAAGTTCAAGTACTCATGTCTCGAAGACGACATCGATCGATGTGGGCCCGAGCACTCCTAGGGCTGCTCCTGATAGCCCTGGCGTCTCTAGTAGCTCAGAATGCGCCCAACAGATAACCCTCGTCGGGATGACGACGGGTGGGTAGATAGAAGGGAAAATATACATGAACAAAAATTTGAAAGAGAGGGTGCAGAATGTCAAACGATGAACGGGATATGGAGAAAGAAATTGAAAAGAAAAGAAAGAAAATATCTTTTACCTTAATAAATTGCAAAAAGAATCGAGTGGAGATACCAGCTCCACGAGGCGTAGTGATGCCCTTCACTACTCGATCCAACCCAGCAAGAATAGTGCCGTAAATAAGACTCCCCCAGTCAAAATCGTCGATGTGGTCAATGTCGCGCATAACCGAGAGGAAAGTGGTAGAAACCGAAGAATCGTCCTCCAAAAAGAAGCAGCTACCGATAAGAAGGAGAAAGTAGATCCGAAAAATAATGTCGAAATCACGGTCACCGCAGTGAGCCGATCTTTCTCTATAAGTGGGAGGAGATCCACCCTCTCCCTCTATCAGTAACAGCCCCATCAGCACCTCGGTGCTAATCCTGCCCATCTTCCCCACCATGGAGGCAGGGACTCTGGTGATGCCGAACAACTCACCCACCTCCTGGACGGTTAGCATGGTCAAGGGCAAGGGCTCCCCATCCATGGCGATGCTAGTAATCGCCACAAAGTCAGAATGCCTAATGCCTATCTCAACCTACGACATATGAAATTAGTGAGTCGCTGGAAACCATCTCTCAACCATAGCCAAGAATAAAGGCCAATCAACCCTAAGAGCCGGAATCTGTAAAAATACGCCGAAGCCCACCGTCGAGAACTGGGTTCGGATATCATCGGAGAATAGGGCAGTTGTGAAAAGAAAGGCGCTCCACTTGCCTCTGAAACTGGTTGATGGGTAGGGAGTAGGGATATCCAACTGAACTAGCATCGATACATGCCTAGCAAAGAGGTATCTGGAACCCTGTCGTTCTCCTCCGCGGGGATCTCCACCCTGAGAACCTCACGACCTACTCGACAGGCACCTTCGGCCCGATCCACCCGGCTTCTGCCACCACGTCTACTTCGTCTACCACTACTGCCTGGTAGGTCCTCAGCTGGACCACTTTGAGAAGTACTAGCCTCCTCTGCCCGACTGCCTGAAGAAGAACCAACAACAGAGGAAAAATCTGGTCTCCGCAAAGGCTGCCTCGGCCAGCCATACTCAGTGGCCACACCAGACCCCAAAACAAAGCGGGTCTAGGTCCTAGGCCTCGCCTCCTCCTCCTCGTCGGACGACTGATGTACTACTCGGCTCCTCCTCTCTCTACCCATCTGTAAAATAATAAAATGCTGAGCCAACAAAGGAAAGTGTCCTATTTGCCTACCTCGAGGTAACCCAGTTATGCCTGTCCAATCTAAGTCAACCCTAATCAATCTGGTCAAACCCTGTCAAACCTAGTCAACCCTAATCAACCTGGTCAAACCCTATCCAACTTAGTCAAACCTATCCAGTCTAAGTCAAACCTGTCCCATCTAAGTCAAACATATCCCATCTAAGCCAACTCAGTCAAGCCTATCCAATCCCAATCAAACCTATCCCATCTGAGTCAAACAGTCAACCCAGTCAACCCAAGAACCAGTCAACTCGCTCAACTCAGTCAACCTAATCTAACGACCCAGTCAAAACCTAGTCAGAACCTAGTCAACCCATTAAACCCAGTCAACTCAGCCAACCTAATTTAACGACCCAGTCAAAACCCATTAAATCCAGTCAAAACCCAATAAACCCATTAAACCCAATCAACTCAGCCAACTCAGTCAACCCAATCTAACAACCCAGTCAAAACCCATTAAATCCAGTCAAAACCCAATAAACCCAGTTAACCCATTAAACCCAGTCAACTCGCTCAACTCAGTCAACCTAATCTAACGATCCAGTCAAAACCTAGTCAGAACCCAGTCAACCCATTAAACCCAGTCAACTCAGCCAACTCAGTCAACCTAATCTAACGACCAGTCAATACCTAGTCAGAACCCAGTCAACCCATTAAACCCAGTCAACTCAGTCAACCCACTAAACCCAGGCAACCCAATAAATACCAGTCAATTCAGCCAACCCACCCAAGACCAAGTCAACTCAATCAATCCAGTCCACCCGCTAAGCCTAGTCAACTTAAAGCCAACTCAGTCAACCCAAAACCAAGTCGACTCTTTAAATCCGATCAAAACCTAGTTAACCTAGCCAACTCGATCTAATCCAGTTTAACAGTTTAACCCAGCCAAACCTAGTGCAAACCTGAGTAATACCCATCTCGCTTAATCCAACCCATGCCCACGAACCATCACGATCATACCAAGATATCATTCAAAGATAAGCAAGAGTATGGGTATCCAAAATAAATCGAAATATTCATGTCCATACCAGCAAAGTGAGAAAGGGACATAAAAGGAAAAACAAGCATGACAAGCAAACATTTTCAGATCTAGAGCATGCTAAAAAGAGGAAAAGAAAATGAAAGAAAAATGGCTCGCCTAACCAACCATGTCGATCCAAACAGTTCAGCACAGTCCCGCTCAACCCACCCACTTTAGCCCCCTAAACAACTCGTGATTCAGCCACCAAAACACCATTGAACAAACCTATACGTTATCCCCGAGCCATCCTATCTCCCATTCTGAGACAATCCCAAGCCAATCACAGCCATTACAAACACCGGTCTCCATCAACCATCATTCTCCCTAAATTCATTTTCTCTACCACCAAAATCCAAAGACTCATTCTCAGCCCCATTCCACTAGAACTATAGTCACCAACCACCATACAAGCCGCAACAAACCACCATCATCCATCTCCACAGGCCCCAACCAGTCACTAAACTTTGTCTATCAATCCACACCCACAAAACCGCCCCAACACCTCCACACCCGGAGAAATTACTACCCAAATCCCCCACTAATTCCATGGATCAACGATGCATACACTTGCGTCCAATCAAAATATGAAATAAAAATAATAAACTAACAAGGAAAAGGGACATCAAGCTACATCATTTTCGATTATAACAACATTCAAAAGGTAGAAAGACAGGTACATTCACTTCAAAATGCTCAAAAAAATTAGAGAATATCGCATGTGAAGCGTACAAAACAGAAATCAAATAATGGGTAACATGAAACAGTGACGTAGATTGTGCATGAAACAAATAAGAGAAAAAGAAAAAAAATTAGAAAGAGAAGGATCAATTGAAGACCTACCTCAATATGAAATCGCAGTCCGATCAAACTCTTCGAAATTTTGAATCTCTCCCACTAGCGTCTCGATGCTCGTATTATCCCAATCGCTCCCAAGACCGAACTCAAGGTCCAAATCAACGAAAATGAGGAGAAAATGGGAGAGAAATCGAAAAGGAAACGAAGGAAAAAGAGAAGAATCGTTGAAAATAGCTGGAGAGTAGAAGAGAAATCAAAAGAAATCGAAAAATGAGGGGGCGTGAGCGTTAAATCGTTTGAAATTCGTACTGGTCCGTGTTACCAGTACGGATGAGGGAAAATAAGTTACATTCGTGCTCCAAATATGGGTGAAGAAGATAGAAGTGCAATCCGTTCGTCAAACACGGATGAAATTGGATCAAGAGTTATCCGTACCTCAAGCACAGATCAGTCAATAATTAAAAAGGAGAGAAATAAAGAAAAAAAAAAATTAAAAAATCAAGTAAAAAAAAAAATCAAAAAAAAAAAAAAATCAAAAAAATCAAAAAGTCAGAAAAATCAGAAAATTTCAAAAATCCTTTCGAGTTACAATCAATTCCGAATTATTAAAACACGACTAAGAAATACCCAAATTTCAAAAATCACTAAATCTTCATCAAATCCAAGGTCTCACACGATCTCTGCGCCATCGAGACCAAGGAATCAATAAGGTAACTCTATCAGACCCCGTGCTTGAGTAACCATTTTTCTAAAAAAGTTAATCAATTCAACCGGTAATTCAAAGTCGTGTTTTACAAAATTTCGTCTGGCCCGTACAAATAGGGGTTTAGTCTATTCTTTGTAGTTCTTTGCACGCAATTCCTACAAAGAATGGCAGCTGTAGACACCCCAATTTGAACGGGCCCTTACTCGAAGGGGCCCAAAAATAGTAATTCTCCAATAAATTGGGCCAACGGGTCTCGATGGCCCGAATCCTCGAAGTACGACATTTTTACCAAAATCAAAGCCTCTAACACCTCTCAATGGGTTAGTAGGTCCACTAAAAAGCTCGACATGCTTCGCTCCATTCAACACATCGATTTTTCGACAAAATTGGCAAATGGGCTTTAGAGGCCCAAATAGCTGAAAAATGGCCTATTGATTGAACCGAGGCCCCTAAGACCTCACAATTGTCTAAGGGACCTACAAAGGGATCAGACTCATCCCACGTTGTCCCAACCTTCACCGCTCCACGTTTACATTCAAAAAGTTGATAAAATCCTTCAATGGGCCCAAAAAGCCCGATTCGTCAACACGTGGCATTTTTTTATCAAATCAATGATTTCAAAAATCTAAAAAAAAAATCAAAAAAATAAAAATGTGAGACTTGGGATACCTACCCCTCATCTACCTCCCACCGCTCCACCTCTAAACCCGCAAACACCCTAAGCCCATTCGAAGCCCACAAACATTTACCTCTTTCCTAAATTAATTTTCCACCGTACACCCTAACCTAAAATTGACCCCATGTCACCTAAACCCTAAAACAAACCTACCCTCAAAAACCCAATCCAAAACTAATCCTATCCAAGCCAAAATAACCTACAACCCTCTAAAAGCCCAAGTCCAATATATCAAAAATCCACAAATCACTATCCATACCCAACTCACTATCCAACCCACAACCTTAACCCATCAACCCTTACCCACATCAACCAATCACCCCCTCAACATCAAAAGGTGACACATGTCACCATCCCATTTCACTTCCCTTATTTAATCACCTACCTCCATTACCATTCTCCAAACAACCCATCTAACCCACATCACGTCCCTCCAAAATCACCTCAACCCATACCCTACCCTAACCTAACCTATCACCATTTTCTAACATCATCAACAACCCACACCTCAACCTAATCCATCACCATTCTCTAATATCATCAACTACCCACATCACCACCCATATCTCTTACATATCAACCCATCACTTTATCTTAAAACACTCCAACAAAATCACCTCAACCAATACTTCCCTCATCGTCAACCAACTAACCCCTACCCTTTTCTCTAACTAAACAACCACCATCAACCAATCAACCAATCTCATCACCTCAATCTCTCATCACATACCACATGGAATCATCCCATTCCTCCTCCCAAAAATCAATTTACTAATCTCTTACACAACCCATTCTCCTAAATCTAAACACCCCACCTCTTCAACCAACTTAACACTCTTTCTCCAAACAACCCTCTTACACCCCCACTCCTCCCATCAACCATCACTCGTCTCATCCTACCAAACACTCTACCCAAATGGATTTGGGTAGGATCCAAATCATTTGGATCAAAACCTTACCTATTTTCATTCTTTACAAAACTACCATCAATCTCACTCCAAATTTCATACCCCCATCTTCTAAAAACCATGCCATTACCCATTCTCCTAACCTTTAATCCCATAATATCCCCAAACATCCTCCCAATACCTATAAATACCCCTCCCCTCCTTCCAAATTTTTTACCAAGTCTCCCTAAGAAAAAAAATCTACTCTCTCTACTTATCCCTACTACTCTCTTATATCATCTTCTAAAAAAAAAAGTTTCACTCTCAACTCACTAAGGACTAAATAGAATTTAAAAAGAAGAAGAAAAGAAGATCAAGGATACAAGGTTGGTGCAACAAATACTCCCTCCTCTCTCTCTGACATTCTCTTCCTCCCTCTTCTATCATCCCCTTCCCCTTCATTTTATTTTAAAGTTTAGGATGATTTGACCTCAAGGCTAAAGGTCTATAAGGGTCATTTCTATCAGTGAAATGACCCTATAATCAAGCCGAAAGCAACCCCTATCTAGGGTACAAATCCACCCACGTGGCACTTTTTTTATTATTTATTTTAAATAAAAATGATCGACTTATTTGAGGTTACCTCCACGTAGTCGGGAGAAAGGGGTGCCTAACACCTTCCCTTTTCTCTAACTGAGCCGCTTACTTGAATCTCAAAGTTTGATCATCCCTTATCCATCGTGATTCTCTAAAATGCCAAAAAAATAATTTTTGAAAAAATGTACATCGGGTGACCATTCACACCCACTTATAACATGAATGATGGCGACTCCAAATAATAGTAGATGTGGCCGTCGTAATGACGAAAACCACCTATCTACAGAGTCGATACGAATTTCCAACAATTCTAATGGTTTGTTGATTCAAGTTAAGCTAGCAGATCTGAGGCTCTACTTTTTAGCTACTCTTCTAACGAGTCAATCTTATTTCTGACCAAGTAGTTGCATCTACTTTCAAATATCCGATATAATTTATCCTCATGTGTCTTCTAGCAACTTTTGGGACTTGGGTCTGAGATTCAGATATAAGATCAATGTGTCTTTATTGTTCCTAACTACTTCTTTTTGTTGTTGTCAAACGTTGTTTGAATTCCATTATCACCAAACAGTTGACTTTAGGACCTTACCTTCTACCCTTTACTTGATCGGAGAGGACTTTATTGAGTTGTAATGCAAGCTATGACTATGGTTAAAAAAATAAATGATAGGAGGTTCAAAAGAAAATAAATGTACTAAGTAAGAATTGGGGGGGGGGGTGCTCTTATTGCTTTCCTAAAATTACCTTTTTTTTGTTACAACTATTAATGATGTTATCCTTTCGATTTTTTCTTGGCCTTTGAGATGTGAATTGAGCCTAAGACTAAAAATTCTACTATTAGCTTTTTTCTTTTTGTATTTTTATACGTTCACAGTTTATCCTCATGCGAACCAAGAGTTATCTAATTTTTTTTTTCTTTTGATTTTTTAGATCTTTTTCTTTTTCTTTCGTTCTTCTTTTTATTGAAAATACCTAGTTATTCCCCCAAATTGTCCTAGTTTATTCTCTAGTTTTCCCCAGTATATTCACTAGCTTGTCCTAGTGAAAGCGCCCTCGATCTGCGGGGTGCGCGGATCCACTTTTGACCTTTGAGGTTTGGGAGTCGCCACCTAGTTATTACGGTCTAGGAACCGAACATTGACTCTAAAAGACAAAAGAACCTAATCTATGAAAAATAAGAAACTAAGTCCGGGGATCACGTTACGGAGTTGAAAGGTGTTAGGCACCAACCCCGCCTGGCAAACTCTGGTCTCTACTTATTCCTAAGTAGAACTACATTAAGACCTAATCAATAAAAAAACTTTAAATCTTTACCTTTATGGAAACAGCGGTCTTGTTCCCTCAGATCTGGTAGAATAGTTCTTCGTACAACACTTATCGCTTCGTTCTGTCACCAGATTCGTTTGGAATTTTCAAAACAAAGTATCTCCTTATGAATTTTTCTATTTTTTTAATGGATTTCTAAGGTATTTTGGAAGGGTTTTTGGGTGTTTTTTGAGTTAAAGTTGAGGTATGGATGTTAGGTAAGGAGTTGGGACTTCAAAATTAGGGTTTATGGGAGGCTAGAAAAGTTTTTTGACTTACTTTTTTTAGGATTTATTTTTTCATATGAAAATAGGGTGTGGTAACCCCTATTTATAGATTTTTTAAGTGTTTGTTTAGATAGAATTAGTGTTTTATTATAATTCTTTTGGTTAGAGTTATATTTTAATTAGAATTATTTTAGGTAAAGTTATATTTTAGTTAGAATTCTATTAAATAGAGTTATTATTTAGTTAGGATTGCTTTAAATAGAATTATTATTTAATTAGAACTCTATTAGGATTTTGATTTTTAGTTTCATTTGATTGACTTTAAGATTTTGACTTTAGTCTTACTTGGTTGACTTTTAATATCTTGACTTTAGTCTTACTTGATGGACTTTAATATCTTGACTTTAGTATTACTTGGTTGACTTTAATTTTTTTTTGAGAACCTCCCTCTATTATATCTTTAATTCTTTGGACCCCCAAATGGAGGGGTCCTTGAATAAATATCTTGGCAACCATTAACAATTTTTCCTGAGAGCCTAATTGATCGAGTTTTTTGATTCAAAATTTTAAATTAATTTTATTAATGTTTCACTTTAATTATTTAATATTTTATTTATTAATTTTGAAAATTTTAATTATAAAAATTGTAAAATTACCATTTTACCCTCGGAGAGGACTTTTTGTGTTTCAAGTCGATTTTTGATGTTTTAGAATCGATTTTTCGTAAGGAATTCAATGGAAATATTGGTTTGTATCATTTATGAAATTTTGTGTGTGGAATGATCATGAACTTTATGAGGGGCATTTTCGTAATTTTTTTAAATTTTATGAAAATTGGCGAAATGATTTATTTGGTTTCGATTTATTATTTTATGTGTTTGAATAAATTTTTCTAAACGTAACGTAGGCTCTAAGGGTGTTTTAAGGTTAGGGGTATTTTGGTAATTTTGTTATTTTTTAGTGATTTTTATCGTGAAGCTTCTTTTTATCTGAAAATGATGATTTCTAAGCTTTTGGGGTTATATTTTCCTATCGTAGCGCGATTTCTACAGTTTTGTCAGTTTGAGATACCTCATCCGGATTTTTAAAATATATCTGGTAACAAAATAAAGCATTGGGATAAACATCTATCATTGGGAACTGTTGCGATCGGGTTGACGAGTTGATTAATCAAGCAAAATGCAAAAAATGGGGTGTCTACACCCAGTTTTAGGTTGTCAAAGAAACGATCAAGCTCAGAGGGATTTAACTAAAGGACATTTTGGTAAAATAGGAAATGAAAAGTGGCATACCTCTTTTCAAGTATCGGATCTTAGGCGTTGTATTTTTTAATTATGTTAGCATTTAGTAGCCCAGGAAATACTTCACCATCCATCTCTGTGGGGATTAACGCACCTCTAGACACCACTTTCTTAACTACGAAAGGACCTTCGTAGTTCGATTTGAATTTGCTTATTGGATTTTCTTGAATCGGGAGGATCTTCTTTAGAACTAGATCACCTGACTAAAAATATCTTGGTTTAACCTTCTTGTTGTAAGCTCATGAAATTTGCTTCTGATACAACTGTTTGTGAAATATTACAACAAGTTTTTTTCCTTCAATTAGGTTCAGTTGGTCATATCATGTTCTAACCCATTCAATTTCTTCCAACTCTAGTTCCATAAGGATTCTGAGAGAAAGAATTTCTACCTCAATTGGAAGGACTACCTCCCATCCCATTGACTAGTGAGAATGGCATAGTCCCAGTTGAGATTCTGATCGAGGTTCTATAAGCATGGAGAGTGAATGGTAACATTTCATGCCAACTTTGTAAATAACTATCATATTTTCAATGATTCGCTTGATATTCTTATTAGCTGCTTCCACTGCTCTGTTTATTTTCGATCTATAAGCTACTGAGTTATGGTGTTTTATCTGAAAATCTTTACAAAGCTTCTTCATGTTGAGAGCGTTATTTGATATAATAGTGTTAGGTAAGCCATATCTCCATATGATATTCTGTTCCAAAAATCTAATAACCTGTTTTTTTGTAATGTTTGTGTAAGACATGACTTTCACCCACTTAGTGAAGTAGTTAATAGCAGCCAAGATAAATCTGTGACCATTCAACATTTTGGGATTGATCGAACCAATGACTTCCATGCCCTAGAATGAGAAAGGCCATGGTGACGTCATATTGTGGAGTTCATTTGGTGGTGCATTGATCCTATTGACATATATCTAACATACGTGACATTTCTTGACATGCTAAAAATAGTTACTCTTCATTGTGGACCAGTAATAGCCCATTCTCATTATTTTTCTCCCTAATATGTGCCCATTCATTTGAAGATCGTAGAACCTTCTATGGACAACTTCTATGAGACATTTATCTTCAACTTCTGTTATACACCGAAAGAGAACCTCGTGGTGTGATTGTTTGTAGAGTGTCCTATTTCTTAAGAAGAATTGTCTTGCTAATCGTTGAATTGTTCTCTTTTCAACTTTTGTAGTTTCTATTTCTATTTCTTAAGAAGAATTGTCTTGCTAAATAAGCCTTGATGTCAAAGAATCATCGGGTTTCTATTTCTGCATCCTCTATCTCAATTGGTAAATAATAAGCTGGCTCATCTTGAAACTCTATCTTTAAGAGATCGATGGTTGTTTTTTCAGTGACTCTAATCATAAAAGACAAAGCTGCAAGTGTGTTGGTAAACTGATTTTTGGCCCTTGGCATGTAATTGAAAGTTATTTGAGAGAAATTAGTATTTAGTTCTTCTATATACTCATGGAACGGTACCAGTCTCTATTCTCGTGTCTGTCATTCACCAGTTGTCTGGTAGACAACTAGATTAGAGTCCCCAAATACATTGATCTCGTTGACTTCCATCTCTACTACTACTTTGAGACCTACTATACATGTCTCATATTTTTCTTGATTGTTTGTACATTGAAAAAGTAGCCTAATTGCTATGGGCACATGCAATCCATAAAGCTTCACTAAAACAACCCCGATCCTATTACCCTTCTGATTAACTATTCCATCGAAATATAATTTCCAACCTGGTTCATTTTCATCTTCCTTTATTTTTGTAAAAATAATGGCTTCATTTGGAAAATTAGTTTTCATCGATTTGTAATATGGAAAAGGGTGCTCTGTTAGATGGTCTGCAATAGCCTACCCCTTGATTGCCTTTTACGTGACATATTCAATATCGAACTCTGATAGTAATAGTCGCCACTTAGTGATACAACTAGTGAGTACATATTTCTTAGATAAGTATTTCAATGGATCCATCCTAGTAATAAGCTATACTTTATAGCTTAGCAAATATTGGCACAATCTTTGAGACACCCAAACTAGGGTGCAACATGTCTTTTCAAACAAAAAATACCTAGTCTCGTAATCTATAAAAATTTTGCTAAGGTAATATATCGATATTTCCTTGCGACCCATCTCGTTATGTTGCCCTACTACACATCCCATAGATGGTTCAAGTACTGACAGGTACACTAACAAAGGTCTCCCTAGGGTAGGAGAACTAAGACTAGAGGATTCAATAGATACTTCTTGATTTTTTTGAATGCTTCCTAACAGTTGTTGTTCTATTTGAAAGATTCATTCTTCCTTACAAGTTTGAAAACAAGGTTACAAATTGATGCAAATTGTATGATAAACCTGCTGATGTATTAAACCTTTCCTAAAAAATCCCGTATTTCTGCTTATGTCTCTACTATTGGCATTTCAGTGATTGTTTTTGCTTTAACTGAATCTACTTCAATACCTCTTCATCTTATGATGAAACCTAGTAACTTCCCTGAAGCTGTCTCAAATATACATTTTGAAGGATTAATCCTTAAATTGAACTTCTTCAGACGATAAATTTTTTGCCTAAGTTGACAAGGTGGTCTTCTTTCAAATTAGACTTAGTGATCATGTCATCCACATAAACTTTCATTTCTTTATGAATCATATCATGAATGAGAGCAGTTATGGCTCGATGATATGTTGTCCTGGCATTTTTGAAATCGAATGGCATAACCATGTAATGAAAAGTACCCCAAGGCATGATAAATATTATTTTCTCTTGGTCTTCTTTTGCCATCTTGATTTGATTATAACCAGAGAAGCCATCCATAAATGAAAAAATGTCATGGCTTGCTGTGTTATTGACAAGCGTGTCGATATGCAGAAGTAGGAAATCATCTTTTGGACTACCTTTGTTCAAGTCTCAGCAATCTATACACATCCTTATTTTGCCATCTTTTTTCGGTATTGGAACAATGTTTGCAAGCCATTCTGGAAGTTGATATTGCTAAAAATCATGCTTTAATCTACTTTGTCACCTTGTCTTTTACTTTGAGAATTCATTCTGGTTTTAATCTTCTAAGTTTCTACTTTTACATTGGTAAGAATGGGTAGACGGTGTACTATAAGATTAGTGTCAAGCCCCGACATATCCTGATAGGACCATGTGAACACATCTTAGTACTATTGAAGGAATTCAATCATTTTTGTCTTCTAGGTTGAGGGTAGAAGGGATCCGATTTTGATTATTTTCAGGTTATCTTCGGATCCAAGATTTATTTAGTTTGTTTCCTCAATATTTGCCTGACGCTCTTTCTCATGACGTTTTACAAGTTTTTTTAGTTCTTTTGGCATGTCGACCTCTTGTGTACCAAGTTCTTCCTCAACTCCAAGAAATCAAAGTTAAGTTCGAGGTTGCAATCATTTAATTCGATAGTCCCTGTATCAAACAACTTTGCAAACTTTTAATTTTTTGAATTTTTTTTGAGATTTTATTAATAAAAGTGGACCTTCTAAATAAACACCCTCTGAGGACGAAGGTCCATTAGGATCTTTGGGGTGAAAGTAAGAAACTAACAATAGCAGCCTTAAGGGTAATTGGGACGATATACCAGTTGTGAAGAATATTCGTTTCTTTCGTTGGGTAGACTACTGAGGGGGAGGGAGACTGTCCCAATTCAGTTATAATAACCATCACAAAATTGTAATGGTTATCTGATAGTGATACTTCTCCTAAAGGTAAGGTGTGAATAAAAAACTGCCATTGCTGGCGTCATCTATTTTCACGGGCTCTTTTTTCCTGAAGTCCTCATTGAATAAGCTACTAATGTCATATTCAAGGGATAGATCATGTTCGGGGAGTATTTCTAGCTTTTTTTTACCTTATTGTGGCAGTATTTATACTTGTTGGTTATCAGTTGGGTTGCCATCACTTATCATTGTATAAGCTGACAAGGAGAATGTCTCCATGGTGAGAAAAACTTTCCTAAGATCCCAGATCTTGGGTTTCTGATGCTCCATCCTTCATAGCTTTAGCTATTTCCTCTTTGTATACATTGCTTGCTTGTCCTTCCAAGTGGGCTTATAACTAAGGCTGAACTATGGCATGACTTTATGAATTGGAATGAGCCTGACTCTACCTTGATTTATCTTCTTTAGCCCTTTCCCTAGACGAAATCCAGATTACTTCATCACCTATCATCATTACAGTTGGTGATAAACTTGCTTTCCTTATCTCAGTACCTTCTGGAATGCTACTAACTGACTCGAATTGGAAAGAACGATACATGAGTTGTTTACTCGACCTTTCACTAAAACCAATTCTTGATTGATGATGAACTTCACTGTCTGGTAAAAAGATAATGGCATTGCCCCAACCAAGTGGATCCATGGCCTCCTGAAAAGAAAATTGAAAATACTTGGCATGTTTATCACTTAGAAAGTGATTTGTAATGTGTGACTGACAAATCAATTTTACCCATTGATTCTTTCTTTGGTCTATCGAAAGCTCGGATTTACCTAATATTAGGTTTAAAGAAAGACGGGTCCACGTCTAGCTTCTTCAAAGTTATGTAAAGATAAACATTCAATGCAGATCTATTATCTAGTAACATGGGAGTAACGATCATACCTTTGCACATTACTGTAATATGTAGTGGTTTTATGTGACCACGATCCTCTAAAGTAAATTCATCCTTCGTGAATTGTGATGACGTGTGGTGATATGATCATTCCAAACATCTTATCCAACTGTTTGGGTGAAGTGGCTTATATGATGTGTGACTCATTGAGAACCTTGAAAAGCGTATCTCTATACTTTTTTGAGTTTTGTAGCAACCCTAATACGACACCTGGGCTGATACTTTGTTTAATTGCTCTAGGACGATATATTAACATTTCTTAATCAACTTAAGGAAATTTGTTATCTCCTTATCTGTTATTTTCTTCTTCTTCGTTACCTGTTTACTCTGTTCTTCTATGATGACTACATTTCCCTTTCATTTGTTTTTTCTCTGCAATTGTTTCTATTACTTCTATTTCAACTATCGTTTTTTTTTCAACTACCTCATTTGCTTTGACTACTGCTTTTATACTAAGTGATGCTTGCTATCTATTGACTATAACTTCTACTCAACCATCTATTTTGACTGTTTCATTTACTCTATATCAACGACTAACCCTTTGTTGGTTGCTAGTTCTATACCCTTAATTTGTTCATTCTACATCTCCTTGCTGCTTTGACCAACCTCTATCATTATATGTTTCCCTTTCTCTTTCTCAGTCTTCTTCTCGTTGTCTTTTCTTTTTCATGTTGTCCCCTTCTCAGTCGTTCTTACTACTCTACCTACCCTTGTAATGTGGTCTACATCCTTGGGCTCCTATTTCTTTTCTAGTTTCTCAGCCTTCTCTATCTCCTTGACTGTTCATCCTCATTTTAGGAATACTAAATCTGTTTCGTTACTCCAGGCCATACCTTTGTTGGATACATAAGGGAAATGTTTGGGAGTTTTGAAAGTGGGTTGGGGAAGAGGTGGTAGTTGTGTAGTGGGTGAAGATGAAATTGCAAATGATGAGTAGTGGCGGATTTGAAAGTAATGAAAGTGGCGTGATGTTGGACGGAGTGACAAAATTTAAAGATAAAATAAGAGCTGGTGGTTTTGGAAAAGATGGTAAGGGATTTAAGATGAGGGCTCCAAACTGGGTGGTGATGCAAATAGGAGTATTATTTTGACTTTGAAAGAGGATAGTGTTGACTTATGTGTTTGAGGTAAACTCTGACCTTTGAACCTAAAGGAATGATCAGTTGTGAGGGATCGAAATCTAACTTTTCATTGAAGATTGTGTTTATTGCATTTACTAGCCCAACACCATTTCCGTTACCATTATGAGCTGGAACAGGATTTTGATTGATATTTTTTTGCACTGATACAAGACCTAGAACTATAAGCTTCCTAACTATGAGGGTCTGAACGACATTCCTTAACTGTTAGTACCAGTCTGTGGGGTGACCGAGAGCTCATATATGAAACTCACAATTGGTGGTAGGATCATACCTGAATGTGTTATCGACTTTTGGATGTGGCTATTTTAGTATAATATAACCCATTTAACGAGGGTAGGCAAGAGCTCCGATAATTTCATTGATAATCAAGTAAACTCTTTTTTTTTTGTTGCCGGTTGTTGTTGTCGTAGGGTTGATAGTATTATTACTGCATGTAGACACCCCATTTTTGCACTTGCCTGATTAATCAACTCGTCAACCAGATTGCAACGGTTCCCAATGATGGATGTTTATTACAATACTTTATTTGTTACTAGATATGTTTTAGAAATTCGGATGAGGTATCTCAAACTAACAAAACCTTAGAAACCACGCTACGCTAGGAAAAAATAACTCCAAAAACATATAAATTATCATTTTACCGACAAAAAGAAGCTTCACGATAAAAATCACTAAAAAATGACAAAATTACCAAAATACCCCTAACCTTAAAACATCCCTAGAGCCTACGTTACGCTTAGGAAAACCCATTCAAACACATTCCGAAATTAATAATTAAAACATTAATTAAAATCTTAAAGTCAATCAAGTAATACTAAAGTCAAGATCTTAAAGACAATCAAGTAAGACTAAAGTCAACCAAGTAAGACTAAAGTCAAAATATTAAAGTCAATCAAGTGAGACTAAAAGTCAAAACCCTAATAGAATTCTAATTAAATAATAACTCTATTTAAAATAATCCTAATTAAATAATAACTCTATTTAAAATAATTCTAATTAAACAATAACTCTTTCTAAAATAATTATAATTAAACAATAACTCTTTCTAAAAGAATTATAATTAAACACTAACTCTATCAAAATAAGCACTTAAAAAATCTATAAAAATGGGTACCTATTTTCGTATAAAAAAAATTCCTAAGAGAAGTAGGTCAAAAAACTTTCATAACCTCCCATAAACCCTAATTTTGAAGTCCCAACTCCTTACCTAACACCCATATTTCAATTTTAGTTCAAAAAATACCTAAAAATCCTTCAAAAACACCTAGAAATCCATAAACAAATCAAAATAATCCAGATCTAAGAAAGAGATACCTTGCCTTAGAGATCTGAAGTGAATCCAACGATAGAACGAAGCGAGAAGTACGGTACAAAGAACTATTCTACCAGATCTGAGGGAACAAGAATGTTGTCTTCGTAAAGGTAAAGATTTAAATCTTTTTTATTGATTAGGTTTTTTTAGCAATGTAGTTCTATTTGGAAATTAGTAGAGACCGACGTTTGCCGGGCGGGGTTGGTGCCTAATACCTTCCAATCCCATAATGTGATCCTCGAACTCAGTTATTTTTTAAAGTAGATTAGTTATTTTTATCCGTTTAGAGTCGATATTCGGTTCCTAAACCGTAATAACTAGGTTGCGACTCCCAAACCTCAAAGGTCAAAAATGGATCCGCGCACTCCACGGATTGAGGGCGCTTTCAGTGGCGACTCCACTGGGGACGTTGATAATCAAACTTGAAAAACCCCAAGTTTGGGAGCATTGCTAAAATAACCTAGACTGTTTTTAGTTGTTAGTGTATCTGCTTTTTGTTTTGTTTTTCGATTCAATTGTTGATCATGTGTGTGGATTATGAATGTTCCACTTTTGCATGTTAGTAATTTTTGTTTATTTTATTTTATTATTTTGGTTCAATCAAGGGTCATTCGGAATGACCTTAAATAATTTGGGACTTTAGGGTGATGGTTGCATTGAGGATGGGGATGATGATCATTGGAACATGAATTTATTTTTAGATGTGTGTCAATTTGCCGTTCGACATTTTTTTTTTTTAGGTATCGGTCTTTCTTTGGATAGAAATTTTTTTTATGTCAAACTGTCCTTTGACAATATTATTTTCAAATTTTTTTTTTGGGTGTGTGACAGCAAGCGAAAAATACAAAAGGTAGGATTTTTTGGGGATGCTGTTAACGGCAACAAGGCATACGGGTTTAAATCGATTTTTTTTATAAAGGTGGGGTTTTAGTAAAAAATCGTTTCTTTATTTTACCCTTAATATCCCAATTTTACCATTGGCTTCATCGTCTCCAACTGGAGACTTATTTTAAATCTGGTTTATATATCCTACCTCATCGTCCCCAACAGAGAGACCTCCTTCAAATCTGTTTTTTATTACATCTTGTTTCATCGTCTCCAACAGAGAGACCCATTTTAAATCTGTCTCTCTACACCTTGCTTCATCATTTTGAGAGACAACTTTGCCCGATCGATTTTGATCCATAGATCTAATTGGTCTATGGGTTGTAGCATCGAAAAAGAAAATATGTTTTTTTACAAGAAACTCGCGGTGGTCTTCTTCTAAAATCTATTTTTGGGTTTTTAAAATTGAAGCAAGAATTGTATTCAACGTGTAACAGAGAGGGGAAGGGAAACCATGGCCTGTGGAGTCTGTGGGGGGCCACTCCATGGATGTTGCGGCCTCATTTTAGAGTTTTAACAAAGGCAGATGTCTGGTTTTTTTTTAGATCACGTCGTCACTGCAACAGATTCAGTCGTTTGTCTTCTT
Source organism: Akebia trifoliata (assembly GCF_017979445.1). NCBI lineage: Eukaryota > Viridiplantae > Streptophyta > Magnoliopsida > Ranunculales > Lardizabalaceae > Akebia > Akebia trifoliata. The sequence goes on from NC_141382.1 coordinate 20,696,747, forward strand.
TTTCTCTTTCTTTTTTCTCCTCTTTCAAGGGTTAAGCCTTTCTTGAACTTGAATGTTACTGCCGAGGCTTGTTGCCGCAAACACAATTGTTGTCTTAGTTGTTTTCAAACTGGGTTGTTGGTTTAGAACATCGATCTGGTGATAAGGTTGATGACGTTGAAGAGAAAATATAGTTATGTTTTTTGATTCATCATTATCAAAACCAACTAGTTTGATTTGATGATCGAGAGGATAATGATGGATCAGCCCCTAGTATTTTTTTCCTTCAATATTTCTTCGATCAATTAATTTTATTATTAAAAAAAAAAACTCTTTCTGAAAGCGCCCTCGATCCACGGGGTGCACGGATCCGCTTTTGACCCTTGAGGTTTGGGAGTCGCCACCTAGTTATTACAGTCTAGGAACCAAACTAACTCTAAAATGGATAAAAAACTAATCTACTACAGAAAAATTGAATTCGGGGATCACATTACGGGGTTGGAAGGTGTTAAGCACCAACCCCGCCCGACCAATGCCGGTCTCTACTTATCTCAAATAAGACTACATTGCTAATGACAAAACCTAGATAAAAATCTAACAGAAATGTTACCTTCGATACGCAAAGGTTCTAATCCCTCAGATCTGGTGAAACTACTCCTTGTACCGTACTCCTTACTTCGTTCTATCTCCGGATCTGATTTCTGATCTCCGAGGCAAGGTGTCTCCTTCTTGGATCTGGATTCTTCAAATTTGTTATGGATTCTGGGGTATTTTTGAAAGGTTTTTAGGTGTTTTTTAGGCTAAAATCAAAGCATGGGTGTTAGGTAAGGAGTTGGGGCTTCAAAATTAGGGTTTTGGGGAGGTTGTGGAGGCTTCTTCACCTACTTTTTCTAGGGTTTTTTTTATAAGAAAATAGGGTGTGGAGGCTCCTATTTATAAAGTTTTTTAGAAGCATTAGGGTTTGATTAGGGTTTCTTTTAGAGTTTTAATTAGGGTTTTGACTTTAGTCTTATGAGGTTGACTTAGTCTTTAGGGTTTTGACTTTAGTCTTATGAGATTGACTTGATTAGTTTAGATTAGGATTTTGATTTAGGGTTTTAACTTTATTCTTATGAGCTTGACTTGATTAGTTTAGATTAGGGTTTGATTTAGGGTTTTGACTTTAGTCTTATGAGATTGACTTTAATATTTTGACTTTAGTCTTTCTTGGTTGACTTTTAATATCTTGACTTTAGTCTTACTTGATTGACTTTAATGTTTCACTTTATATTATTTAATGATTTGTTTATTAATTTTGAAAATTTTAATTATTAAAGTTGTAAAATTATCGTTTTGCCCTCTGAGAGGATTGTTTACGTTTTAAGTCGTTTTTCAATGTTTCAGGATGTTTTGGAATCGATTTTTCGTAAGGAATTCAATGGCAATGTTGGTTTTTGTCATTATGAAATTTTTTGTGTGAAATGGTCGTGAATTTTATTAGGGGTATTTTCGTAATTTTGTCAAATTTTGTGAAAATTGGCGAAGTGGTTTATTTGGTTTCGATTTGTTATTTTATGTGTTTTGAATGGGTTTTCCTAAGCGTAACGTAGGTTCTAGGGTTGTTTTGATTTTAGGGGTATTTTGGTAATTTGGTCATTTTTAGTGGTTTTTATCGTGAAGCTTATTTTTGGTTTGCAAGATGATTTTTATGTTTCTGGGGTCGTATTTTCTTAGCGTAGCGTGATTTCTAAAGTTTTGTCCGTTTGAGATACCTCATCCAGATTTTTGAAACATATCTGGTAACAAAATAAAGCATTGGAATAGACATCCATCATTGGGAACCGTTGCGATCGGATTGACGAGTTGATTAATCAGGCGAGTGCAAAAATGGGGTGTCTACAGATGCCCCTCTTTGGCAGAGGGTTGAGGCAAACTAGATAGCAAATCTATTTTGGTAGATAGTGTGATATCCGGATGCCAAAGCTAGTAACAGTTCATTTTGCAGCCTAATTTAGCAATTCGTCGGGGTAATCGGATCCTTGAGGGTAAAACTCTCCCCGAACTAAAAAGTTGTCAGGTCCTTGAGCGCAAGCTCTCACTGACAGTGTCAGATCCTTGAATTTTATAAAATTCTCCTTGACTAACGAAACAACTGTGCAAGTGTGTGCACTGTGTAAAACTGGGTAAAATCTGAGTAAAATAGAACTCGAGAAAATTTGAATGAGATTTGAAACAAATATGAGCAAAAGTTGGGAGAAAGTCGAATGTCCTACTCTACCTACTCTAGGTGAAAGAGTAACGAATTTATATATATTTTTTTAGAGTCTTACTTTACTTACTCGGAGTGAAAGAGTAATGCACTAATTTTTTTTTTTGGGAAGTTCTACTCTACCTACCCGAAGTGAAATTGTAATGAACTATATATATATATATATATTTGGAAAGTTCTACTTTTCCTACTCGGAGTGAAAGAGTAATGAACTAAAATTTTTGAGAGTCTTACTCTACCTGCCCAAGGTGAAAGAGTAATGAACTAATTTGTTTTGGGAAGTTTTACTCTACCTACTCGGAGTGAAAGAGTAATGAACTAATTTTTTTGAGAGTCCTACTCTACCTGCCCAGGGTGAAAGAGTAATGAACTAATTTGTTTTGGGAAGTTCTACTCTACCTACTCGGAGTGAAAGAGTAATGAACTTATTTTTTTGAGAGTCCTACTCTACCTGCCCAGGGTGAAAGAGTAATGAACTAATTTTTTTTTTGGAAGTTTTACTCTACCTACTCAGAGTGAAAGAGTAATGAACTAATTTTTTTGAGAGTCCTATTCTACCTGCCCAGGGTGAAAGAGTAATGAACTAATTTTTTTTTTGGGAAGTTCTACTCTACCTACTTGGAGTGAAAGAGTAATGAACTAATTTTTTTTAGAGTCCTACTCTACCTGCCCAGGGTGAAAGAGTAATAAACTAATTTTTTTTTTGGAAGTTCTACTCTACCTACTCAGAGTGAAAGAGTAATGAACTAATTTTTTTGAGAGTCCTATTCTACCGCCCAAGGTGAAAGAGTAATAAACTAATTTTTTTTTTGGGAAGTTCTACTCTACCTACTTGGAGTGAAAGAGTAATGAACTAATTTGTTTTGGGAAGTTCTATTCTACCTACTTGGAGTGAAAGAGTAATGAACTAATCTTTTTGAGAGTCCTACTCTACCTGCTCAGGGTGAAAGAGTAATGAACTAATTTTTTTGGGAAGTTCTACTCTACCTACTTGGAGTGAAAGAGTAATGAACTAATTTTTTGGGAGTTCTACTCTACCTACTTGGAGTGAAAGAGTAATGAACTAATTTTCTAGGAGTCCTACTCTACCTGCTCGGGGTGAAAGAGTATTGAACTAATTTTTTTTTGTTGGGAAGTTCTACTCTACCTACTCGGAGTGAAGAGTAATGAACTAATCTTTTTGGGAGTCCTACTCTACCTATGCATGGTGAAAGAGTAATGAACTAAATTTTTTGGGAAACGAATGGGGGATTAACACCGCATTTGATTCTTTCTTTTGAAAAAAAAACAAAGCGTTGGATTTTATAAAGGTCCGGTCAACATTTTAACTTCCTTTTGAACCTCAGGGGTTTTCAACAAAATGCTATCAATAGGGTAACCTTTTAATTCAGAGTTTACCTTATCCTTTGGGGTTGGAATTGACCAGGTTTCAGAACCAAAATGCCCCTAGTTTAACAGGGAATATTGCACTGGGGATAATTGAACATAATTTGAAAACGAATGCCCCTAGCGTAAGGGGGAAACTGTACTCTTTAGAAAAGGAAGTGCCCTTGTTATGAAAATTTGAAATCCTTGATTACCGCAAGCGTAATAAAGGTTTAACTTTTAACTTTGACTTTTTATATTGAAGATTTCGAGTCAGGCTCAAAGAAATTGGAACAAAATATTTCTTTCTGAAATTCATCATAGAATTTGTTATTTCTCCCCGTCAGTTCGCTTAGGGACACGAAACACTTCAGATCAATCATGGACGAGATACTTGTATCCACTGAGTCTATATTTGGTTCAAACTGGGTATTGAAACTTGATCATTCGGACTTCTGATGTTTCAGCTCGGATTGCCTTTTCAGCTTCTCAACTCAATGGAGATTTTCTTTTATTTTTTGGTTGCTCTAAATTTTGCTTAGATTGCCTTTTCAGGTTTTCAATCTAGCAACCATGCTCTAGCTTTTGCCTAGATCGCCTTTTTAGGTTTTCGATCTAGTGAGCTTACAATTTTTTTCTCTTTTCTTTGCTCTGATTGTCGTCAAGGTCGTCCTTTCAGATTTTTAACCTTGCGAGCTTGCCTTAATTTTTGCCTAAGCTACCCTTTTCGGGTTTTCAACTTAGCAGGCTCTTTACTTTTTTTTTTCATCCTAAACTTCTGGAGTTACTGTCTGATCAGCTTTATTACCTTCCTTAACTTTTTCGCACAGTACTTAAGAGGACTTTTATGGGTAGGCTTAAGACTAGGTATAAAAAGAGAGGAATCTTGAGGCTCAAAAACCCAAATGCCCCTTGTATGGCATTTCCTTTCAAATTATTTTCTTTTTCCTTGAATGTTCTTCCCCACTCTGACAATATTTCTTTTTTCTTTTTAGATTTTTTTTTTGTCAAGGAATCTATTTTTTTATTTTGATGTGGTCGGGCCTAAAGTAACTTCTCAGGTTACCTACGTACCCCAGAATTTTGGGATCAGGCCAAGACGTAGTTCGAATTTTTTCCTCTCCTTGGTTAGGTGATTGGGCTGAGAAAGAAAAAGGTATATATATTTTTTGAAAAAGGTTGCAAAGGGCTGAGAAATGAGATATTGAACTGGGTAATAGAAAAATTGATTGGACCAAAGATGGCCTCCTTAAATGTAATACCGCTTGATCTGGTTAAAGTTGGTTGACTCTAATAGTTCGATTTCATCATGGTCTTGAAGTCTAACAGCTTTTCTAGGTAATATTTTTTTATGATGAACAGATCTCCCCAGTTAGGTTTGAACTTCCCTCTAGGGTCAAAAATAAGTACCTGATTCTCTTTGAGTACCAAATCTCTGACTTGTAAGTGACGGGCCTTGATCTTTTTGTCAAACGGACGGGCGACTCTTCTTTGATAAGCCTGCACGTGGTACAAAGCTTTTAGGTTATTTTCTTCAGTCAGGTTCAGTTCTTTGTACTAAGGTCGGACTCAGTTTGTTTTTAACAATTGACTTTCCATCAAGTCCTTGATATACGGGATCTCCATTTCAACTGGTGAGACTGCTTCCATATCATACACTTGAGAATAGGGAATGACTCTAGTGGAAGACTGTATTGAAGTGTAATATGTCCATAACGCGAATGATAACTTCTCTGGCCAATCCCGGTGTGATGTGTGATTGACACATTTTCACGATGATTGTCTTGAGATTTTTACTGGCTGCTGCAACTATTCCATCGATTTTAAAAGTCCATACTGATACATTTGATAATCTCTCCTCTGACTACGTGAGTCTATTCTGGTTTGTATATGTGGTGTTCTCACAGGATGGGTATATATTTCATGTAGAACAACACTCCAAATTTAACCGACATATCCTCTAGGACCATGTAAGAAAGTCTTTTGAATTTTTTGAATAAATTCCAATATGAATTTCTTGGAAATTATTTTTGTTCCGAGGTTAATGACCTTTGCTTCCTCGAGCAAGACATTTATCTTCTCATTCAAGAGGGGGTTCCTTATTAGAGGAATTTCTCCTTGAAGCCAGTTATTAGTTAATTCGTTAATGCGCTCGCGGTATTCAAAAATTTTCTTTATCCAATCAAATTCAAAAGGGGCGACAGACACCTCTATAAACTCGATAAACTAACTCGACTCAACAGGAAAATAGTAGACTCAATTTAAAGAAGACATAATCTTGCTGAAAAAAAGGACTCGAGCTAACCCAAATGACTCATGAAAACTCAAGACAACTACCCACACCGGGCTTGATTAGGACTGAGGACTGAGACATTGCTTACAATTGACATGACTGAGGCACTGTGATCTTCAAAGAATAACTGGGTGATGTTGAGAGATTTTGAGGTCATTTCTCACTGTTGACTTGATATTGACGTTTACTCTAACTGACCGGATTTACAACCCTAGCTAGACGATGGACGATTGAGCTTAGATATAATGATAACCCTTAAACCTCATTGAAGGTGAATTTAATCAATTCCAGGATTACCCCCTTGATAACATTTTAAACGAACCCTAAGATTTTATTGAATTCTGTGCACCAATCCATTAAAAAATTCATTAATGTAATGATTATTCAGAAAAATAATTTTATTGCACTCTTAAAAAATATTGACAAATAATGTTTTCATTGAATAACAACTTCCACAAACATATTTCAATAATTTTTCATGCAAAAATAGATTTTTTGTAAACCATTTTTTTCTAAAAAATATTTTTCTTCCTTTCCTTTTTTTTAGAAAACATTTTCTTTTAGAAAACTTTTTGGGAAAGCATTTCCTTTTGGAAAATCTTATTCTTCCAGAAAATATTTTACTTTTGAAAAGCATTTCTTTTTTGGAAAACATTCTTCTTCTGGAAAACATTTTTCTTCTTTTAAAATGGGTTTAAAATCTGAATCAGAAAAAAGTTTGAATTTCATTTTGATTCAAACCTGAGTTCTGTGACAGTAGAAGGGGTTTTCCATTCATCGATAACTCGCACTTTCTCCATGTCCATCCGGATCTGTCCATTACCCACAACGTGGCCAAGAAACATAATCTGTTCTTGAGCGAATGAATACTTCTCTAGCTTGACATACAACTGATTGTCGCGAAGCACTTGAAATACTTTGCGTAAATGTTGAACGTGCTCTTCTAAGGTAGAACTGTATACTACGATATCATCAAGATATACCAGAATAAACTTGTCGAGGTATGGTCTGAAGAGGTCGTTCATCAAGGTGCAGAATGTCGCAGGTGCGTTCGTAAGGCCGAAGGGCATGACTAAGAACTCATAAGCACCATACCTGGTAGAACAGGTAGTTTTCGGCTCATCTCCATCTGCAACCCGTACTTGATAGTACCCTGATCTCAAATCCAACTTGGAAAAGTACTTGGCTGCCCCAAGTTGATCAAACAAATCGGCAATCAGTGGAATCGGATACTTATTCTTGACGGTAACCTTGTTCAGCGCTCGGTAGTCTACACAAAGTCGCAATAACCCATCATACTTCTTCTGGAATAAAACAGGCGCCCCATAAGGTGCCTTCGAAGGTCTGATAAATCCAGACTCCAGAAGTCCATCAAGTTGCTTGCGTAGCTCAACTAGTTCCGGAGGACTCATCCTGTATGGCCCCTTTGCAGGAGGCTTGGCACCAGGTATTAGTTCGATTTGATGATCAATCGGCCTCCGTGGCGGTAGGATCTTCGGAAGCTCTTCCGGCATAACATCATCAAATTCAGTCAAAACCTGCTTTACCAGTGGGGGAGTTGAACTATGGTCCTGATCATCAGGTTCAACTCGCAAGGTAGCAAGAAACGTTTGCTCACCTTTCTTCAACCCTTTCTTCAGCTGAAGGGCTGAGATCATTTTTCCCTCTTCTTTACTTGTAGAGAGAGGAATGAAGCTTGGACTTTCACCTAACAAGCCCAAAGTGTTGGCAAATGGCATCAGAACGGCCCTGTTCTATCGCAGAAAGTCCATCCCAATGATAACTCGGAAGTCATCGAGTGGAACTGCGAGAAGATCTAGCTTACCCTTCCATGGACCTATCTTGATGGCCACGAACTTGGCCGACCCTTGTATAGGAGTGGCCTCGGAGTTAACAGCTTTCATACGGCTTGAATCCTTTTCGAGCCGAATATTGAGGCGTTTCGCCTCTGCAAGGGAAATGAAGCTATGTGTAGCTCCCGTATCAACCATTGCCTGGGTGGTCTTACCACCAATCTCCACATCAACATACATGAGACCCTTACGCTGACGGATCGTTTTAGTCTCAGAGGTCTGTTTCATTGCATTCAACAGATGCATAGCTCCCATATGAGAAGATTCATCCTCATCTTTCTCACTCGAACTCTCGTGACTAGGGTCACTCTGGGAAGCTAACAGTGCATTCAACTTGCTTCTCTGTGGGCAATTGAACGTCTTATGAGGACCACCACACAAGTAACACTGAATCTTGTTGCGGTGATTGTTGGACTGGGTACCGGTGTTCTTCGAAGGGGAGGAATCCCGGTGGTATCTCCTGCTTGGACTGTGTCTCAATCCTCCATTTTTACCTTTGGAAGACCCATGGGTGCGTTCACTCTGCGAAGAGTACCCTTTCGACTGATTGGATACTTTCTTTCTATTCCCATCCACGGGGGAATAATCCGTCAACCGCTCAGCTGCGGCTATAGCAGTCGTGAGGTCTTGCACACGCTGCCTCTGTAATTCTGTCTGAACCCAAGGCTTAAGCCCTTCTGTAAACGAGAACAGCTTGTCTTTCTCTGACATATCACGGATATCAAGCATCAATACGGAAAATTGCTTGACGTAGTCGTGCGCGGTACCAGTATGTTGGAGTTGCCTCAACTTCCTACGGGCAATGAACTCCACATTCTCGGGTAGGAACTGATTCTTCAGCTCCCTTTTGAGGTCTTCCCATGTATCGATGGAGTATTGGCCACTCTCCATCTCGGTGTACTTCGTTCGCCACCATAGCTTAGCGTCACCATCAAGATACATAGAAGCAGTTGTTACTTTTACCTCTTCTGAATCCTGTCGAGCTGCACGGAAGTACTGTTCCATGTCAAACAGAAAATTCTCGAGCTCTTTCGCATCGCGTGCACCACTGAAGGCGCGTGGCTCGGGGACTCGCAATCGCGAGGGAGGAGCATCACTACCGGTAGGCCGCTCGTTACCAACGACTTTTACCAGGAGACCTACCTTAGTAGTGAGCTCCGTAATCTGTTCCTGTAAAGTCGCTATGGATCCTCGAGTATCTTCCTTGAGGTCAGTCATTCTGGCTTGGAATGTCTCGGATCTTTCCTCCAGCGTGTTCTGTCGATCATCCAATTGTGCAATACCATCAACTATCCCGGATAGCATACCTACCTTTTCCTCTAATACCTCAATGCGTTCCTTGTTTGTACGTGGTGCTGGTGTGTTTGAGCGGGTAGATCCGCGGTACTAGTAGTTCCTCTTACCATCATTCGCGTTGAACTAATGGAATCTCGAGGGAAAGCTAGGGGGAATACCAATTGTGCTCAAACAATGCTTGCTCTGATACCAACTGTCACGGCCCTATTCTTTCGAAGCGGGGTCGTGCGGCGCAAGGGGATCAAATCCACTTGCAAGCCTGTAAAATGATCGTACACCACACACACGTATATAGCAAACAAGTAAACGAGGCAACACGAGACAAAGCCCGGAGGCAACTTTGTTGATATAATATTGATTACACGGTGCAACGCGTTACAAAAGCAATAGATGTGTTACAAGCAATTGATGATCCTATGACACGCGGGACTTCCACGGAGCTGGGCTTCAACAACGTGGGTGTAGGCCGGGGATTGGGATAGCACTGACACCCTTCCTACAAAGTGTATGCTAAGTCTTTACTAGATTTCCAGAAGGGAACATCAAAAGTAGAGGCCGGTCATACTCCCTTATTACTAAAATGCCACTAAGCTAACAAGGATGCCCTGGCACGGGGCTGACATGTACCCTAAGCTAACAGATATGCCCTGGTACGGGGGCTGACATGGCTTCATAACGAGCCTTACATAGTATTACATGGGTGCTCCCGGGTGACTCCGGGGCGAGCTACACCTAAACTCTAGGTGTCAGAGTACATGGCCGTTACAGTCTCCCCCACCTATTCTGCAGACGTCCTCGTCGCATTGTCCCTGACAAACTCTTCAATCTTCTGCTTGAATGGTTGTAGGTTCTCTGCTCTTTCCCAGGTGGCTTCGCATTCTGGCAAGTTCTTCCATGTGACAAAGTACTCCATGTGCTGCTTGCTTGAACTGCTGCTGACTTGACGCTCGGCGAGAACTTGGTCGACAACACGTTCCGGCTGGATTGTTGAACGAGAAGGTGAACGTGTTGGAATGCTGCGTGCTGGATCTGCTGGATCTGCATGGAATGGCTTGAGACAGCTGGCATGGAAGACAGGGTGGATGTTGCGTAACCAGTGCGGTAACTTCAGCTTGTAGGAGACCTTGCCACTCGAGAGAGGATGAGCATTGGACCTTCATAACGCTGTAGTAGACCCCTGTGTGCTCGCTGTACTCGGTTGAACCTTCTCAACTGATCTGTCTTGAGTAGAACTAAGTCACCAACTTTGAAACGATCTGGTCGACGATGTTCATCAGCCCATTTCTTCATCCGCTTTGACGCTTTTTCAAGGTAAGATCTGGCAATTTCATTGTTGTCCTGCCAAAACTTAGCAAACTTGTACGCCCTTGGACACTGTCCCTGATATCCTGAAACAATAGTATGAGGAGTTAAAGGTTGTTGGCCAGTAATAAGTTCAAAAGGACTCTTGTTGGAGGAAGAGCTCTTCTGAAGGTTGAAACAGAACTGTGCGACATCAAGTAGATTCGCCCAATCCTTTTGGTTGGCAGTGACAAAATGCCTGAGATATTCCTCCAACATGGCATTAAATCTTTCAGTCTGCCCATCTGTTTGAGGATGTCCACTGGTCGAAAAGTCAAGCTGAGACCCAAGTAATCTGAACAATTCGGTCCAGAATCTCCCTGTAAATCTTGAATCTCTATCGCTGACAATGTTCTTGGGCACACCCCAATACTTGATGACATGCTTGAGGAACAAATGCGCTGTTTCTTCTGCTGAGCAATATGTCGAGGTCGGTATAAATGTAGCATATTTGGAGATACGGTCCACAACCACAAGGATGGATCCATACTCTGCAACCTTCGGCAAACCTATGACAAAGTCCATAGAAACACTTTCCCAAGGCCTTTGGGGGACTGGAAGCGGTTCTAGTAGCCCGATTGGTTTGTCACGCTCGACTTGTCTTGCTGGCAAATGAGGCAGGTCCTCACATAATCTAACACATCATCACGGATGTTCGGCCAGTAGTATCCTCGCTCCAAGAGAGCTAATGTGCGGCGCCAGCCCGGATGGCCAGCCCATGGAGTGTCGTGACACTCCCTCATCAGTTCTCGTCTTAGCCCGTCCGCACGTGGAACAAACATGCGGCTCTTGGTGGTATATAACAACCCATCCCGAAGCCAGAAACGGCGTGCTTTCCCCTTCTGCACCATATCCAATATGGCCTTCGCCTGGGGATCACTGTTCAAACCATCATGAATTCTCTGCTGTAAAGTGCTGGTAACCTGAGAAACTTGTCGCTGAAGTGCTGCTAGCTCTGCTTTGCGACTCAAGGCATCGGCCACGCTGTTGTTCTTTCCTGGCTTGTAATCCAAGGCCAAGTCAAACTCTGCGAGGAATTCTTGCCAACGAGCCTGTTTCGGTGTCAACTTCTTCTGAGTCAGGAAATGGCTCACTGCCACATTAGTCTTCACATGAACTTGTGATCCCAACAATAATGTCTCCAAACTCTCAAACAGTGGACGACGGCTAACAACTCTTTCTCCTGTGCGGTATAACGTCTCTCAGCATCATTGAGCTTCCGACTTTCATAAGCAAGCGGATGCCCATCCTGTAACAACACTCCTCCAATAGCAAAGTCAGATGCATCTGTCTGAACTTCAAACGGCTTGGTGATGTCGGGTAGAGCTAAGACTGGGTCTTGCATAACAGCAAGCTTGAGGTCTTCAAACGCCTCATGACACTTGTCCGACCAGGACCAAGTGTGATCTTTCTTCAACAGGTCTGTGAGAGGTGCGGCTCTTTTGGAATAACCTTGGACGAAACGTCTATAATAGTTCACAAGACCGAGGAATGACCTGAGTTCTGTGACAGTAGAAGGGGTTTTCCATTCATCAATAGCTCGCACTTTCTCCATGTCCATCCGGATCTGTCCATTACCCACAACGTGGCCAAGAAACATAATCTGCTCTTGAGCGAATGAACACTTCTCTAGCTTGACATACAACTGATTGTCGCGAAGCACTTGGAATACCTTGCGTAAATGTTGAACGTGCTCTTCTAAGGTAGAACTGTATACTACGATATCATCAAGATATACCACAACAAACTTGTCGAGGTACGGTCTGAAGAGGTCGTTCATCAAGGTGCAGAATGTCGCAGGTGCGTTCGTAAGGCCGAAGGGCATGACTAAGAACTCATAAGCACCATACCTGGTAGAACAGGTAGTTTTCGGCTCATCTCCATCTGCAACCCGTACTTGATAGTACCCTGATCTCAAATCCAACTTGGAAAAGTACTTGGCTGCCCCAAGTTGATCATCAAAAAATCGGCAATCAGTGGAATCGGATACTTATTCTTGACGGTAACCTTGTTCAGCGCTCGGTAGTCTACACAAAGTCGCAATGACCCATCATGCTTCTTCTGGAATAAAACAGGCGCCCCATAAGGTGCCTTCGAAGGTCTGATAAATCCAGACTCCAGAAGTCCATCAAGTTGCTTGCGTAGCTCAGCTAGTTCCGGAGGACTCATCCTGTATGGCCCCTTTGCAGGAGGCTTGGCACCAGGTATTAGTTCGATTTGATGATCAATCGGCCTACGTGGCGGTAGGGTCTTCGGAAGCTCTTCCGGCATAACATCATCAAATTCAGTCAAAACCTGTTTTACCAATGGGGGAGTTGAACTATGGTCCTGATCATCAGGTTCAACTCGCAAGGTAGCAAGAAACGTTTGCTCACCTTTCTTCAACCCTTTCTTCAGCTGAAGGGCTGAGATCATCTTTCCCTCTTCTTTACCTGTAGAGAGAGGAATGAAGCTTGGACTTTCACCTAGCAAGCCCAAAGTGTTGGCAAATGGCATCGGAACGGCCCTGTTCTGTCGCAGAAAGTCCATCCCAATAACTCGGAACTCATCGAGTGGAACTGCGAGAAGATCTAGCTTACCCTTCCATGGACCTATCTTGATGGCCACGGACTTGGCCGACCCTTGTATAGGAGTGGCCTCGGAGTTAACAGCTTTCATACGGCTTGAATCCTTTTCGAGCCGGATATTGAGGCGCTTCGCCTCTGCAGGGGCAATGAAGCTATGTGTAGCTCCCGTATCAACCATTGCCTGGGTGGTCTTACCACCAATCTCCACATCAACATACATGAGACCCTTACGCTGACGGATCGTCTTAGTCTCAGAGGTCTGTTTCATTGCATTCAACAGATGCATAGCTCCCATATGAGAAGATTCATCCTCATCTTTCTCACTTGAACTCTCGTGACTAGGGTCACTCTGGGAAGATAATAGTGCATTCAACTTGCTTCTTTGTGGGCAATTGAACGTCTTATGAGGACCACCACACAAGTAACACTGAATTTTGTTGCGGTGATTGTTGGACTGGGTACCGGTGTTCTTCGAAGGGGAGGAATCCCGGTGGGATCTCCTACTTGGACTGTGTCTAGATCCTCCATTTTTACCTTTGGAAGACCCATGGGTGCGTTCACTCTGCGAAGAGTACCCTTTCGACTGATTGGATACTTTCTTTCTATTCCCATCCACGGGGGAATAATCCGTCAACCGCTCAGCTGCGGCTATAGTAGTCGTGAGGTCTTGCACACGTTAACTCTGTAGTTCTGTCTGAACCCAAGGCTTAAGCCCTTCTGTAAACGAGAACAGCTTGTCTTTCTCTGACATATCACGGATATCAAGCATCAATGTGAAAAATTGCTTGACGTAGTCGTGCACGGTACCAGTATGATGGAGTTGCCTCAACTTCCTGCGGGCAATGAACTCCACATTCTCGGGTAGGAACTGATTCTTCAGCCTTTTGAGGTCTTCCCATGTATCGATGGAGCATTGGCCACTCTCCATCTCGGTGTACTTTGTTCGCCACCATAGCTTAGCGTCACCTGCAAGATACATAGAAGCAGTTGTTACTTTTACCTCTTCTGAATCCGGTCGAGCTGCACGGAAGTACTGTTCCATATCAAACAGGAAATTCTCGAGCACTTTCGCATCGCGGGCACCACTGAAGGCGCGTGGCTTGGGGACTCGCAAGCGCGAGGAAGAAGCATCACTACCGGTAGGCCGCTCGTTACCAAAGGCTCTTACCAGGAGGCCTACGTTAGTAGTAAGCTCTGTAATCTGTTCCTGTAGAGTAGCTATGGATCCTCGAGTATCTTCCTCGAGGTCAGTCATTCTGGCTCGGAATGTCTCGGATCTTTCCTCCAGCGTGTTCTGTCGATCATCCAATTGTGCAATACCATCAACTATCCCGGATAGCATACCTACCTTTTCCTCTAATACCTCAATGCGTTCCTTGTTTGTACGTGGTGCTGGTGTGTTTGGAGCGGGTAGATCCGCGGTACTAGTAGTTCCTCTTACCATCGTTCGCGTGAACTAAATGGAATCTCGAGGGAATAGCTAGGGGGAATACCAACTGTGCTCAAACAACTGCTGCTCTGATACCAACTGTCACGGCCCTATTCTTTCGAAGCGGGTTCGTGCAGCGCAAGGGGGACAAATCCACTTGCAAGCCTGTAAAATGATCGTACACCACACACACGTATATAGCAAACAAGTAAACGAGGCAACACGAGACAAAGCCAGGAGGCAATTTTGTTGATATAATATTGATTACACGGTGCAACGCGTTACAAAAGCAATAGATGCGTTACAAGCAATTGATGATCTTATGACACGCGGGACTTCCACGGAGCTGGGCTTCAACAACGTGGGTGTAGGCCGGGGATTGGGATAGCACTGACACCCTTCCTACAAAGTGTATGCTAAGTCTTTACTAGATTTCCAGAAGGGAACATCAAAAGTAGAAGCCGGTCATACTCCCTTATTACTAAAATGGCACTAAGCTAACAAGGATGCCCTAGCACGGGGCTGACATGTACCCTAAGCTAACAGATATGCCCTGGTACGGGGGTTGACATGGCTTCATAACGAGCCTTACATAGTATTACATGGGTGCTCCCGGGTGACTCCGGGGCGAGACACACCTAAACTCTAGGTGTCAGAGTACATGGCCATTACACCAGGGCCTTTTTCAAACACATGGGCCCATGGGCCAGATTATGTCATCACTATGGATATCAAATGAATATTGATTAAGAAAAATAATACAAAACCCATCACATCGAAATTAAGATGAAAGCAAAACACATCACAAATATATCTGTAGAGATCATGGCACATTATATGGGCATATAACACAAATAATAATTAATCTGATCCAACATTAAAAAGGCTCACAAATTTGTTGTCTATGGTCCAATCAAGGGTTACTTTTGGGTGATCCAAAATAAATTGAGATTCCAATAGATGTTACATTGATGATAGAATGACAATGGTTGAGATGAGCTCACTCTCAAGAACATTAATTGCGCTAACATTAGATAAATTCGGATTTTCTGTGAATTAGGAAAATATAATCCGAACTTGCATCGATGATATCTAAGGCTCCCGATAACGAAATCGAGTGAACTCAAGTTCTAAATTAATCTAATCGATGAGATCTACATTTTATTAATAGGTGCCCAGACTTAATTATCACTAGAATGTTCTGTAAAAACGTTTTAACATTGCTGTCCCAACCTTCATTCAGAAACAATGCCAGATTTACAGATTGAACTTGCATCGATGATATTGAAGGCTTTCGATAATGAAATTGAGTGAAATTAGGTTCTAAATTAATCTACTCGATGAGATCTACATTTTATTAAGAGGTTCCCAGACTTAGTTCTCACTAGAATATTCTATAAAAATGTGTTAACATTCTGTCTCAACCTTCATTCAGCAACAATTCCAGATTTACAGATTGAACTTGCATCGATGATATCTAAGGCTTTCGATAACAAAATTGAGTGAAATCAGGTTCTAAATTAATCTAATCGATGAGATCTACCTTTTATTAAGAGGTTCCTAGACTTAATTCTCACTAGAATGTTTTGTAAAAACGTTTTAACATTACTGTCCCAACCTTCATCATTCCATCATTTTCATATGTCAATTTGAATATTTCATTATTTAGGGGTCATCAAAAAGTGATCCTTAATTGGAAAAAAAATGTAATACCAAAAATCATCTACAATCAAGTCACAAAAATAAATAAATAGAAAAAAATAAATAAAATAAATTTAACTAAATAATAAAAAAAAACTAGGTCATCTCGGCAATGCTCCCATACTTGGGATTTTTCAAATTTGATCCTCAATAGTCCCCAGTGGAGTCGCAATTGAAAGCGCCCTCGATCCGCGGGATGCGCGGATCCACTTTTGACCCTTGAGGTTTGGGAGTCGCCACCTAGTTATTACGGTCTAGGAACCAAACTGACTCTAAAATGGATAAAAAAACTAATCTACTACAGAAAAACTGAATCCGGGGATCAGATTATGGGGTTGGAAGGTGTTAGGCACCAACCCCGCCCGGCCAATGCCGGTCTCTACTTATCGCAAATAAGACTACATTGCTAATGACAAAACCTAGATAAAAATATAACAGAAATGTTACTTTCGATACACAAAGGTTCTATTCCTTCAGATATGGTGAAACTGCTCTTTGTACCGTACTCCTTGCTTCGTTCTGTCTCCGGATCTGATTTCTAATCTCCGAGCTAAGGTATCTCCTTCTCTGATCTGGATTCTTCGAATTTGTTATGGATTCTAGGGTGTTTTTGAAAGGCTTTTAAGTATTTTTTAGGCTAAAATCAAAGCATAGGTGTTAGGTAAGCAGTTGGGGCTTTAAAATTAGGGTTTTGAGGAGGTTGTGGAGGCTTCTTCACCTACTTTTTCTAGGGTTTTTTCTTTGATACGAAAATAAGGTGTGGATACTCCTATTTATAAAGTTTTTTAGAAGCATTAGGGTTTGATTAGGGTTTCTTTTAGAGTATTAATTAGGGTTTTGACTTTAGTCTTATGAGATTGACTTAATTAGTTTAGATTAGGATTTTGATTTAGGGTTTGGACTTTATTCTTATGAGCTTGACTTGATTAGTTTAGATTAGGGTTTGATTTAGGATTTTGACTTTAGTCTTATGAGATTGACTTTAATATTTTGACTTTAGTCTTTCTTGGTTGACTTTTAATATCTTGACTTTAGTCTTACTTGATTGACTTTAATGTTTCACTTTATATTATTTAATGATTTGTTTATTAATTTCAAAAATTTTAATTATTAAAGTTATAAAATTATCATTTTGCCCTCGGAGAGGATTTTTTACGTTTTAAGTCGTTTTTCAATGTTTCAGGATGTTTTGAAATCGGTTTTTCGTAAGGAATTTGATGGGGATGTTGGTTTTTGTCATTTATAAAATTTTTTGTGTGAAATTATCGTGAATTTTATGAGGGGTATTTTCGTAATATTTTCAAATTTTGTGAAAATTGGTTAAGTGGTTTATTTGATTACGATTTGTTGTTTTATGTGTTTTGAATGGGTTTTCGTAAGCGTAACGTAGGTTCTAGGGTTGTTTTGATGTTAGGGGTATTTTGGTAATTTGGTCATTTTTAGTGGTTTTTATCGTGAAGCTTCTTTTTGGTTTGCAAGACGATGATTTCTATGTTTCTGGGGTCGTATTTTCCTAGCGTAGCGTGGTTTCTAAAGTTTTGTCAGTTCGAGATACCTCATCCGAATTTCTGAAACATATCTGGTAACAAAATAAAGCATTGGAATAGACATCCATCATTGGGAACCATTGCGATCGGGTTAACGAGTTGATTAATCAGGCGAGTGCAAAAATGGGGTGTCTACACTTTCATGTCTCTGATCTTCGATAGATAACTTATTGGGTGTTAGTTCTATTTGGGGGTCACTCGAAAGAAAGGTTTTGTGTTTAAACTGTTTTAGAAATTTTTTTGAATTATTTTGGAGCTAAAAGAAAATAATAATAGTGGATCCAACAAAATCATGGTTTAATGAGTTGTATTTTTTTTTAATTTAATTGGTGAATTTGTGATTGCTTGGTTGATCTCATCTTGGGCTAATTTTAAACCCGCCAATTTTTACTTGCAATATACCGATCCATATTTAAATATTTATTAACTTATCAAAGAATTGGTGCATTGTAAGTTAATGTTGGGGTTATCCCAATTGTTGTAAGGGACATAGCCCACTTTCGCTAAGGAGAGTTTGTTATTGTTGCATCAATTTGTCTCTATAACACACCATTGGTGTTTGTTAGTTAATCAAAAACTAGAAATTGATATGACAATAATGAAAATTATTTTTCTTGGAAAAGTTTTCAAATAAATAATCTCCCCATTATCAAAGATCATCCCATCTTTAATTTAATATCCTTGAAATCCTAATTTGTTTTAGGAAAGTCCAGATTAACCCTTGATTGGGTCATATGAATAAGTATTTTTAGATTGTGTGCTGAGTTCAAAGATCAAATCCATTATTGATCTTTATGTTGATTACTTATCTAACATTGCCATTAAGATATGTGATGTGCCGATTTTAATTATGATATAATACGCTTTGAATATCTTGATTAATATTCATGTGTGGTATCAATGTATGACGATATGATCAAGCCCATGGGCCCAGTTGTTTGAAAAGGCCCCGGGCACACCCCACCCTATTCTGCACACACCACATACATGTTTATTGTTTTGCACACTTGCACGTCCCATATAACCAATGTGGCACTAGTGCATGGCCCCATCTCTTCGGAGATGCGACGTCATTCATGAAAACCACAACTCCAGTCACGTACCTTAGGGTATATCAAACTGGGGCATCAGTACCGTCTGCAGAGAAGTAGATTGGAGTTTTAGATTATCACCAATACGGTATCAAACCAAGTCACCACGTACCGTCTGATTGAGTACGCTCGAGAGGTATATAGGTGTATTTGGGCAAGGGTGGCGAAATAAAAATGCATTGCATATAGTAAGCTTAGAGTTTAGAAACCTCCTCTGTAGGCCACGACTCGAACTTATCGTGGGTATTCCCGGGTTGTTATTTGAATGAGACCTTTTGATTGTGAATGTATGTGAATGATGTATGCATGAGATCAGAATGTATGGTTGTCCTCAAAGATAAAAAATTTTGTTTTGGAAATTAAAATGGGTGCACCAACCCAATAAAGAATCCATTTTTTTGTAATAATTCATAATGACCCAGTCCATCTCGATTCAACAGTCATGATGAGTCGGGCCATTTAAATCAAAGTGGAAATCAAATTCTTTTCTAAATTCGGGTTTCAACCCATTTTCAAAGAAGAAAAATGGTTTACAAAAAGAAAGTATTTTCTAGAAAAATGTTTTTCAAGAAAAAGTTATTTTTCAGAAAATGATTTTTCAAAAGAAAAATTAATTTTACATGGACCTTGGAAGTGTACTAAAATACCCTTTTGTGTCAAATCAGGATGCTAGCCACAGGTGATAATCCAATCGATCAATTAGTCAAAACAACTATCATAGGGATGCACCCTGTAGAGAAAATCAATTTTGGGAGATTCATATTTAGGAGTGCTTTTTACTTCCACGAGTTTGAAATAGACTAGAACCTATTACGTGCTATGGCTAAACGCTGGAACCCCTACTTTCATATATTCCATATAGGACATATGCACTTGTGCCCCACTCACGAGGATTATTATGGCATTATGGGGATATCCACTTCAGGACCTCTAGTCAGGCCCTCATTGAAGATCGGATACTCTGGTGACCTTGCCACAGGACTGAACATTTCAAAAAAAAAGTCAAAGCCATAGTCCATAACGAAAAATTGGATTTAGTACCTTTATTGGGCCCGTATCGCTCCCGCAGTCATCCCGTCAATGTAAAACCCGAAGCTTGGCGAACCACTAGAGACTATCGATTGTGCCTAGGAATCCTAACCCAATACATACTGACCTCCAATAGTGATTGCCAAACTATCCCTGAGTCCTTCATAGATATAACCTCTCAAGTCTCGAGGAAAACCAACCCTGTACCTCATATCCTAGCAGAAACTTTTTCAGGTCTAAATGCCATAAAGAATGGTGGGAGGGAAAACTTCAAAGGAAGCCCCCACCTACTATATATGTGACTTTGTGATCGTCTCAAGATTGTAGATGTTCTTTCAAACCTCGAGTATGGGCCAGAATATTTTTCCAAAAGAAACCTGTTAGTGCGTCACAACTTCGTCAAGGCTTGGAGCAAATGGTTGGATTCCCACCTTACCCGTCATATCGGTTTAAGATGCCCTTGGTGGATGACTGACCCCCCTGTTCTAGGATCCAAAGGATCCCATTATGTTCGTTTAATTAGACTAGAGGAAATATATTTTTACCATCTTAATTTGATCACAGAATAGTACGAGGTACCTATAGAGGTCTCTTTGCCTCAACGCAAAACTTTCTTTCCTCCCGAGCCATTGACTGAGAAGTTAGTGCATCTCATTGAGAAGGCTTGGAACAAACGCAGCTTAGGATATCCAGATGGACTAACAGAATTCAAAGAGCCAGTTGTCAGAGCCAAGAGGATCAAACCTGATAGTAATCCTGATGACTACCAAGACAAAGCCAAGCGTCCATGTAAAAAATAGTTTAAATCAGATTTATTAAAAGATGTTTAATGAGAACTTTTCTTTGTCAATCATTTTCAATAAAGTTATTTTTTCTTTTGAATAAACATTTATTTTCTTTTTGAATTATCATTGCATGAATGGATTGGTGCACAAACTTCAATAAAGTGACTCATTAAAATGTTATCAAGGGGGTAATACTGAAATTGATTAAATTTACTTTTAATGGAGTCATATAGGATTATCATTGCTCCTAAACTCAAGCGTCCACCTCCTAGTTGGAATCGTAAGTCCAGTCGGTTAGAACGAGCGACAATACTAAGTCAACAAGCAGAGATGGCTTCAGAATCTGAGCTCACAGAGATTCGTAAGATTTTGACAGCTTTTGCCAATGATATCAACAATATAAAGGATAAAGTGGAAGTCTTAGAACAGATTTCAGAATCAACGGGCAATCCCCTTGACGATCCTAAAGGAAAAAGGATAGAACAAAATACAGCGAGACGTTCACATGAGGTTTTTGAACTCGACGGAGATGAAGAATATATCGATGAAAATCCAGTGGTAGCCTGCAGAATGTCTTAACTAGAGTCAGCTATGAAGAGTATAAAAGGTATCGATGAAATTGCAGCAGGCATTGAAGCCTGAACCGTATCCCTAGAATCTATCTACCAGAGAAGTTTGTGATGCCTGAAATGGACAAGTTCAGTGGGATAGGGTGTGCAAAAACGCATCTTAAAGTATATGTTACTAACATGCGTACTATGGGGCTCAATGATGAATAAATGACATTGTTATTTCAGCGAACTCTATCCTGGTCAGCTTTACGATGGTTGATGTCTCAAGACCCAACTATAGTAGGTACATGGGAAAAAATGTCGAAGGCTTTCTGGCATCAGTATAAGTACAATACTGAGATTGAGACTTCAAGAAGGGATTTGGAGTCAACTAAGTAGAAAAATGGAGAAACTTTTACTAACATCATTGGCCGTTGGAGGGCCAAAACTGCCCAAATGTGGGATAGGCCATCAAAAAAGGAACAAATAGCTATTATCCTGAAAAACCTTACACAAGGATATGCTCAGCACTTGGTTGCTCAATATCTTCCTACCTTTGAATCCCTATTACAATCCGGGAGCCAACTCGAGGATGCGTTTGCCTCTGGGGTTCTTTCTAACCCCGCGGATAACAAGTCTAATAAACCCTATGTTCCCAAACCTAGTACCAACCATGTTTACATAGTCAATAGGTCAGCTACTCCAACTCAACCCCCAGCCTAGACTAATAACTAGGTTCACCCAAGTCAACTTCGAACTCCGCGTCAGTTTACCAATCTATTGATTAGTCTCACGGTAGCTGTTCACAAGTTGATGAAAAAATGGCTTCTTACCCCTATCCAACCCCAACCTTTACCAAATCCCTTGCCAGCTGGCCACAACTCTAACTTGTTCTACGAGTTCCATCAAAATCTTGGCCATCATACTGATCGATGTATCACTCTTCGTCATGCCATTCAAAGCCTTATTGACAACAAAAAAGGCCACAATCCCTACCCTGACATCACCAAATGTCACCACTAATCCACTGCCCACATATCAACCACTACCAACCCTGAACATGGTTTCCTACACCCCATTACTATTTGATCCCATTTCTCTCATCCATTCGATCCAAGTCAAACCGCCTTGTTACCCCCTTGCCGGGATAGCTTTCACTGATGAGGTTTTCACTACAAACCATGAACTATTTGATTTAACATCGGATGATACGTATTGTCTATCCCCACCTCATTATAGTAGTCCCACATTCACTAGTTATCTTTTGGCTCAAATGAACCCAGAGAGTCTTGTCTCATTGACAGATGAAGATCCATACTTGTTAACTGAAAAAGATGAGCCTTTCTCCCTCTCATGTGATGAAGTTAGACATATGACTCGAGGGGGAAGAGTTTTTAAACTACAAGAACTTTATGTTGATAACCCTGTAGCATTGGCAAGAAAAGAAAGAGAAAATCCCATCAAAAAAAATATCGAAGAAGATAACTCCGTGATCAAGCAGTTGAAGAAATTAAGGGCTAATATCTCGGTTTGGGTCATGGCTTCCGCTGCTCATAGAGAAGTCGTTCTCAAAGCATTAAGTACAGCCCAAATCTTCCTTGATACTTCTCCGAAGTAGTTGGCCAATATAGTAGGGGCAACTTACATAAAGAATATCCTATCCTTCTCGGACTCAGATCTCCCGAAAGAATGAGCAAGCCACACTAAGCCTTTTCACATCATAGTCGAATGTAACGGGATGAGGGTACCTCTGGTTTTGATTGATAATGGGAGTGCACTGAATGTTTGTCCTTTAAAGACTACTACCTGTCTCGGGTTTAAGGCTGAAGATCTCAAGCCTACTAATCAAAGTGTTAGGGCCTATGACAACAACAAGGGGGATGTACTGGAAATTTTGCACCTTCGATTGTCCACAGGCATAGCTGAATTTCTTGTGGAATTTTAGGTTATTTATCCAGTCCTCTTTTAATTTACTGTTAGGGAGACCATGGTTACACCAGATTAAAGCCATACCTTCCACGCTACACCAGAAAGTTAAATTTATCAAAGATGTACTAGTAATTACCCTTCATGGAGATGTCGAGATTATGGGGATTGTAAACAGTACCGAAGTCAAGAATGAGCCACTGCTTGAGATTCAGCCAGAACAATAGGGGATAGAGCTTAGCGGGTTTGAATTTGAAAAAATTTGCTCAGTTCAATGGGATCACTCGGTGAAAGAATATTTCCCTATCGAGAATACCTTTAACTGCTACATGGCCAATATGTTCAAAAAATGAGATTTTTCCCTGGTATGGGCCTAGGTCGCAAGCAACAAGGTATTAAAGAAGTACCAGTGATTAAAGAAGTCATCGGCACATTCAGACTAAGATATAAGCCTACTAAGGAAGATTGGGCCCAATACTGGAAGGCAAAGCGGGACAAAGCAATTGCAAAAAGACAAAGGTGTACCACAGATCTCATTAAAATGAAGCCCTATCGTAAGACCCTTAATGGCTATTTCGTGAAAGGAGTAGACTTCCTTTATTGTGGGTTCCTTGAGCCGTTCATTGATCACATCACAGGTACTC
Organism: Akebia trifoliata; assembly: GCF_017979445.1. NCBI lineage: Eukaryota > Viridiplantae > Streptophyta > Magnoliopsida > Ranunculales > Lardizabalaceae > Akebia > Akebia trifoliata. The sequence goes on from NC_141382.1 coordinate 20,720,392, forward strand.
GTCTACTGGGGTTTGAGATATTCTTTGGCATGGAATGGCTTGAAAAGGAAGCAAGCATAGAAGCTAAAGAAAAGGAAGTTGAAGACTGACAACTTAATCTGGACTCTCTCAATATTGATTAGTTATTATTTAAGATCATAGTGAGAAAGGGATCCCAAATCCTTAGTCTGTAATCAAACCCGTTGTTGGGTGTCTCTCTAATTATCATGTAATTAGTCTTGTGCTGCACGTCAAGACTGGGTTTATCATCCTAGTATTCCTGTTCAGTCTGGCGTGCCTGATGAGTCATTTATTTCTGTTAAGTCAAGTAAGTTAGTTGTTTCTACTGAGTCTATTATTTCTAGTAAGTCTGTTATTCCTGCTGAGTCAAGTAAGTCTGTTAAGTCTGCAATGAGTCCTATTACCCCATCTATTTTTAATGAAATGAAAGAAATTTTTGATTACCCTGAGCGCAATAATAATTTAACTAATAATCTGACTTTGGAGGGAGAGTTTTCTGACGAAGAAACTCCCCCTGAAATAATCAAATTACTTGAACAAGAAAATGAACGTCGGGCTCAGCCTCTAATAAAGGAAATAGAGATTATCAACCTCGGAACAAAAGAAAGTCCTCAAGAGATTCGGATTGGGTCACCTTATCTTTTGATAAACGCAAAGGGATAGTAGACTTGCTCAGAAAGTTCAAAGACGTGTTCGCATGGTCTTATGAGGATATGCCAGGAGTAAGCACATATATTGTTCAACATCAGATTCCATTATATCCTGATACTCGACCAATTAAGCAGAAACTTCGACGCATGAAGTCGAAATGGACTCTAAAGATTAAAGAAGAAGTTACGAAGCAGATTAACGTTGGATTTTTGGAAGTAGTGGAATACCCTGAATGAATTGCTAATGTCATCCCGGTGCCTAAAAATGATGGAAAAGTCAGAATGTGTGTGGATTTTAGAGATCTAAACAAAGCAAGTCCAAAAGACAGTTTTCCTTTACCACATATAGATGTTCTAGTAGATAGTATGGCAGGGCACGTTTTGCTGTCCTTCAGGAATGGTTTTTCAGGGTACAATCAGATAAAAATGGATCCTCGAGATATGAAAAAAACATCATTCGACTTTACTATATGACATGATACACAAAGAAGTCAAAGTCTATGTAAATGATATGATAGTCAAATCTAACGAACGACTGGGGCATGTTGCTGCGTTAAAAAAGTTTCTCACAAGGATTCAAAAGTACCAACTCCGCCTCAACCCGTAGAAATGCGTATTTGGAGTAACTTCTAAAAAATTATTGGGGTTTGTGATCAGTCAAAGAGGGATTGAAATGGACCCTGTGAAGATTAAAGCTATCCAAGAGATGCCACCGCCTAAGACTGAAAAACAGATTCGAGATTTTTTGGGTAGAGTCCAGTATGTCAACAGATTCATCGCTCAACTCACCAACGTTTGCGAACCTATTTTCAAGCTTCTAAAGAAGAATGAACCAACAGTTTGGAATGAGCAATATCAAAAGGCTTTCAACCAAGTCAAGGAGTATCTCTTGAACCCGCTTCTTTTGGTTCCACCTACACCGGGTGAATCACTTTTTTTTATATGTCAGTCACAGAAGAAGCTACGGGATGCATGCTTGCACATTATGACAAAGATACTCACAAAGAAATGGTTATCTACTACATCAACAAAAATATGTTAGAGTATGAACGAAAGTATTCAGCCCTCGAAAAAACTTGCTTAACACTAGTATGGGCTACTCAGAGACTCCGGCATTATATGCCATCACATTCAATTATCATGTTGTCTCGGATAGATCCTCTCAAGTATCTCTTCGAGAAATCAGCACTGACAGGGAGAACCGCACGATGGTTACTGTTGTTATCAGAGTTTGATATCACGCATGTTACATAGAAATCTATCAAGGGGAGAGCTATGGCAGAATACTTGGCAGATCACCCGGTAGTAGAAGGAATAAGGCATGTTGATCAGTTCCTAAATAAGAATATCTTGCACGTTGAAGAAGAACCGCAGAACCAAACATGGCAGCTGTACTTTGATGGAGCCGTCAATCAGAATGGGTATGGAGTAGGAACAGTCCTGTTTTCTCCGGAAGGATGCCACATTCTGAACGCCATTAAGTTAGCTTTTTCTAACACCAATAATACAGCGAAATATGAAGTATGTATCACTGGGTGCGAAGCTGCTTTGAATCTAGGCATTACAGAAATTGAAGTATTTGGGGATTCAGTCCTGGTCATACATCAATCATTGGAAGAATGGAAGACTAGGGATGAAAAGTAAAAACCTTATCATGAGTATCTATTAAACTTAGTAAGTTTAAAGATATCCTATTCCAACACTTGTCAAGGGAAGATAACATATTTGCTGACTCTTTAGCTACTCTATCTTCAATGATCCATTTACCCCCAGGCATGGAATTGAGGCCTATCACTATCGAAGTCAAAAACAAACCTTCATATTGCCATCAGATCAACATTTCTACTCGACTATCTGATGGAAAGTCATGGTACACAGACATTAAAATAGTGTTGGAAAAACAAGAATTTCTGGAAGAAGCATCGAGGAAGGAACGACAAACCCTACTAAGATTAGCATCTCAATTCATCCTGTGCGCATGAAGTTTATACAAAAAGGTCTTATAATGGGATTCATTTGTCATGCGTTGATGAAGGTCAAGCTGAACAGATAATGGTTGAACTATATTCAGGGGAATGTGATCCCCACATGAGTAAGAAAATGTTAACTAAGAAAATTATGAGACAAGACTTGACACAAATGTCAAATACATGCAAACCTCATATGTGTGCCACCTTCTCAATTAGTTGGTCTGACTTCACCATGGCCTTTCTTAGTTTGGGGAATTGACATTATTTGTAAAATATCACCTAAAGTATCAAACGGGCATGAATACATTCTAGTTGCTATCGATTATTTTACTAAGTGGGTCAAAGCTGTCTCTTATGTTGTCCTCACTGCATCTCGAGTTGAAAAGTTCATTCAAAAAAACATCATCAGTTGATATGGCGTACCTTTGGAACTGATTTCTGATAATGGATCGTACTTTAAAGCTGAAGTTATTACACTGTGTTCGAAATTCAAAATCTCACACCACAAATCATCTTCTTAACGTCCTCAGACCAATGGAGCAGTTGAAGGAGCCAATAAGAATCTAAAGACAATTATTAGGAAAATATGTCAATCACATCGAGATTGGTCAGAAAAATTGTCCTTTGCACTATGGGCTTATCAAACTTCAATTCGATCTTCTACTGGAACTACTCCTTACTCCTTAGTGTACAGCATAGAAGCAGTCTTGCCAGTTGAAATGGAAATTCCATCTCTCAGGATCTTGTTGGATAGTCAGTTGTCAGAAGCAGATTGGGTTTGTCAACGGTATGAAGAATTAAATTTGATCGATGAAAAATGACTAAGAGCTTTATACTACCTGCAAGCTTATCAAAAAAGAGTCGTCCGTGCGTTTGACAAAAAGATCAAGGCCCGTTACTTACAAGTCGGAGATTTGGTACTCAAAGAAAATCGAGCACCTATCTTTGACCTTAGAGGGAAGTTCAAACCAAATTGGGGAGGTCCATTCATAATCAAGAAAATATTACCAAGAAAAGCTGTCAGACTTCAAGATCATAGAATTGAATTACCATCAGAAACTAAGAGCAGTCCGAGCTGAAATATCAGAAATCTGAATAATCAAGTTCAATACTTAGCTTAAATCAGGCACAGACTCAAAAGCCACAAGTATCTTTTCTACGATCAATCTGAAAATTTTTACTTCCCTATGTGAACCAAGGGAGAGAATGGTGAATTCTGTGATGAGCCTCAAAAGGAAATATTTTTTTTTTCTAGAGCTTGACTCAAAACCTTCAATAAAATTAATCAAAATTAAAAGTTGGACCTTTATTGCGCTTGTGGTAATCAAATATTTCAAACCTTCATACAAGGGGCTTTTTCTTTCTTCTTTAATATGTAGTTTTTCCCGCTTATACTAGGGGCATTTTTTTTTATTTTTAAATAATGTGTTCAATTATCTCCAATGCCTTATTTTTTGTCAAATTAGGGGCATTTTATTTTAAGGTTGAGCAATGTTAATCCTAAAAGATAAAAAGAATCCCAAACTTAAGGTTACCCTCTTGATAATAATTTTTTGGAAACCCTTGAAGTTCAAAAGAAATAAAAACTCAGGTTTTAAATTCATAAAACTTTTGGATAAAACCTTGAGGTTCAAACAAAAGCACTTCAGATCTCACATTTGGTTGTGCCTAAAGAATAACTCATAACCCTTTCACCTAGAATAGGAAATATGACATTCATTATTTCCCAAATCTATTCATTCCCAGATTCAATCACTCTTTTCCAGATTCATTTTTCAATCGTTCGTTCCCAGATGCATTCCTTTATTCTTAGTTTTACTCAGCCAGATACCATTGAGGATTTCTCAAAATTATGCTCAGATATTGAAAGCGCCCTCGATCCGCGGGGTGCACGGATCAGCTTTTGACCCTTGAGGTTTGGGAGTCGCCACCTAGTTATTACGGTCTAGGAACCGAATACTAACTCTAAACGGATAAAAAAACTAATCTACTACAGAAAAACTGAATCCGGGGATCACATTACGGGGTTGGAAGGTGTTAGGCACCAACCCAGCCAGGCCAATGTCGGTCTCTACTTATCCCAAATAAGACTACATTACTAATGATAAAATCTAGATAAAAAAATAACAAAAATTTTACCTTCGATACGCAAAGGTTCTATTCCCTCAGATCTGATGAAACTGATCCTTGTACCGTACTCCTTGCTTAGTTCTGTCTCCGGATCTGATTTCTGATCTCCGAGGTAAGGTATCTCCTTCTTGGATCTGGATTCTTCGAATTTATTATGGATTCTAGGGTGTTTTTGAAAGGCTTTTAAGTGTTTTTTAGGCTAAAATCAAAGCATGGGTGTTAGGTAAGGAGTTGGGACTTCAAAATTAGGGTTTTGGAAAGGTTGTGGAGGCTTCTTGACCTACTTTTTCTAGGGTTTTTTCTTTGATACGAAAATAGGGTGTGAAGGCTCCTATTTATAAATTTTTTTAGAAGAATTAGGGTTTGATTAGGGTTTCTTTTAGGGTTTTAATTAGGGTTTTGACTTTGGTCTTATGAGATTGACTTAGTCTTTAGGGTTTTAATTTAGGGTTTTAACTTTAGTCTTATGAGATTGACTTGATTAGTTTAGATTAGGGTTTTGATTTAGGGTTTTGACTATAGTCTTATGAGATTGACTTGATTAGTTTATATTAGGATTTTGATTTAGGGTTTTGACTTTAGTCTTATGAGATTGACTTTAATACTTTGACTTTAGTCTTTCTTGATTGACTTTTAATATATTGACTTTAGCCTTACTTGATTGACTTTAGTCTTACTTGATTGAATTTAATTTTTAGAGAACCCCCTTTTATTATATCTTTAATTCTTTGGGCCCCCAGATGGAGGGATCCTTGAATAAATATCTTGGCAACCATCAACAATTTTGCCTGAAAACCTGATTGATCGATTTTTTGGTTAAAATTTTTAAATTAATTTTATTAATGTTTCACTGTACATTATTTAATGGTTTATTTATTAATTTTGAAAATTTTAATTATTAAAATTATAATTTACCGTTTTGCCCTTGGAGAGGATTTTTTACGTTTTAAGTCGTTTTTCAATGTTCCAGGATGTTTTGGAATCAATTTTTCATAAGGAATTCAATGGAAATGTTGGATTTTGTCATTTATGAAATTTTTTGTATGCAATGGTCGTGAACTTTATGAGGGGTATTTTTGTAATTTTATCGAATTCTGTGAAAATTGGCGAAATGATTTATTTGGTTTCGATTTTTTGTTTTATGTAATTAAATGGGTTTTCCTAAGCGTAATATAGGTTCTAGGGTTGTTTTGATGTTAGGGGTATTTTGGTAATTTGGTCAATCTTAGTGATTTTTATCGTGAAGCTTCTTTTTGGTCTGCAAGATGATGATCTCTATGTTTCTGGGGTCATATTTTCCTAGCGTAGCGTGGTTTCTAAGGCTTTGTCAGTTCGAGATACCTCATCCGGATTTCTGAAATATATCTGGTAACAAAATAAAGCATTGGAATAAACATCCATTATTGGGAACCATTGCGATCGGGTTGACGAGTTGATTAATCAGGCGAGTTTAAAAATGGGGTGTCTACAGATGCCCCTCTTTGGCAGAGGGTTGAAGCAAGCTAGATAGTAAATCTATTTTGGTAGATAGTACGATATCCGAATGCCAAAGCTAGTGATAGTTCATTTTGCAGCCTGATTTAGCAATTCGTCTGGGTGTTCGGATCCTTGAGGGTAAAGCTCTCCCAGAACAAAAAAGATGTCAGGTCCTTGAGCGCGAGCTCTCACTGGCAGTGTCAGATCCTTGAATTTTAGAAAATTCTCCTTGACTGATGTAATAACTGTACAAGTGTGTGGACTTAAAATCTAAGATAAATTTCAAAGAGTTTAAGTTGGAAATGAGTCAAATCTAAGCATGAAATGAACTATCACTAGCATAATTCCGAGAAAACCCTCGGCGGCATCTGAGCATAATTCTGAGAAAATCCTCGGTGGCATCTGAGCATAATTTCGAGAAAAACCCTCGGCGGTAACTGAACATAATTCCGAGAAAACCCTAGGCGGCATCTGAGCATAATTCCGAGAAAACTCTCAACGGTATCTGAGCATAGTTCCAAGAAAACCCTCGGCGGCATCTGAGCATAGTTCCGAGAAATCCCTCGGCGGTAACTGAGCATAATTCTGAGAAAACCCTCGGTGGCATCTGAGTATAATTCTGAGAAAACCCTCGGCGGCATCTGAGCATAGTTCCGAGAAAACCCTTGGCGGTAACTAAGCATAATTTTGAGAAAACCCTTGGCGGCATCTGAGCATAATTCCGAGAAAACCCTCGACGGCATCTGAGCATAGTTCTGAGAAAACCCTCGACGGTAACTGAGCATAATTCTGAGAAAACCCTCGGTGGCATCTGAACATAGTTCCGAGAAAACCCTCAGCAGCATCTGAGCATAATTCCGAGAAACCCTCGGCGGTATCTGAGCATAGTTCCGAGAAAACCCTCGGCGGTATTTGAGCATAATTCTGAGAAAACCCTCGGCGGCATCTGAGCATAATTCTGAGAAAACCCTCGGCGGCGTCTGAGTATAGTTCCAAGAAAACCCTCGGCGACATCTGAGCATAATTCCGAGAAACCCTCGGTGATATTTGAGCATAGTTCCGAGAAAACCCTCGGCGGCATCTGAGCATAATTCCGAGAAAACCCTCGTCGGCATCTGAGCATAGTTCTAAGAAAACCCTCGACGGTAACTGGCTGAGTAAAACTGAGAATGAAGGAATAAATCTGGGAAAGAAACGATTGAAAATGAATTTGGAAAAGAGTGATCGAATCTGGGAATGAATAGATCTGGGAAAGAATGAATGCCCTATCTCCTATTCCAAATGTGAGATCCAAAATACTTTTGTTTGAACCTCAAGGTTTTATCCAACAGTTTTATGAATTTAAAACCTGAGTTTTTATTTCTTTTGAACCTCAAGAATTTTTCGAAAAACTGTTATCAAGAGGGTAACCTTAAGTTTGGGGTTCCCATTATATTTTAGGATTAACATTGCTCAAAACAAAATGTCCCTAGTTTGAAAATAAACATGGCATTGGAGATAACTGAATACATCATGCAAAAAAAATGAAAAAAATGCCCCTAGTATAAGGGGAAAGAAAAATGCTCCTTGTATGAAGGTTTAAAATATTTGATTACCACAAGCGCAATAAAGATCCAACTTTTTGCTTTGATTAATTTTATTGAAGATTTTGAGTCAGGCTCAAGAGAAAAAATATTTTCTTTTGAAACTCATCATAGAATTCATCCTTCTCTCCCTTGGTTCACTTGGGGAAGTAAGAATTTTCAGATCGATCGTAGACAAGATACTTGAGTCTTCCGAGTCTATGTCTGGTTTAAGCTAAGTATTAAACTTGATTATACGAATTTCTGATGTTTCAGCTCGGACCGCTCTCAGCTTGGGATTTTCTTCTGTTTTTCTTTGTTGCTCTAACTTTTCCCTAGATCACCTTTTCAGGTTTTCAATCTATCGAGCTTGCTCTAGCTTTTGTCTAGATAGCCTTTTCAGGTTTTCGATCTAGCGAGCTTTTTTTTTCTTGGTTCTGATTGTTGTCAAAGTTGTCCTTTCAGATTTTCAACCTTGCGAGCTTGCCTTAATTTTTGCCTAAGTCACCCTTTTCGGATTTTCAACTTAGCAGGCTTTATCATTTTTTTTATCTTTTTCTTCTCCTCTGAACTTCTAGAATTATTGTTTGATCATGTTTTGCTATCTTCCTTGACTTTTCGTACGGTACTTAGGAGGACTTTTATAGGTAAGCTTAGGACTAGGTATAAAAATAAAAGAATTTTGAGGCTCAAAAATCCAAATGCCCCTTGTGTGGCATTTCATTTAAATTTTTTTCCCCATTTTGGATGATATTTCTTTTTCTTTTGAATTTTTTTCTTTTTAGATTTTTTTCTTTGTCTAGGAATCTATTCTTTTATTTTGATGTGGTCGGGCCTGAAGTAACTTCTCAGGTTGCCTACGTACCCTAGAATTTTGGGATCAGACCAAAACGTAGTTCAATTTTTCTTCTCTTGGGTTAGGTGATCGGACTGAGGAATAAAAAGTTTTTTTTTTACTTTATTTTTTTGAAAAAATGCTACAATGGGCTGAGAAAGGAGATATTGAACTGGGTAATAGGAGAATTGATTCGCCCAAAGATGGCCTCCTTAAATGTAGTACCGTTTGATTTGGTCAAGGTTGGTTGGTTCTGATAACTCGATTCCATCATGATCTTGAAGCCTGATAGCTTTTCCTGGTAATATTTCCTTGATGATGAATGGACCTCCGCAATTTAGTTTAAACTTCCCTCTAGGGTCAAAGATAGGTGCCCGATTCTTTTTGAGTACTAAATCCCCGACTTGTAAGTAACGGACCTTGATCTTTTTGTCAAATGCACGGGCGACTCTTCTTTGATAAGCTTGCACGTGATACAAAGCTCTCAGTCATTTTTCTTCGATCAAATTCAATTCTTCATACCTTTGGCGAACCCAATATGTTTCTGACAACTGACTTTCCAACAAGACCCTGAGAGATGGAATTTCCATTTCAACTGGCAAGACCGCTTCCATGCCATACACTAAAGAATAGGGAGTAGCTCCAGTAGAGGATCGTATTGAAGTTCGATATACCCATAGTGCAAATGATAGTTTTTCAGACCAATCTCGATGTGATTGACACATTTTCCTGATGATAGTCTTAAGATTCTTATTAGCTGCTTCGACTGCTCCATTAGTCTGAGGGCGGTAAGGAGATGATTTGTGGTGTGAGATGTTGAACTTTGAACACAGACTAATAACCTCAGCTTTGAAATGTGACCCGTTTTCAGAAATCAGTTTCGAAGGTATCCTGTACCGGCTGATGATGTTCGTTTGGATAAACTTTGCAACTCGAGACGCAGTGAGGACAGCATAAGAGGCAGCTTCGACCCACTTAGTCAAATAATCGATAGCAACTAAAATGTATTCATGCCCGTTTGATGCTTTAGGCGATATTTTATCGATAATGTCAATTTCCCAAACTGAGAATGGCCATGGTGAAGTCAGACCAACTAATCGAGAAGGTGGCACATGTATGAGATTTGCATGTATTTGGCATTTGTGGTAGGTTTTGACCATGTGATGACAATCTGTTTCCATCGTAGGCCAGTAGTACCCTTATCTCTTAATTTTCTTAGCTAACAATTTCCCACTCATGTGAGGGCCGCATTCTCCTGAATGTAGTTCAACCATTATCTGTTCAGCTTGATCTTCATCGACCCATGACAAATGAATCCCATCATAAGACCTTTTGTATAAACTTCTTGCGCACAGGATGAATTGAGATGCTAATCTTAGTAAGGCTTGTCGTTCTTTCCTCGATGCTTCTTCTGGGAATTCTTGTTTTTCCAACACCTTTTTAATGTCTGTGTACCACGACTTTCCATCAGGTAGTCGAGTAACAATGTTGATCTGGTAACAATATGCAGGTTTGTCTTTGACTTCGACATTGATCGGCCTCAATTCCATGCCAGGGGACAAATGGATAATTGAAGATAGAATGGCTAACGAGTCAGCAAATCTATTATCTTCCCTTGACACGTGTTGGAACAGAATAGCTTTAAACTTACTCACTAGGTTTAACAAATACTCATGATAAGGCTTCAACTTTTCGTCCCTAGTCTTCCATTCTTCCAATGACTGGTATATGACCAAGGCTGAATCCCCAAAAACTTTGATTTCTGTAATGCCCAGATTCAAAGCAGCTTCAAGTCCAGCGATGCATGCCTTATATTCGGCTGTGTTATTGGTGTTAGAGAATGGTAACTTAATAGCGATCGGAATGTGGCATCCTTCCGGAGAAAATAGGACTGCCCCTATTCGATACCCATTCTGATTGGTGGCTCCATCAAAATACAACTGCCATATTTGATTCTGAGGCTCTTCTTCTACATGCAAGATGTTCTCATCTGGGAACTGATCAACATGCCTTATTCCTTCTGTTACCGGGTGATCTGCCAAGTATTCTTGTACAGCTCTCCCTTTGATAGATTTCTGTGTAATGTGTGTGATATCAAACTCTGATAACAATAAAAACCATCGTGCGGTTCTCCCTGTTAGTATCGATTTCTCAAAAAGATACTTAAAAGGATCCATCCGAGATAACAAGATAATTGAATGAGATAGCATATAGTGTCGAAGTCTCTGAGTAACCCATACTAGTGCCAAGCAAGTTTTTTCCAGGGCTGAATACTTTCGTTCATACTCTAACATCTTCTTATTGATGTAGTAGATAGCCCTTTCTTTGCGATTATCTTTGTCATACTGTGCAAGCATGATCCCATAACTTCTTCTGTGACTGACAGATAAATAAGAAGTGGTTCACCCGGTGTGGATGGAACTAAAATAGGCGGGTTCAAGAGATACTCCTTGACTTGGTCGAAGCCTTTTGACATTGCTCATTCCAAACTATTGGTTCATTCTTCTTGAGAAACTTGAAAATAGGTTCGCAGACGTTGGTGAGTTGGGCGATGAATCTGCTGACATACTAAATTCTGCCTAAAAAACCTTGAATTTGCTTTTTAGTTTCCGGCGGTGGCATCTCTTGGATACCTTTAATCTTCACATGGTTTACTACGATCCCTCTTTGACTGACCACAAATCCCAATAATTTTTCAGAAGTTACTCCAAATACACATTTCTGCTGGTTGAGACGGAATTTATACTTTTGAATCCTTGTGAGAAATTTTTTTAACACAGTAACGTGCCCCAGTCGTTCTTTGGATTTGACTATCATATCATCTACATAGACTTCGACTTCCTTGTGTATCATGTCATGTAGGAGAGTCGTAGCTGCTCTTTGATAGGTGGCTCCGGCATTCTTCAAACCAAAAGGCATAACCTTGTAGCAAAAGGTTCCCTACTGTGTGATGAACGACGTTTTTTGCTTATCCCGATGATCCATTTTTATCTGATTGTACCCCGAAAAGCCATCCATGAAGGACTATAAAGCGTGCCCTGCTGTGCTATATACTAGAACGTCTATGTGTGGTAAAGGAAAACTGTCTTTTGGACTTACTTTGTTTAGGTCTCTGAAGTCTACACACATTCAGACTTTTTCATCTTTTTTAGGCACCGGGACGACATTAGCAATCCACTCAGGGTATTCTACTACTTCCAAAAATCCATCGTTAATCTGCTTCGTAACTTCTTCTTTAATTTTCAGAGTCCATTTCGGCTTCATACGTCGAAGTTTTTGTTTAATGGGTCGAGCATCCGGATATAACGGAATCCGATATTAAACAATGTCTGTGCTTATTCCCAGCATATCCTCGTAAGACCACGCGAACACGTCTTTGAACTTTTTGAGCAAGTCTACTATCCCTTTGCGTTCATCAGGAGATAATGTGATCCCAATCCGAATCTCTTGAGGACTTTCTTTTTTTTCGAGGTTGATAACCTCTACTCCTCCATTAGAGGTTGAGCCCGACGTTTATTTTCTTGTTCAAGTAATTTGATTATTTTAGGGGGAGGTTCTTCATTAGAAGATTCTCCCTCCGAAGTCAGATTATTAGTTAAATTATAATTGCGCTCGGGGTAATAAAAAATTTCTTTCATTTCATTGGAAAGAGATGGGGTAACAAGACTCATTGTAGACTTGACAGACTCACTTGACTCTATCGGAAAAACAGACACATTAGAAATAACAGACTCAACAGGAATAACTAACCTATTCGACAGAACAGAAATAACGGACTCAACTGGCATGTCAGACTGAACAGGACTAATGGGATTGACAGACCCAGCCTTGACATGCAACACATGACTAATTACATGATAGTTAGAGAGGCACCCAACAATGGGTTTGATTGCAGACTGAGGATTTGGGATCCCCTTCTCAATTGACAACACCAAGACACTGTGATCTTCAATGAATAACTGGTCAATGTTGAGGAGTCTAGATTGAGCTGCTAGTCTTCAATTTTCTTCTCTTCAGTTTCTATGCTTACTTCCTTTTCAGGCCAATCCATACCAAAGAAGATCTCAAACCCCGGCAGACGAGTATCTATGATGTGGTCAATGAATGGTTCTGGAACCCACAGTAACGAAAATCTTCTCCTTCCTTCACGAAATAGCCATTAAGGATCTTACGATAAGACTTCATTTTAATGAGATCCGTAGTGCGTCTTTGCCTTTTTGCAATTGCCTTGTCTCGTTTTGTCTTCCAGTATTGGGCCCAATTTTCCTTAGTAGGCTTATATCCTAGCCCGAATGTGCTGATGACCTCTTTAATCACTGGTGCCTCTTTAATACTTTGCTGCTTACGACCTAAGCCCATACCAGGGAAAAATCTCATTTTCTTGAATATATTGGCTATGTAGTAGTTAGAAGTATTTTTCATTGGAAAATATTCTTTCATGGCTTGATCCCATTGGACTGAGCATATCTTTTCAAATTCAAACCCACTGAGCTCTACTCCTTGTTGTTCTGGCTGAATCTCAAGCTACGGCTCATCCTTAGCTTCAGTACTATTTATAATCCCTACAATTTCAACATCTCCATGGAGAGTAATCACTAGCCCATCTTTAATAAACTTGATCTTCTGGTGCAGCGTGGAAGAGATAGCTTTGATCTAGTGTAACCATGGCCTCCCTAACAGTAAATTGAAAGAAGATTGGATATCGATAACCTAAAATTCCACAGGAAATTCAGCTATGCCTGTGGATAATCGAAGGTGCAAAATTCCCAATACATCCCTTTTGGTGTTATCATAGGCCTTAACCCCTTGATTAGTGGGCTTGAGATCTTCAGTTTTAAACCAAAGGCAAGTGGCGGTCTTCAAAGGGTAAACATTCAATGCACTCTCATTATCGATCAATACCAGAGGTACCCTCATCCCGTTACAGTCAACTGTGATGTGCAATGGCTTAGTGTGACTTGCTCCTTCTTTTGGGAGATCTGAGTCTGAGAAGCATAAGATATTCTCCACATAAGTCGCACCTACTATGTTGGCCAGCTGATCTGGAAAAGTATCAAGGGAGACTTGGGCTGTACTTAATGCTTTGAGAACAGCCTCCTTATGGGCAGTGGAAGTCATAAGTAAACCCCAAACCGAGATATTAGCTCCTGATTTCTTCAATTGCTTGATCACGGAGTTATCTTCTTCGATATTTTCTTTGATAGGATCTTCTCTTTCTTTTCTTGTCAGGGCTGCGGGATTATCAACACAGAGTTCTTGTGGCTTAAAAACTCTTCCCCCTGGAGTCATATGTCTAACTTCATCACAGGAGAGGGAGTAAGGCTCCTCTTCTTCAGTCAACAAGTATGGATTTTCATCTGTCAAAGATACATGACTTTTCAAGTTCATTTGAGCCAACAGGTAACTAGTGAATGCAGGATTACTGTAGCGAGGCGGGATAAACAATATGTATCATCTGAGATTAGATTAAATGGTTCATAGTTCGTAGCAAAAATCTCATCAGTGAAAGCTATCCCGGCAAGGGGGTAACTAGGCGGTTTGACTTGGATCAGATGGATAAGAGAGACAGGGTCGAATGGCAATGGGGTGTGAGAAACCATGTTCAGGGTTGGTGGAGGTTGATAGGTAGGTAGTGGATTAGTGGTGACATTCGGTGGGCTAGGGATTGTGATCTTTTTGTTGTCAATAAGGTTTTGAATGGCATAGCGCAAGGTGATATATCGATCCGTGTGATGACCAGAATTTTGATGAAACTCGTAGAACAAGTTAGAATTGTGTCCAGTTGGCAAGGGATTAGGCAAAGGTCAGGGTTGGATAGGGATAAGAAGCCCTTTCTTCATCAATTTGTGAAGCGCCACAGTGAGACTCATCCCTCGATTGGTAAACTAACGCGAAGTTCGAGGTTGACTTAGGTGAACTTGGTTATTAGTCCTGACTGGGGGTTGAGCTTGGGTAGCTGACGTGTTGGCTATGTAGACCTGGTTGGTACTGGGTTTGGGAACATATGGTTTCTTAGGCTTGTTATCTGAGGGGTTAGAAAGAACTCGAAGGCTTGTGAGTACTGCTTGATTTCTTTTGTTTCTAGTTTCCTTTCATCCCCCTACTTGTCACGACTCGATATAGAAGTTTACGCACGCTTATGATCGCTACATCTTATACCTGACTTAGCAAGCACGTACGCATAGGTTCGTTACATAATTCGATAACTTAGAGACCTCGCTACGCTAGAAAAATATAACTTTAGAACTTAGAAATACTCACACAGTGACTAAAAGAAACCTTACGATAAAATTCAAAAAAATCCGTAAAAAAATCATCAAAATGACGAAAATACCCTTCATAAATTTCAGATCTCTGAAAAGTCTCGAAAGTACCTCCATTGCACTCAGAATGTGATTTCGAATCTAACGGGACCCAAATCAATGAAAACAGAGAAATTTATAAAATTTGTAAAAAATCATCAAAATGAT
Source organism: Akebia trifoliata (assembly GCF_017979445.1). Classification (NCBI taxonomy): domain Eukaryota; kingdom Viridiplantae; phylum Streptophyta; class Magnoliopsida; order Ranunculales; family Lardizabalaceae; genus Akebia; species Akebia trifoliata. The sequence goes on from NC_141382.1 coordinate 20,735,485, forward strand.
GAAAATACCCCTCATATACCTAGGACCTCCGAAAATTCTCAAAAGTACCTCCATTGCACTCAGAATGTGATTTCGAGTCTAACGAGACAGAAATCGATGAAAACAAAGAAGTTCGAGAAAAATCTGTAAAAATTGCCAAAAGATCAAAACGCCCCTTAACATCCAACTCTAACATAGAGACCTTGATCCCTAGGAAAATAAAATTCAAATAAAAAATTAAACCAAAATAAAATTCAAATTGAAAATTAAACTAAAATTTAACTAAGATCCAATTAAAATCCAAAATTTAAAATCAATTTAAATTTCTAAAATCAAATTAAATTTCAATTAAAATACAAAATAACAATCATATTTAAATCAAGAAACCGATTAAAAATACAAAATCAAAATGAAAAAAGAAAATTGAAAATCAAGTTAAAAATCATTCAACCAATCAAAATGTAAAATTGAATCAATCAACCAAATCAACCAATTAAAATACATTCGATCAAATAAAAATCCAATTAATCAACCAATTAAAATACAAAATCAAAATTAAATTAAAATTGAATCAATCAAATCAAATTTTAAAAGCAAATTAAAATATAAAATCAAAATCAAAATTTAAACATCAAACTTAAATATCAAATTAAAGTATCGACAAAAACCAATCTAAATTCAATTAAAATTAAAAATCAAGTTGAAAATCATTAGAATCAATCAAATCGATCAACCAATCAAATCAAATTAAAATTGAATCAATCAAATCAATTTTAAAATCAATTAAAAAAATTCAAAATCAAATCATAATCAAACAAAAGTCAAATTAAAATTCAATTGATTAAGTAAAGTGAAAATTAAATCCACCTAACTTTTAAATCAAAATTCAATCTATCAATAAACATTGAAATTAAAATCCAATCGAACAATTAAAATTGATCAACCAAATTCAAAACTAAAATCGATCAATCGAATTCAAAATTAAATCAATCAACAAAAAAAAATCCACTCGATCAAATTGAAATCCAAATCCGATTGAATTAAAATCAAGTTCCAACCAAGCAATCAATTTAATGGTCTATGAGAGATCATTAAGGCGAGTAGCGTGGGATCACCACCCCCATTCTTCATAAATTAAAAATAAAAAAAATAAAAAATAAATAAATAAATAAAAATACGTGGACACACATTTTCATCTCCAACTCTTTCTTCCATGTCCTCCATCTCCCTCTCTCCAACTTCTCATTACTACCCATGTCCTCCACCATCACTCCCATTTCTCCCTCTCTCATGTTTGATGGTAGAACTACCATAAAAGAGAATCAAAGAATCATTGAAAAGGGGGGAAAAACATTAAACCCACAATCTTCTTCTTCCATCTATAAAAAATAAAAAAAATCACACCTTCTTCTCCATTAACATCTTCAACTCCTCTCTCTCTCTCTCTCTTTACTATCGAAAAAAAAATCAACCAAAGCCTCACCTTGATTAACGTCTTCTTCGTTATACTCAAAGAAAAAAAATTGATTTTGGAGAAAGATTCACACATCAAACTCGTAAGATCACGGCACTACTCATAAGCTATTTCGAATTTTTGTTGAAGGAATCCAAGCATCCAAAATCATTCGACAAAGGTAATGTTTCTTTTTTTATTTACTTTATTTATTTCATTTATTTATTCTTGACTTCATAATTTTTTTATGTATCCGAATGGATTCGTTGATTTTTTAGGTGTACGTGGCACTAATGGTAATTTTCTAAAATATTGATGGATCAACCAATTGATTATTAATATTATCGGATCGATTTTCTAATTTTATAATATTAAAGGATCAATTCGTTGATTTTGCGAAATGTATGGGCTAATTCATTAAGTTTGGCGCACGTAACGATTTTGGAAAATCAAAATTGTTGAGTTGACTCATTGATTGTGGGTACATCAGAAATTTGAATTGATTTATTTTTTTATAAAATGGATATGTGAGTTAATTCAATGATTTTGTCACACGTGGCGATTTTGGAAAATCAAAATTTCTTCATCAAAATTATTGAGTCCACTCACTGATTTTGGGTACATTAGAAATTTGAATCGATTTTGTTTTCTATAAAATCGATATGTGGGTTAATTCAATGATTTTGACGCACGTGGCGATTTTGGAAAATTAAAATTTTCTTTATCAAAATAATTGAGTTCACTCACTGATTTTGGTTACATTAGAAATTTGAATCGATTTTTTTTCTCTATAAAATAGATATGTGAGCTAACTCACTGATTTTGTATACATTGGAAATTTAAAATCAATGTTTTCTATGAAATTGGCGCATGAGTCAACTCACTGATTTTTTTTTTGTATGCATTGGAAATTCTAAATTGAGATTTTCTACAAAATAGGGCATGTAAGTCGACTCATTGATTTTAATACACGTGGCATTTCAAAAATCGAGTTTTTTTGATAAAAAATTTGTGAGTCGATTTACTGATTTTAATATACATGGCATTTCAAAAAATCAAGATTTCTTTGATTAAAAAAAAACATGTGTGGGTTGACTCATTGATTTTAGAATGCACGTGACGATTCCAAAATCAAATTTCTTTAATAAAATGTTGTCAATGAGTCAATTCACTAATGTTGTATACGTGGCATTGAGAATCGATTTCATACTATTCAAAATGTGATCGAATTGATCCATTAATTGTTGGTGCACGTAAGCCTTATTAAATCGTGGGATTCCTTTTATGTGAAATTCGAGAATCTATGTAATTATCTTAACCATAAGATTCGTTTGGCAAACCAGACATAAACTGATGATGATGATTGGACCATGGTCTTGACCCTAGTCTTATCCCGTTGACCATAGGTTACTTTTGAATCGTAGTAAAGACCGATCATTTCGATTGGACGGGTTCGGTGCCTAACACCTTCCGAAACCCGTAACCTGACCCCTTACCCATCTCTCTAATCCGTAGACCAACTCATATCCATTTGGAGTTAATTTTGGTTCCTAGACATAAACTAGGTGGCGACTCCCTATTCTTTTAAAATTCCTGAAATACGTAGATCGGACCCTTATCCGTTATTTAGCGAACGGCGGGGGTCGAGGCGATTTCAAAATCTCTTCTTGAAGTCTCAATCTCGGTACTGTACTTATACTGATGCCAGAAGGCCTTTGACATGCTCTCCCAGGTGCCCACAATAACTGGATCTTGAGACATTAGCCAACGTAGTGCTGATCCTGATAAAGTTCTCTGAAACAACAATGTCATATGTTCGTCACTGAGCCCCATAGTGCGCATGTTAGTAACATACACCTTAAGATGTGTTTTTGCACATCCTATACCACTAAACTTGTCCATTTCCGGCATTACAAACTTCTCTGGCAAATGGATTCTAGGGATGCGGTTCAGAGCTTTAATGCCTGCTGTAATTTCATCGACACCCTTTATACTCTTCATAGTTGATTCTCATTGAGACATTCTGTTAGCTAACACAGGGTTTTCATCAACATATTCTTCGTCTCCGTCGAGTTTGAAGACTTCACGTGGACGTCTCTTTTCTACCTTCTTTCCTTTTGGGTCATTTAGGGGATTGCCCGTTGATTTCGAGTTCTGTTCTAACACTTCCACTTTGCCTTTTATACTGTTGATATCATTGGCAAAGGCTGCCAAGATCTTATGGATCTCTGTAAGTTCAGATTCTGAAGCCATCTCTACTTGTTGACTTGGTATTGTAGCTCGTTCTAACTTATTGGACTTACGACTCCAACTAGGAGGTGGACGCTTGAGTTTGAGCGCAATGATAATCCTATACGACCCCATCAAAGGTAAATTTAGTCAATTTCGATATTACCCTCTTGATAACTTTTTAAGGAATCATTAAATTGAGGTTTGTGCACCAATGCATTAATTAATCCATTCACATAATGATCATTCAAAGAAGAAATAAATATTTATTTGAAAGAAAAAATAACTTTTTTGAAAATGATTGACAAAGAAATGTTCTTATTAAAAATATATTTCAACAAATTTGACTTGAACTATTTTTACATGGACGCTTGGCTTTGTCTTGATGGTCATCAGGATTGCTGTCAGGCTTGACCCTCTTGGCTCTAACAACTGGTTCTTTGAATTCTGCTGGTCCATCTGGATATCCTAAGGTGCATTTGTTCCAAGCCTTCTCAATGAGGTGCACTAACTTTTAGTCAAAGGCTCGGGGGGAAAGAAAGCTTTGTGTTGAGGTAAAGATAACTCTATGGGTACGTCGTACTGTTCTAGGATCAAATTAGGATGGTAAAAAGATGTTTCTTCTAAATCGATCAGACGGACATAGTAGGATCCTTTGGTTCCTAGAACAGGGGGATCAGTCATCCACCAAGGGCACCTTAAGCCGATATGACGGGCAAGGCGAGAGTCTAACCATTTGTTCCAAGTCTTGACTGAGTTGTGACGCACTAACAGGTTTCTTCTGAAAAAGTGTTATGGCCCATATTCGAGGTTTGAGGGAACATCTACGATTTTGAGACGATCACAAAATCACATATAGAGTAAGTAGAGGCTTCCTTTGAAGTTTTCCCGCTCACCATTTTTTATGGCATCTAAACCTGAGAAAGTTTCAGCTAGGATGAGAGGTACAGGGTTGGCTTTCCTAGAGAGTTGAGAGGCTATATCTATGAATGACTTAGGGATAGTTTGGCTATCACTATTAGAGGTCAATACGTATTTAGCTAGGAATCCTAGACACAATCGATAGTCTCTAGTAGCTCGCCAGGCTTCTAGTTTTACATTGATAGGATGACTGCGGGAGTGATACGGGCCCAGTAAAGATACTAAGTCCAATCTCCCATTATGGACTAAGGCCTTGGCTTCTTCCTTGGAAATGTTCAATCCTGTTGCTAGGTCACCAGAATATCCGGTCTTCAATGAGGGCCTGACTAGAAGTCCTGAAGTGGATATCCCCATGATGCCACAATAATCCTCGTGAGTGGGGCACAAGTGCATATACCCTATATGGAATATATGAAGATAGGGGTTCCATCGCTTAGCCATAGCACGTAAGAGGTTCCAGTCTATGTCAAACTCGTGGAAGTAGAGGACACTCCTCAACATGAATCTCTCAAAATTGATCTTCTCTACAGAGTGCATCCCTACGACGGTTGTTTTGACTAACTGATCGATTGGGTTATTGCCTGCGACTAACATCTTGGTTTGACACAAAAGGGTATTTTAGTACTCTTCCAATGTCCATGTAAAATATCAATTTTTTATTTTCTTTTGGAAAATCTTATTCTTATGGAAAATATTTTTTCTTGGAAAACATTTTTTTCTAAAGAATACTTCTTTTGGAAAATATTCTTCTCTGGAAAATATTTTCCTTCTATAAACTATTTTTTTTCTTTGAAAAGTTGATTTCCATTTGGATTTAAATGGCTCGGTCTATCATGATTGTTGGATCGGGATGGACTGGGTCATTATTATAAAAGAATGGATTCTTTATTGGGTCGGTGTACCCATTTTAAAAGAAAAAACTTTAATCCTTAAGGACAACCATACATTTTGATCTCATCATCCACATCGTTCACATCAATCACAAAGTCTAATAAGGTTCCATTCAATGAACAACCCGGGAACACTCACGATAAGTTCGAGTCGTGACCTATAGGGAAGGTTTCTAGACTCTAAACTTACAACGTGCAATGCATTTTTATCTGGCCACCCCTTCCCATGCACACATATATACCTCTCGATACGTGGTGACTTGGTTTGATATACCGTATAGGTGATAATCTAAAACCTCAACTCACTTCTATGAAGCCAAAAATAACAGATTGATCCCCAGTTGAGAGGTGGGGCACAATGCTGAGTAAGGGCCCACTTAAATACCTCTCATCTAGAACAGACGTAGTCTATCCCCCTAGTACAGTAGGGTACAGCGGGGCAGGATCTCGCTTGGGTACCGATTTTGACCAAAAAGTGTAATTGATATACTTAGATTATCTTTTATATACCTATAGGTATGAGTCAAGAGTTATAGCTTTCATAAATGGTTTGGCATCCCACGAGGAGACCGACCACGTACTAGTACTACGTTGGCAATCGGGACATGTGACTGTGTGACTCACAATAGGTCAAAGGCTCAGGTCGCTCCAGCCTGGGTGCATCAATATACCTCTCAGAATCACCTGATCAGATGGTATTGATGCCCCAGTTTGATATACCCTACGGTACGTGACTGGAGTTGTGATTTTCATGAATGACGTCGTATCTCCGAAGAGACCGGGCCACGCACTAGTGCCAAGTTGGCTATATAGGACGTGTAAGTGTACAAAATAGTAAACGTGCATGTGGTGTGTGCAACACAGGGTGGGGTGTGCCCGGGGCCTTTTCCAAACACTATCCTAATCACATGAATATTTAATCAAGATCAACACCATTCGAATCACATGATTAAAGATAAGCATATCAAGCATATATCTATGTTAGAAAGAAAAATTTAATCCGACATATTTATTTATGTTTTTCAATCAAGGGTCATTTTGGACGGTCCAAAATAATTCAGAATTTTAAAGCACATTTGATCGAGGATAAATGGATAATCGCTAGCATAGAGATCTAAAATCAAATAACCCCCCCCCCCCTTTTTTTTTAAAAAAATCCTAAAAATTTAACCCATAAGTGGATCGTTATTAACACATCATCTTTTGCTAGTGTCACCCCAATTTCCATGTAAATCAATGATTAAGTTTCATAATCAAGACAACATTAGCACAATTGCTGTGTTGATAACGCTTCACAAAGAATCCATAGTCATTTTCTATTCAATCAGAGTGTGGGCTATTAGTTTTTAATTCTAAGTATCATGGAAAACGAGGAGAGAAAAAAAAATAATCGCTTAATCCATGAACAACAAAGTAAAATCGAGCCTACTTACCCATTTAATTCTCTAAAAAACAATCGGGTGTAAATTCCACTTTTAATTTCATCCAAAACAAATATCCACAGAATCCGACTGAGAAGAATTGGCTAATTAATTAACAAAATCTGTAGTTTTTTTTTTTTTCAAAGCAAAACATTGGAAGAATTTTTTGAGGTTCAAACCCAACCGATTGGTGAAATTTGGATGAGCACCAATGATCATTTAAAAAAAAATAGCAAGTCAATCAAGAAGAAAGATTTGCAAAAACTTTCACAAACCGAAATATCAATGGCTGATTTTTGGATTAAATGAACCTGCGATTTGATCGAATGAAGCAACGAAAATACCGATCGGCCTGATCACCGAAGTTCAAACTCTCTTAAAGTATGATTAGGAATTAAATCGGAATGTATTTCTGTTCAATCTCATTTGCAAATTGAATTTATCACGGTCTGAACCAGCGAATAAGGAATTTTTCAACGAAACAGAAAAAAAAAACAAAAACCGATTTACTTCTAATGAAAATCCTTTAATTCGAGTCGATATTTAAAAAAAAAAATTCTATTTTGAATCAAAAGGAATCAGTGATTTTAATCGATATTAACACTGATTGGGCTGAGGTTTCAGCCGATATAATAGAGAGGTGAGTTCATTTTCTGCTAAAAGCGATGAACCCAAGTGATTCAATCATCTTAAGAAGATGATGTGCGAAAATAGAATGACGATTTTGCTTCTTACACACGAGATTAATGCTGATTGGGCTGAGGTTTCAGCCGATATAACAGAGAGATGGGTTCGTTCTCTGTTAAAAACGATGAACCCAAGTTGATTCAATCATCTCGAGCAGATGATGTAGTAATAGAAAGACGACTTTGCTTCTTACACACGAGATTAACGCTGATTGGGCTGAGGTTTCAACCGATATAACAGAGAGATGGGTTCGTTCTCTATTAAAAACGATGAACCCAAGTTGATTCAATCATCTCAAGAAGATGATGTGGTAATAGAAAGATTAAAAGGCCAAAGACCACATCGATTTTTGAGAGAGACTAAATCTTCAAGGTTTCAGCCGATCGGTTGGAGCTTTTGTTGAAAAAATGTCACCAGTTGGATCTTTTAAGAAGACGATGTGGTAATAGAAAAATGCCATTTTATTTATTACACACCATTTAAATGTTGCTGTGAACAGAGCAAAAAAAAAACGAATTTTTTTAAAAAAAAATTGATTTTTTTACTACACACCAGCCCCACATTGCTGTTGACAGATCCTCCAAACAAATTTAAAAAAAAACTCTTTTTTGTGATTTCCTTCTTGCTGTCAACATTACTTTCCTAAAAAGAAAAATTATTTAACTAATTACACATTTTTTTTTTCAAAATTTTTTTAAAAGAAAACTAGCAAAACAACACGCTATCCTATGATCAATCGCACACACCCTACATAAAATAAAAAATAAAATAAAATAAAAAAGATCTACACACGTAAAAATCAAACGTCATGGTCTACCAATCACCATATTATCTTCAATAAAATCAACCATTCCAAAACCCTTCGTTATTTAGGACCACCTTAGATGACCTTTGATTAACTCACAAGAATAATATGCTGAAGCCAAATATTTAAAGTCAAAACGCATGCTCAATAATCGGAGAAAAAAAAATAACAAAAAACAAATATGCAAATATAATAATGAACACACAAATAAACCAAGAATAAATAAATAAATAAATCCTAGGTCATGTTAGCGATAATCCCATACTTGATTTTCAAATTTGATCCTCAATGGTCCCCAGTAGAGTCGCCACTAAAAGAGCCATCGATCCGCGGGGTGTACGAATCCGCTTTTGACCCTTGAGGTTTGGGAGTCGCCACCTAGTTATTACGGTCTAGGAACCGAATACTGACTCTAAACGGATAAAAAAACTAATCTGCTACAGAAAAACTGAATCCGGGGATCACATTACGGGATTGGAAGGGGTCAACCCCGCCCGGCCAATGCCAGCCTCTACTTATCCCAAATAAGACTACATTGCTAATGCCAATACCTAGATAAAAAAATAATAGAAATTTTACCTTCGATACGCAAAGGTTCTATTCCCTCATATCTGATGAAACTGCTCTTTGTACCGTACTCCTTACTTCGTTCTGTCTCCGGATCTGATTTCTGATCTCCGAGGTAAGGTATCTCTTTCTTGGATCTGGATTCTTCAAATTTGTTATGGATTTTGGGGTGTTTTTGAAGGGCTTCTAGGTATTTTTCAAGCTAAAATTGAAGCATGGGTGTTAGGTAAAGAGTTGGGACTTCAAAATTAGGGTTTTGGGAAGGTTGTGGAGACTTCTTGACCTACTTTTTCTAGGGTTTTTTCTTTGATACTAAAATAGGGTGTGGAGGCTCCTATTTATAAAGTTTTTTAGAAGAATTAGGGTTTGCTTAGGGTTTCTTTCAGGGTTTTAATTAGGTTTTTGACTTTGGTCTTATGAGATTGACTTAGTCTTTAGGGTTTCAATTTAGGGTTTTGACTTTAGTCTTATAAGATTGACTTGATTAGTTTAGATTAGGATTTTGATTTAGGGTTTTTTCTTTAGTCTTATGAGATTGACTTGATTAGTTTAGATTAAGGTTTTGATTTAGGGTTTTGACTTTAGTCTTATGAGATTGACTTTAATACTGTGACTTTAGTCTTTCTTAGTTGGCTTTTAATATTTTGACTTTAGCCTTACTTGATTGACTTTAAGATTGAATTTAGTCTTACTTGATTGACTTTTATTTTGGGAGAACCCCCTTTTATTATATCTTTAGTTCTTTAGGCCCCCAGATGGAGGGGTCCTTAAATAAATATCCTCGCAACTATTAACAATTTTACCTGAAAGCCTGATTGTTTATTAATTTTTTAATTTTTTATTATTAAAATTGTAAAATTATCATTTTACCCTCGGAGAGGATTTTTTACGTTTTAAGTCATTTTTCAATGTTTCAAGATGTTTTGGAATAAATTTTTCATAAGGAATTCAATGGGAATGTTGGATTTTATCATTTATGAAGTTTTTGTATGAAATGGTCGTGAACTTTTTGAGGGGCATTTTCGTAATTTTGTCAAATTGTGTGAAAATTGGCGAAATGATTTATTTGGTATCGATTTGTTGTTTTATGTGTTTGAATGGGTTTTTCTAAATGTAAGGTAGGCTCTAAGGTTGTTTTGATGTTAAGGGTATTTTGGTAATTTGATCATTTTTAGTGATTTTTATCATGAAGCTTCTTTTTGGTTTGCAAGATGATGATCTCTATGTTTCTGGGGTCATATTTTCCTAGCGTAGCGTGGTTTCTAAGGCTTTGTCAGTTCAAGATACCTCATCCGGATTTCTGAAACATATCTAGTAACAAAATAAAGCATTGGAATAAACATCCATCATTGGGAACCGTTACGATCGGGTTGACGAGTTGATTAATTAGGCGAGTGCAAAAATGGGGTGTCTACAGATACCGTCGAGGGTTTCTCGGAATTATGCTCAGATACCGCTGAGGGTTTCTCAGAATTATGCTCAGTTACCACCGAGGGTTTTCTCGAAATTATGTTTGGTTACCGTCGAGGGTTTTCTCGGAGTTATGCTTAGATACTGCCGAGGGTTTCTCGGAATTATGCTCAGTTATCGCTGAGGGTTTCTCGGAATTATGCTTAGTTATCACCGAGGGTTTCTCGAAATTATGCTCAGTTATCGCTGAGGGTTTCTCGGAATTATGCTCAAATACCGCCGAGGGTTTCTCAGAATTATGCTTAGATACCGCCGAAAGTTTCTCGGAATTATGCTCAGTTACCGCCGAGAGTCTTCTTGAAATTATGCTCGGATACCGTCGAAGGTTTCTCTAAATTATGCTCAGATATCGCCGAGGGTTTCTCTGAATTATGCTCAGATACCACCAAGGCTTTTCTTGGAATTATGCTCAGATACCGCCGAGGGTTTCTCAGAATTATGTTCAGATGCCGCCGAGGGTTTTCTCGGAATTATGCTCAGTCATGTACAGTTTATGCTCATATTTTTCTCAGATTTTACTCAAGATTATGCTCAATTTTGCTCAAACCATCTAAGATTTATCTCAGATTTCAAGTACATGTACTTGCACATTTATTTCGTTAGTCAAGGAGAATTTTCTAAAGTTCAAGGATCTAACACCGCCAGTGAGAGTTCATGCTCAAGGACCTGACAATATTTTAGTTCAGGGAGAGTTTTACCCTCAAAGATCCGAACATCCGACGAATTGTTAAATCAGGCTACAAAATGAACTGTCACTAGCTTTGGTATTCGGATATCGCACTATCTACCAAAATAGATTTGCTATTTAGTCTGCTTCAACCCTTTGCCAAAGAGGGGCATCTGTAGACACCCCCTTTTTGCACTCGCCTGATTAATCAACTCGTCAATCCGATTGCAACAGTTCCCAATGATGGATGTTTATTCCAATGCTTTATTTGTTACTAGATATGTTTTAGAAATTCGGATGAGGTATCTCAAACTAACAAAACCTTAGAAACCACGCTACGCTAGGAAAATATAACTCCAAAAACATAGAAATTATCATTTTATATTCAAAAAGAAGCTTCACGATAAAAATCACTAAAACATGATCAAATTACCAAAATACCCTTAATATTAAAACATCCCTAGAGCCTACGTTACACTTAGGAAAACCCTTTTAAACATACAAAACAACAAATCGAAATCAAATAAATCATTTCGTCAATTTTCACAAAATTCGACAAAATTAAGAAATGCCCTTCATAAAGTTCACAACGCACAAAAAATTTCATAAATGACACAAACCAATATTCCCATTGAATTCCTTATGAAAACTAATTCCAAAATATCCTGGAACATTGAAAATCGACTTAAAATGCAAAAAGTCCTCTCCGAGGGTAAAATAGTAATTTTATAATTTTAATAATTAAAAATTCTGAAATTAATAATTAAAACATTAATTAAAATCTTAAAGTTAATCAAGTAATGCTAAAGTCAAAATCTTAAAGTCAATCAAGTAATACTAAACTCAAGATCTTAAAGTCAATCAAGTAAGACTAAAGTCAAGAAATTAAAGTCAATCAAGTAAGACTAAAGTCAAAATATTAAAGTTAATCAAGTGAGAATAAAAGTTAAAACCCTAATAGAATTCTAATTAAATAATAACTCTATTTAAAATAATCCTAATTAAATAATAACTCTATTTAAAATAATTCTAATTAAAATATAACTCTACCTAAAACAGTTATAATTAAATAATAACTCTTTTATAAAAGAATTATAATTAAACACTAACTCTATCAAAATAAGCACTTAAAAAATCTATAAAAAGGGGTCCTTACAACCTATTTCGTATTTAAAAAAAATCCTAAGAGAAGTAGGTCAAAAAGCTTCCCTAGCATCCCATAAACCCTAATTTTGAAGTCCAACTCCTTACCTAACACCCATACTTCAATTTTAGTTCAAAAAACACCTAAAAGCCTTCAAAAATACCAAGAAATCTATAAACAAATCCGAAGAATCCAGATCTAAGAAAGAGATACCTTGCCTTGGAGATTTGAAGCGAATCCAGTGATAGAACGAAGCGAGAAGTACGGTACAAAGAACTATTCTACCAGATCTAAGGGAACAAGAACGTTGTCTTCGTAAAGGTAAATATTTAAATCTTTTTTATTGATTAGGTTTTTTTAGTAATGTAGTTCTATTTGGGAATTAGTAGAGATCGACGTTTGCCGGACGGGGTTGGTGCCTAATACCTCCCAATCCCGTAATGTGATCTCTGAACTCACTTATTTTTTAAAGTAGATTAGTTGTTTTTATCCGTTTAGAGTCGATATTCGGTTCCTAGACCATAATAACTAGGTGGCGACTTCCAAACCTCAAAGGTCAAAAATGGATCTGCGCACCCCGCGGATCGAGGGCGCTTTCACTGTAGTTAGATTTGAAATTGAAATTGTTGTTGATTGTTGTATGGCCTTACTTGGGGTGGTTGTGTTTGATACGGATGGTCCGGTTGTATTTGAAAAATCACATGTGCTTTCGGTGCTGTAGTTCGGTAATATATAGATAAGCCAACTACACATAATTAAGCTACCCTTTGAAAGTGCCCTCAATCCGTGGGTGTGTGGATCCGCTTTTGATTTTTGAGGTTTGGGAATCGCCACCTATTTATTATGGTATAGGAACCAAATATTGACTCTAACAGATAAAAACAACTAATCTACGAATAAAAAGAAACTATGGTCCGGGGATCACGTTACAGGGTTGGAAGGTGTTAAGTACCAACCTTGCCCGTCAAACGTCGGTTTGTACTATTTCCCAAAAAAGGATTACATTACTAAAAGACCTAAAATAAATAAATAAAATAAATAGAATAATAAAAAAATATACCAATACGATGATCGTAACGATTTGTTCCCTCAAATTTGGTAGAATGACTCATCGTAAAATACTCCTCGTTTTGTTTTCGTCACTAGATCTACTTCAGATCTCCAAGATGAAGTACCTCCTTAGATCTGAGTATTTCTTAAATTTTTTGATGGATTTCTAGGTATTTTTTGGAGAGTTTTTGAGAGTTTTTCTACAAAACCTAGGGTTTGGTTGATGAATAGGGAGTAAGGACTTCAAAATTAGGGTTTATGGAAGGCTAGGAAAACTTTTTGACTTACTTTTTCTAGGGTTTATTTTGACCTGCGAAATTAGGTTGTGGAGGCTCCTATTTATAGATTTTTTTTTCAGGAATTAGGGTTTGAATAGATTTCCTTTTAGATAAGATAAGGTTGTTTAATTAGGGTTTTGACTTAAGTTTTATGAGATTGACTAGGTTTCTTTAGATTAGGGTATTAATTAAGGTTTTGACTTAAGTCAAATGAGATTGACTTGGTCTTTTAAATTTGGATTTAAAATCTTGCGTCCCATGAAAGAATATATTTTAGAGTTTTGTGTGGAACCCCATAATTATATCTTTAATTATTTGGACCCCCAGATGGAATGGTCTTTTAATAAATATCAGGGGGCTCCACATAAATAAGTAGGCAACCATCAACAATTTTGCTTGAGAGCTTGATTGATAAATTTTTTGGTTCAGATTTTTAAATTAATTTTATTAGGATTTCATTTTACATTATTTAATGTTTTATATATTAATTTCAAAATTTAAAATTTTTACAATTGAAAAATTATCGTTTTGCCCCTAAAGAGAACTTTTGCATTTCAAGTCAATTTTCGATTTTTCGTAAGTAATTTAATGGGATTATTGGTTTATGTCATTTACGAACTTTTTGACATGAAATGATCGCGAACCCTATGACGGGCATTTTCATAATTTTGTCGAATTTGATGAAAATTGACGAAATGATTTATTTGGTTTCAATTTGTTGTTTTATGTGTTTGAGAGGGTTTTCCTAAGCGTAAGGAGGCTCTAAGGATGTTTTGATGTTAAGGGTATTTTATTAATTTGACCATTTTTTAGTGATTTTTCTCGTAAAGCTTTTTTTTGTCTGAAAATGATAATTTCTACGTTTCTGGATCATATTTTCCTAGCGTAACGAGGTTTCTAGAGTTTTGTTTACTTGAAATACCTCAACTGAATTTCTGAAACATCTCTAGTAACAAATAAAAAAACATTGGAATATTTTTCCATCATTGGAAACCATTACAATCGAGTTGACGAGTTGATTAATCAAGCGAATGCAAAAAATGGGGTGTCTACAGATGCCCCTCTTAGGTAGAGAGGGTTGAAGCAAACTAGATAGTAAATCTATTTCAGTGGATAGTGCAATATCCGAATGCCAAAGCTAGTGACAGTTTATTTTGCAGTCTTATTTAGCAATTTCTTAGGACGTTCGGATCCTTGAGGGTAAAAATCTCCCCGAACTAAAAAGTTGTCAGGTCCTCGAGCATGAGCTTTCACTGACAGTGTTAGATCCTTAAATTTTAGAGAATTCTCCTTGACTAACAAATGCAAGTGTGTGCATTTGAAATATGAGATGAATCTCAAGGGGGTTTGATCAAAATTTAATCAAAATTGAGTAAAATTTGAATAAAAATTTGAGTAAAATCTGAGCAAAATCTAAGAAAATCCTCAGTGGTAACTGGCTGAACGTAATCTGAAAAAACCCTCGACGATAACTGGTTGAGCATAATCCGAGAAAGCCATCGGTGGCAACTGGCTGAACATAATCCGAGAAAGCCCTCGGTGACAACTGGCTGAGCAAAATTAGAGAAAAATTCGAAAAAGCCCTCGGTGGCAACTGGCTGAGCACAATCCGAGAAAGCCCTCGGTGACAACTG